>NW_027331777.1:1943528-2315292 GCF_033568475.1 Henckelia pumila
ACGGTATTCGGTGCGCATATTCACCAAGGCTAGTATGGACGGTATAGAGATGGTGTGCCTTTTAGCTAAGGCTATTATGGACGATATTCGATGCGCATATCGGCCAAGGCTAGTAGGGATGGTACATTTATATGTTTGTTGTACAAAGACCGTGATCACGGGAACCCATGTGCTCATATGATATATTATGTTTACCATAATTACATGTATCTCATCACCCTTAAATGACAAGTTTTTACGATATGTTTATATTATGTCTTTGCATTAAGTTTTATGTTTCATATACGATACATGTATGAATATTCTTGTTGAGTCTTCAGACTCACTATGTTGATTGGTGCAATTAGATTTGAGATATAAATGAATTAAAGCTTTGGTGGAAAGGCTGAAGAGTCCAAGAGATGAAGACATTGCATGGCACGATTGTTTTGAAGCTCTAACATTTTAAAGCGAGGACAATTTGCATATATTTATTGTTCTTTTGTTATTACACTAGTTTGATGCACGACCTTTAAAAGTCAATGTTAAAAGAAAAGTTTAGATTTAAGTATTTTCAATGACGGTCTCACAACGATGAGTTTTAATTATTTAAAGGTTTTATCCTTTATGTTGTTTATTTCATTAAGATAGTTTTTGTTAGGTTTCACGAATGTTTTAAAAAGTATATTTCCGTACTTAGTATATTTTATTGAAACTCATGTTTCGTTTACGTTTTAATATTTTAAATTGTCGTTTCAAGTTTGCTTTGTTAGTAGTAGATTTTGGCGTGCCCGTATAAGAGCCGGTCATTGTCTGCAGGGTTGAATCCTTTTTTCAAATATTTTATGCACGTTAGAGTCATGGGAATTTTTAAGTTTTATTCATAGATTTTAATTTCAATCGATTTCTTGAACTTGCAAACGCGATGCATGCCCTGAAATTTTATATTTGAAACACGCTTTTCCACATATACATTTTGTAAATGTTTAAAAATACAAGACGTCATAGTGGATGATTGGGTATCGAGAGCTACAGTATAGGAAGAGACCTACGAGCTTTGATGATCTTGGACATTGTAGGTCTATGCCTTGTTGATGATTGTGGGAGCCAACAAATTCATAGGACAGATCAGAGACTACACACTCAGGCGTCTCTGGACTGAGCATCAGATTCTAGACTTGATCCTTTATATCTGAGCATATTGCATTCGCATGCATATCGGTTTGTAAACTCGTACATTCTCGTATTGGGAGATTTTTGCTCACATCCTTATTTTCATCTTGGACAACCCATTCCACGGGACAGGTCTTAGGTTGGATGGATCGGAGGGCCACGATAGTGGCTAGAGCAGTTGAGTTCTCGGTGGTAATCCAGTTGAAGTTGTTTGGATTCTCGTATTCTCGTGAAGGGTTGTGATTAATGCTGTGATTTTATTAATGTTTAAGACTAAAATTATCATTTGTGTTTTATTTTGGGTTTGTAAAATCACTTGAGATGTTTTCGTTATTTATTTGTTGTTGTTAACTTTAATTATGCATGATTATTAGTCTGTTTAGTAATGGCTCGGGTAAGGGCGCTACATTCAAGGGCAAAGTCGTGAAGGATTTGTTTATAGTATTAAAGGATGTCAATTCCATGTTTATCAGTCTAGAAAAGATAAAGTAAAATACCGCTTTTCAATCTCAATTGGCTAGCTCCCATGACACATTTTTAAGAAAATAAACTCGATTCATGAAAAATCTTGCCATCAAAGTCAATTCAATTCATGAATCACTTTCCAACAAGATCAATACCATGTCAACCCAACTATCTACTCTTCTCCACATGTTCAAACGATATGTAGATACCCCTGGTGTTGACAAAAAAGGGGAAGATCAGAAGAAGCCTGAAGAACAGAAGGGAAACTGAGAAACCAGATGAGAAGATTTAGTGTTTTATATTCTACCTATATCAGTTTCACAATGAACTTTAGATTATCAGTCTGTTTTATCGATATTGTTCTATGAATATTGGTTTCTCAGTTTATCAATTTTTTGGTTTACAAGAATTTCAATTTATCAGTTCTACATACGAAGTACAAAACTGGGTATATACATAATTTTAGTCTATATATTATTAGTTTATCAAAAGCTTCATATTGTTGAGTTCAAATCAATTTGATAGTTATTTGCCTAAGATAATGAGTTAATATGCTTAATTTTATCAACACCAAAAAACAAAAAATTATTGGAGCAATTAAGGTTTTGGTGTTAACAAGTTTATAAGGCAAAACTGATTCAAGATTGAACTAGCTAAACCGAATTGGGTAACTAATGTCCACATTCTTACCAAGTTAACTAAACTAGAAAGATTATCTAAACTGGACAAGCCAGTCAAACTAAATTGAGACTCAAATACTAAAAGCGTGGATTTTAACAAGTCATCAATCAGAGTCCTAACCAACATTCTCTTAAGAAAAATCAGTTTACCTCAGAGTGTCAACTGAATACTGGATAAATTTTTCCGTACTCAATTTTTTGTGTAGAATATCCAAGAGCACTACTAATTGTATGAATGTCAAAGAATAACGACGTGGGTAATGGACAAAAGTAAAAACTTCCATTTTTAGCAACAGATCCTTTTTGAAGTTTGTGACCTTTGTAGTTTGGAGTCTATAAATACATATGAAGATCAGTTTGGAAGCACTTTTTGCTAATTCACGAACTCTACATTCTAAACTTTAAGTCTTCAAGCCTACCGACTAAACTGATCAAGCACTCAAAGCACACTCTACAAAGATTTATATATGATCATTTTGGATCACATCGTGTTAGGAATTTACTTTGTAAATCATTGTATTCGAAGCAGTTTGTATATTGTTCTTCACAGTTGAGTGTACTAGGAGTTTTAATTTTGGCAATGTTAAGCCCAAACTGAATCTGAATTTTTCAAATCACTTGTAAAGTTCAAATTCTTCTAGTGAATATTCTCTTGTGTGGAAGAAGGGGTGTAATAAGAGTTCTTAGATTCTCCGAACGTCCAAAAACAAACTTGTGTCTATTTTCATCTCATTTTACCTTTATGTTCTACATTTTTCAAGCCATTTTTGAATTGTTCTAATCTGTCAGCCAGGTTTTATTCCGAACTTTTGTTAGTTGAACTGATATTGACACTCGAGAATTTTAAGTTCAGTTGTTAATGCGACTAAATTTATTTTAAAGTAAGAAATTGTTGTTTGGATTTATATCCAAGCCACACTTATAAACACTTCAACTGATCTTATCAGAGAGGACTCTTTGCTCAACAAAGAGATATCACTTTTTCCAACAATATGTAGTGATCCGTGCACATATAAAAATTTAATACATCAATATAATTTGATCCCAAAAAAAATGCGTCATTATAATAAAATCTATACTATATAATTACCAAATTATTTATATAAAATTTCACACAGCATCCATACAAAATTACAATAATTACATCATTATTCTTTTTTAAAACAATCACACATTATTGTATTTATTTATAAATCTTTCCATATTATATTTAGCTCGATCACTGCATAGTTTCAGTACTCTCTAATGGCGATTACTGCACAGCACTGATACTCACACACCCCAAAACGACTGTTCAGTTCTCCATTGCTCCGCCGCCAATGGCCAGAAAAAGGAGAGTCCCGGAGGTCTTGTGGAGGCTGTTCCACAACCGTGCTCGCCCTCTAGCCGAAACTATCTTAGCTTTGATCCCTCCTCCGCCGGTGGGATGCAGGTGCCGTGGGCGGCGCTGCCTCTGTTGCAGCGGCGACCAAGCAATGTCCTTCATTCTTCGACCGGAAGATCCACCCGACTACCGGAAACTCTTGACTGGATGCTATGCTGTTGTTTCAGAAAACGCTCCTCCAATTCCCGTGCTTGACCCTCACTGCCGTTGGTCGCAACAAGAGGTATTGTTTTCTATGCCTTTCTTTGATTTTTTTTAGTGCATCCAAGTGATCCAACTGTAGAGCTGAGGAGACTGGAGAGCCAAGTGTCTGCTGTTTTGGCGGGAAAACGCAATGGGTTTCGTTTCGTTGATTTTTAGAGGGAGACTTCTGCTATGCCATGGCGTGATTCATATTTTTTTGCATTCTCTTGTGATATTTGACGTGCCCCCTGTCCGAATTTAGACATTCAGTGGATCACAATGAAGTTTCTTTGGCGTACATTTTTTTGTGTTCTCTTGTTATATTTGCCGTGCCTCCAGTTTACAAACACGACATACACATCTAGATCCTTGTGTACTTCGGAATTTCTTGGATGATCGAAAATTACTGATACACGCACCATGGTGGATGGCCTGGACGAACTTCTATGGGAGATTGATTAAGAAAACTAGAGGTGAACAAGATGAATGACCCTTGAAGTCGCCCTCTTCCCCCTCTTCCCTCTTCTAAGAAAATATTAAAACTGAGAAGGAAAGAGTGGAATCATGACTCCCTGTCCTTTTGAAATGTTTCCTTCACACCGTTCAGTGCTTGAGTTTACATGGTTTTAGCCGGAGTTTTATCTAACACCGAGGAGACATCAGAATGTACAAGTCACCAATTTGAACGCACGAGTGCACCTGATCGGCGATGTACTAATAATACATAAAAGAGGTTGAGCATGCCTGCAACAGAGAGAGACTGCATCGTGTAATTTGGATTTCCTCCATTGTATTCACATGATGATTAAAATATGTATGATGCTTAAACTTATCTGATTCTGAAGAACCCTTAAACTTGATTTTTCGGGCACCTTTGTTCATGAACAGTACAAGTTAGGTTTAGTGACAAAAGGTTCTTTCAGACTGGCTTCTTCATTTAATACATTATTTGCTTACAAGCTTTTGGTTCTTGATGCTTGCATCAATGGTTTAATATTACATTCATAAAGATTACTATCCACTTTCAATTTGTGGAACGTTCATGATTTGATCCAGACACATTTTTTTGTTTAGATTAGACATAACTGAATATTCTTTGTTTTCAAACACTTGGCTCTTATGTTACTGTTGTGAATATGGTTCTACTGTGGTGTTACTTTCAAGAGGGAAATGCACCAATGCTGCTTCTAAGAGTATAGACCCTACTTAAGCAACTGTTTTAATTTGCTTCTATGTGCAACTCTTGGCCTGACTAAAGCAATTATCTTAGTTCAAGATACCAATTGGAATGAAGTTTAAGATTTTGTTTGTATTATATTTTGCTATTGTACTTCATGAGTCAGATTGTGAGAAGATCCATTGAAATGATATTGTATGAACAACCATCTTCTTCAAATCTGCTCTGCTGCGGGTACAACAAAGTGAGTTTTTATAACTTTTACCAATTAGTCTATTCAAGTATACTATAACCGGTTGAAGTTTCATATGCCAAAATTCGTCAAAAGATCTTGGAGACCAACGTACTTAGCAAGTATACATATAAATCCCAACTTTATCATGCATAAGATAATTTGATGGTAGGTGAATTCCTATTGAGGAATTTCATGTCTAGCAGGCCAATCGCTCTAGTGCAATCATTGATACATTAATGTCCTCAGCATGGATTCTGCTCCTTACAAGAGTAAGTAATTATATGGTTTCTATTAGTATTTTGTTTAGCTGTGTATATTGGAATCATGGTGGTTTACCCATGACAATTTACATAGGTTGGAGATGCTCTGATGATGTATTTGCTGAAGTACACTTCACTATTTTTGCCCCTGCCTCGACATAAACATCATCAAATAATCGGTTTTCCTATCAGCGAGCTGAACTTAAAGTTGTCTAGATCCATGCCCGAGTCTAAATCTCATAATCATCCCCTCACCTATCGCGGTAATGCTTTAGAATTCAGCAGTGTCGTAAATGGCAGTGGCGGGGAGGTTAGTGACTGCCTACCGCCTTGGCCACCTAGGCGGTTGAATTTCTTTTACTATTTTTTATATAATCATGCAATATAATGCATAAATTAAATGTGCATGATTGAGTTGACTATTATGTTTTGAATAGAAAGCGTATAATGTATTGATAATTAGAGTTTTTTAAAATTTTGTTTACTTTTGACCGCCTCACCTGCCCGCCCCACCCACCTTGGCTTACCTTTGACCGCCTACAAAACCTCCTAAGGCAAAGGAGGTGCGGTCGATGGCCGCCTCGACCACCATTTAGAACGCTGGAATTCAGTTGTTTCAAATGTTTTCTTGTATGCATTTTGTTTTCTTAGATTGACAACGAACATGAGTTTAACGACACTGCATATAAACATAGTTATATTCCATTCCTTCAAACTTCGCGGAAGATGTTTATGCTGATTTTTAGATTCGACCTAGAAGATATGCTATCTAATCTGGCATAACCTTGTTGTACACTTCCTTGGAGACCTAAAAATATTGAAGCTCTAATTGTAAACTACACATTTTATTTAAACTTTAGTCAAATTGAAATAAACCTGACAACCGCATTTACAGCCAGGTTGGCAGCATATATATAAATCGTGAGTAATTGTGACTATGAAATTTTTTTTTATTGCAATTGCTTAATCATTCGTTGACATCAAATGACCCTAGTGTTTAGTGCTGTATCAAAGCATTTTAGCCGCTTCGATTTGACAGTAACTCTTTCAGAAAAGGTTTGTCAATGGCTTGAGCCCACTGTCCTTTCATTGCTACTCTTGTAGTCCGTTGCATTCAAATTGGCTTTGGAACTTTTATCACTTAACTTCATGAGAATTGCTAGTTCATTAAGGTTTCTGTAAAGTGTATCTGCTTCAAACAATTTTTATGATTAGGGAAGAAGAGGAAAAAGGCTGAAGAAGATGAGTCAATGGTAGGGAAACAGCTCTGCTTACATTCTTTGGGTGTTGAGCCTTCTTCAAACTTTATTAGGTTTATTGATAGTCATGGTAGGGTTGACTCAACATTCTTGTAGTCATTGAAGGAATAATACTTTGTCAAAAGAATTACTGAACAAGATGTATTATTTGCAGGATCTTCATGTGTTTGTAAGGAAGAACTTTCACTGAAAAAATCTGAGGTAACCTCAAAACCAAATTTTGGACCTTGTCGGAAGCGTAAAAGACTGTTTCGCTGGCAGCGCCAAAGAAAACGTAAGCAGTTGGCCATTGCAGAAACCTGTTCTTTGATGATGCCCGGTGAAGAAGATTTTAGCAACAGCAATGGTGTATCCAGAGGCCTTCAAAATGCCATCTTCTCAAGTTCAGTTCAAAGTGATGAAACTGTACGTGTGTTGGTTTCTGTCGAAAATAAACAGTTTATCCCTTTCAATTGTATGCAAGTTTTCTGGTAATGAGGAACGGAAACAATTAGGTCTTCATGAATAGCAGAATCTATTTACTTACACTACTATGCTAAAGCTATGACAAATGCCTGTGGGACATTAATATCTATGGAAATAAGGTGTTCATCTCTTTACAAGCTTAATGATTTGATGTTCTTGTTGAGTTGCCTGACCTTATTGATCCTCTAGGCTAATGTCGGGCTAACTCTTTTATGAATAGATTCACAAGTTTTCTCCAACCTGAACATCAACCACTCTGTAATATTATTGATCAAATTAATATGAAGAAAATTTGAGTTAAAATCACGTTTTTGGTTTATTCATGCATTTGATTGTTGTTCATCAAGTATTCAACATTACTAAATGCTTTCCTCTTATTATATACTATTCCATTTAATTTAAGTGACTTTGCAGGCTTTAAAATTTCTTCTTCTTTAATTAAACTGTTAATTGTTTTATTTCGATAGTACCCTCGTCTGTGATGGCGGTCTCTCTCATTCTAATTATTAGGAATGATTCCCTAAATTGAGTAGAATTGATAAACTATAACTTAATATTATCAGTCGAGGCTTTCTATATATGTGTTTTTCTTGAAATCTTCACTTTGAACAATCAGAGAGAGCATGTAACAATCAACAAAAGTTTCTAAGGGTCGAATAATATTATATTGTTGGTACAGGAAATGAGGTTTAGTCAGAAAGTTGATGTTGACCTTTATATTGTTGGTACAGGAGATGAGACCTATTCAAAAAGTTGATGTTCATCTAAAATGACAACAAACAATTACCTGGTTGTGTTTTTGTGTAGGAAAACAGAGATGCACTAGATATCATTAGGTTCACTGTGTTGCTTTTCATGTCAATTCTATTTAAAGTAAAACTCCCACCTTAAATTGGAAAATAAATGCAGAGGAGAGATATTGAGAGCTTTGGGTTGATAGTGGAAACTGGAAAGTAGGACAAAATTACATAACTCTTCTCCTAAGTTCTCTCTTGGAAACTTTAAATAAGTAAACAATCATATGAAAAGAGGAATCTTTGCCTCTACTCGAGAATGCTCATGTTTTTAATACGAAAGGTAGTTGCAACAAATAAACTTCTAGAGTTTCAACGTGGTGACTTTTTGCTTAAGGAAGAGTTGTTAACTTGTTTAAACCTTTTTTAACGAGACAATCGTGCTTGTTAAGCTACATGATGGACTGTTTAAAGCTGGATTTTTTGTATTTTTTTTTACATTTGGATCTATACACACTTTTTTGTTTCATTGCATTTAATTTTTTTTTCTCTCGAATGATGGGGCTTTTGGTTTTGACTTTTGCAGAACATGTCACCATGCTTTTGTTGTTTGGTATTTCGAAATTTACCGAAGTTGGCAAAAAGTGCTGAGATTCGTAGGCGAAATATATTCTATAGATTGGAGAATTCATCATCCATGTTCCCCAAAATGCGTATCCTTATCATATATTTCAGTATATTCAGCCAGTCCAGGAGTTTTTTACTTGAAGATTCGTGTATCTATCATCCTAATACACGCGAATCATAGTGAAGCATTCAGCATTGTGTTCGTTTTCCATGAAAATGTAGCTGTTAAATCTCCACTGTTACTTTCTGTAGCTTCCGGTTTTCATAAGATTATCCCTTTGCTTTGCCCCAAAGACCTCAAACTTCTAGAACGCTGGCATTACTCTCCTATGCAATGTTATTCCTTTCAGTTTGTGTTGAAAATGATAATACTTCATCCTCAACAGTGGACAGACATTTTGAATAGGTTGAAGCCCAATGAATTTGGAGCAACTGTTCTTTTCAATAATATCTTTGGAATTCCTGGCATAGACAAGAATTCTCAATCAGTGCAGTGTTTTCACAGCGAAAGCAGTTTCCCAATCAAATCTGACTGTTTGTAAGCACCAACTGGTTTATTATGTTTTCATGGATCGATGTGATCTCATGTATTTTTTTCCTGCTTTTCTTTTTGTCTGTTATACTCATTGTTGATTGTGTGCTTGATTGGATAAAATTCCATAAAATTTTGCACTTTGTTGTTGGCCTCTATATACGACATGATTTTCAAAGTTTAGAGCTTAATAGTTCACTTTTGAAATGAAGTTCATATTTCCCATAACGCAAAATCGGCCCTACAAATTAAAGAAATATCCCATGTATAAAATATAGGAAAATTTTCGCGCTATAGTTTGAGTGTGGGCCAGGCACATGATAAATGATTTTAAAGTGCCCCTTTGGTTTGTATACAAAATAAAAATGGTAAAATTTACCCATAGCAAATTATTTTCTTCTTTTGATTCCGGCTTTAGTTTTATTGATTGGGAAGGCAACAGTCGATATTTTATTTCTATTTGGAGGACCTTATCGATAAAGTTGCTGCACTTGGTCATCTATTAACACAATATCCTTTAACATTGTGGTCACAAATGCAACTTGGAATTCCTTGAAACTCTCTCGCTTATCAGATGTTCCATCTAATGTCTTGTACCCTATCGTGTAGGTATCATCATCTTATTAAGCTTCTCAAAAGTCTAATTCGTAAGACTCATAATTGCCGACATATGAGGCTGTTGGACAAACACTGCTCCGTCACAGCCTCTTCTGAAAGTGAAAGTAAGGGTCCTGGCCTTATGACTCAGGTCAGTGTTTATGATCAAGGATGTTTGCTTGTCTATCTTGTACAACTTAAAGGTCGACCACTTTTCCATTTGATGTCTTTCATACAATGCGTACTTCATAAAGAATGCTTTATTGAACTTCGAATTATTCTGATCTCAGGCTGAAGTGTTATGTATTAGGTGGCTACTATTGCCGATCAATTTATTTCCACTTCTTTTTCTTGTCACCTTTTCGATGGTGCTTCAGTTTGATTGGCAGAGGAAGTTTTAACAAGTTCAGATTTTTAGTAGATCACTCTTACTCTCGTAGATGGATTCTTTTTTGTAAATACTTTTCCTTTTTAAGTCTATTGAACAGGACTTGAACATCATTATGTTGCGCATGCTCAATTTAGCAAATTTAATGTGGTCATACTAGTTGCAGAATCTAGTTTTTTGTTTTTTTAAAAGGAGGATAAAGATTAAGTCCTCCAACTTCTTCCCATGTGAATCGCACGATATCATTGATGTCCAGTTAAAACTTCATCATGTTGTTTTTATTATGATTTGTCAATTGTGATGCTTTTGACTTGTGGGTTTAGGAAATTGATCATGGGAAGAGCATAGCTGCGAGTGGATGTTATGGTGCTCAAATTGAAGGCCAAACATCTCATGATGATATTGAGGCAAGTTGCAAGATGTTTTCAGAAGCCACTAATGATCTGGTTGACTCAAGTAAGAATTATTGTCTGAAGAAACAGGTTATATCATTTATTTGGGCAATTTGTCGGAGAATCGTTCCTGTGCAATTGCTTGGAACCCATTCTAATTGGAGAGTTTTGAGGAAGAACATATCAAAATTCATTCAGCTGCGAAAATTTGAGAAGTTTTCGCTGAAGCAATGTATGCACAAACTGAAAATATCAAAGTTTCCTTTATTGTCAAGTAATAATTTTTCTTGCATCTTAAGCTTTGATGGGATGGGACATTCTAAATGGTCATCTAGGCCTATGGATAAGGGATGCAGTGAATTTGCAGTCGCTGATATTGTTAGGCATAAGATTTTGGAATGCTGGATGTTTTGGTTCTTTACTCATCTAGTATCACCAGTGGTTCAAGCTAACTTCTATGTCACAGAAAGTGAGAATGAAAAGCAAGAGCTAATATATTATAGAAAGTCTTCTTGGAAGAAAATGCTGAGAGAAGCAGGGAAATGCCTGAAGAATCAGAGTTATTGTCAACTAAATCACGCTTCCACCAGAAAAATTTTAAGAAAACGATCATTTGGTTTCTCAAGGATCAGACTTTGTCCTAAGAGAAAAGGTTTTAGGGTTCTGGCAAACCTTCAGGCATCCTCCAAAATGCCACATCGGCCACTGCTTCCTGGAATTCACTCCGATCAACATTTGAGGAGATCAGCGTGTCACAATCTCAGAAGTGTCACATTCGAGTCATTTAAGTCGGTAAATAGTGTCCTTCGTGATTTTCACGTGGTTCTAAAAGGTATACAGACAATGGAACCGGAGAAGCTGGGTTCGTCGGTATTTGATTATAATGATGTCCACAGAAAGCTAGTTCCTTTCTTGTTTTCTCTGAAAAATGGACCTGCCCGCATGCCTTGCGTATTCCTTGTGGTTTCGGATGTGTCAAAAGCTTTTGACTCTCTTAACCAGGATAAATTGCTCGATATCATGAATGATGTCATGTTGTACGATGAATTTACTTTGGAGAAGTATATTCAAGTTATTTGCACAAAAAATTCTTTGAAGGTCCATCAGCATCCTGTACTAGCACAACAAGGTGTAGTTGCTGAATCTAAAAAAATCACACCACGGCTTCCTGCCCATTCATTGGATAGTATTCTTGTTAAGAAGGTATCGATATTTGCTCAGAAGGATGGCTTTTGTACCATTATCTTAGAATTAGGATCAAACTGTTTAAGTAGTTGGTCACTTTCTTTCCCTAATTTTTCGATTAGGATCAGACTCTGTAAGTAGTAATCACTTTCTTTCCTCTACGTTTTCAGGCATTCAGCAGAAAAATAAGGAAGGAAGAGTTTAACATACTTTTGAAAGAGCACATAAAGCATAATGTGGTGCAATTAGATAAAAACTTTTACTTACAACAAGTTGGTATACCTCAAGGAAGTGTTTTGTCTACTTTGCTTTGCTCATTTTACTATGGACACATGGAAAGTAATGTAATCTTTCCGTTCCTTCAGAAAGCTTTTGCGAACATTTCTGGAGAAAGTGATACCCGTTGTGCTTCAATTTTAGGGGGTAATCATACTGAAGAAATATTTGCGCGTACTTCTGAGTCTCTTCTGCTTAGGTTTATTGATGACTTCCTTTTCATATCAACTTCAAAGAAGCAGGCTTCTATGTTCTTCTCCCGGTTGGAAAGAGGAGTTCGTGAGTACAATTGCTACATGAACAAGGAGAAATATGGTTTAAATTTTAACATGAACAACAGCCAAGGATTGCAGTCAAACAGGCATGTTGGCAAAGATGGTGTCTCGTTTCTTCGTTGGAGTGGGCTTCTGGTCAACTGCAGCACGTTGGAAATTCAGGCTGACTATACGAGGTTTGTGTTCTTTATTCTGTCGTTATTTACTGGGATAGATGCATGAAGTGAAATGTTTTTGCCCCTTATAATCTTATATTCTACTTGCATGCTGCCTTGCCTGTTTCTTTGAGATCGGCAACATACTTCTGTTGGGAGATAAAATGCCACTCTTAGAGTGAGCCATCTCAACTCCAAGAAATTAATTTAGCTTCCCTGATGCTTTGATACTCTCCTTATCATCATCATTGGTCACTATAATATCATCGTGTGCCAAAAATGCTGCAACTCTTCCGGAAAGTGAGTCTTTGAAGAACTATTTGTGATTCCCTTGGTTTTGTCAATATCCCATGGTAATCACAACTCTTGCAATTCTGCCAAACCATGCCCATGGTGATTGCTCAAGTCAATACAAGGCTTTTTTAGTCTACACATGATATGAGTAGCCAACTTATTTGCATGACCAGGTGAAACCTCGATATACATTTTTCTTTTTAATTCTTAGTGCAACAAAGCGTTCTTGACATCAAATTGCTACAATCCCAACCATAATTAGCTGATAATGCCAACAGTATGCCAACGGTATTCATCTTTGCAACTGGAACAATGGTTCCTAAGTGATCAATACTACAGGTTTGAGTATGGCCTTAGCTACTAACCTTGCCTTCTATCTATCTATGTATCGATCTGCTCTAGGCTTACTATATAGATTCATTTTCACCCCACAGGTTTCTTTCCTACCGAGGACTTCACCAATTCAAGTTTAGTCTTAGTTTCTTTTCGTCTATTCATGTAACCATAACAGAAGAAACACATTTACAGCATACTGGGCAAGAAATACACCATGACTACTATCATCCTTTAAGAACATCAACCGGTGCAGATATCAAATGATATTCAGAATTTCCCCTAATTTATTAGATATTGGTAGCAATGTTTACACCATAATCTTCTGGTACAGGTATATGTTTTATGATTTTATCTTTTGTTCTTGGAGCACCACGGGGTTTGTGTGTCCCTTCAATTAATTTAATAAGGCTTTCCGCGAATGAGTGTAATGTGAATCAGTTTTCTATGAAGACTCAGTTTAGCATTGGTTGAGTTAAAATGGAAGGTCTTGAATATTATTTTCCTGTCTTGTATTGCTTCAGTAGTCACACTTGCAATATGAGACTGCTATTGGTAGACAACAAAGAACTGACTTTTATTGATGAAGTTTTTTTGAGGTGCGTTTATTCTCCTTTGTTTCTTTGTTACTGAATGTAAATGTATATGCTGAACAGGTACCTCAATTCTCATTTGAATTCGACTCTGACAGTCAGCTGTCAGGGTAAAGTAGGTCGTAAGCTGAAGGCAAAATTGTGTGATTATCTGCGACCTAAATGTCATCCATTATTCTATGATTCAAACATCAATTCTGGCGCTGTGGTTAGGCTTAACATCTATCAAGGATTTCTTCTCTGTGCCATGAAGTTCCTTTGCTACATATCGGACCTCTCGTCATTGCCTAAATTCCACCCAAAATTCCTCATCAATTCTATTGATGCGTCTTTGAGGTATGGATTTATATATTATTGCAGTTAATTTACTTTTGTTGAAGGATTCAGCAACTACTTTTCACTGCATTGTTCTTGGACTCAATTCATGTTTTATGTTTTCTTCACTTCTCACCAAGTGAAGCATTTCCAACCTGGGGTGGATCCAGAGGTTGGGCGACTAACGCCAAAAAATGAAAACTAAAAACATTAAGCCTCCTTTATTTCTAAATTATTGGATTTCTCCCTGTTCCCAATCATCATTTACTGAAGGCATCATGTTCACCAATTTCCAGGTACATGCACAGGCTCATAAAGAGAAAGATGTATACATTTGAATCTGAGATTGCTTTTCGTCCAAAATACAAAATCAAAAAGCATGAAATATTATGGCTGGGATTTCATGCGTATCGTCGGGTTGTCAAGAAGAAGCAATCCCGCTGCAAGAAGCTGTTTCATTTTTTGACGCATAAGTTGAAGACACTTGAGAAAGTAGAGAACATTTCCTCTGATCTGAGGTATGCCATTGATGATACACATTCGTCTACACTTTGGAGCATCAAGTATTGACCTGTTCAGTGCAGTGATTGTGACTGTAGACTTGCAATTTTTTGCCACATATTGCCAAACCTATCGAGTTTTTGGATCGAGTTTTTGGAGTTAGGTTGTCGAACGAGCTTCGTTGGTGTATATATTATATATGGCAAATATGAAGTGTGCTTTGGTCATGGTCTTGGTTTAGTGAAATTGGATGGTCATCTAGTAACTTGAGTCACTTTCATTCTGAGTTAATTTTGATCTTTCTATGTTCTATGCCTGGTACTATTATATGCATTCAATCTGAATTATTATACTAATGCTTTTCCCCAAAATTGGGTCACTCCATCCTGCCTCTTGGGGAGTGTTTTGGAGAGCTTTTACTTATTTAAAAGTGATTCTAGTAGAGATTATTTTGAAGTTGGTGAGACGCAAGTAGGGAGTGTTTGGAAATACAAGCTAAAGTTTAGTGTTTAGAAAATAATTGCTTCCAAGCTTAATTTTTTAACTAAATGACAACCATACCTTTATTTGATTATTTACTTTTTGATACTCACTATAAAAAATGAGTTTATATATTATTTTACATTATGAATTTTGTTACTTGAAAAAATATAAGATTAATAAAAATAAAAATATTAAAAATGAAAAATTTGTATAAATATACAAAATATGTACAAAAATGTATGAAAATGCAATATATATATATATATATAAATATATATATATATATATTTATTTAAATAAATGATTGTAATAATAATGTAAAATTTTTAAAAATATTTTTTTTAACAAATGCTTGTAATAATAATGTAAAATTTTAAAAAAAATTAAAAATACTTGTAATAATAATAATGTAAAATTAAAAAAATATTTTAAATAAATAATAAAAACATATGTAATATGATAAGTTTATTAAGGGTATATATGTCAACTTGTAATTTTATACCTTAAACAAAAAGCAAAAGCTAAAAAGACAAAAACTCCTATGAGACGGTCTCAAGGGTCATTTTTTGAGATGAGTCTCTTATATGAGTTATCCATTAAAAAATATTATATTTTATGCCAAAAGTATTACTTATTATTATAAATATGAGTAGAGTTGACACGGCTCACGGATGAGACCGTCTCACAAGAGTGTTACTCAGCTAAAAAAATCATCAAATTTTAGGTTCTTGCTTTTGGGTAAAAGTTGTAGAAGTTAAAACAGAATTTAACATTCACAAACACTTAAAAACACTTCTATGCAGCTAGAAGCTAAGAAGCACTTTGTAAAAGCTCTATCAAATACTCCTTTGGTGATATGAATCTAGGAGGTGCTCGAAGATTCATATTGTTCCAAGAATTGTTCCGTAAGTTGTCATCGAGATTGGACGAATTTGGGATCTATGGTAATCAAGTTGAATTTCTTGAAGATCAATTTGGAGGTTGTTTCAATGTTCTAGAGTTGGTGAAAGTCCAAGAGAATGAAGATATTGAAGAAACAGAAGAAAGGAATATGAGAAGAGCTGCTGAGAAGCGCTGTTGGGAGGCGCAATAGTACTTGATTAGCGCTGCTGGGGAGATTTCTAGCGCTATCGCGCTAGAATGAGGCGTTATGTCTTGGCGTTGCTGCGTTTTGTGATGTGCTTCTGCGCATGCGGGAATAGGTTGTTACGTACTTGTGCGCGTCTGCGGGAAAGTACTTCGCATTCTTACGCCTCTGCGGGAAAGTTTATCACATTGTTGCGCTGCTACGGGGATTTCTTGCGCTTCTGCGTTTTCTTCCGAGAAAAAACACACAATGCGGCATTTTGTGTGTGTTTTGGATTTTATTAATTACTAATTATTTAATTAGTATTTTCCTATTTTGAGTGTTATAAGTCTACTAGAAAACTTTTAGATGATATATTTTGATATCTTTTGCGTTATCTTTTATTATTTTGTAGTTGTATTATAAATACAACATATACATTCATTATTGAATAGATTATTGAAGTTATTAAATTATTGATTTTTATCATTTCTTAAAATTCTTTCTAAAATTTTATTGAAGTTTTTGCTTTGTCAAAAATCAAACTTATCAAAGTTTAATTACTTTGTAGTGTTTGTCAAGTGATTATCTTCGTGGATTGTCAGAAACAAATTTTCTGAAGGTTCCGTTGTGATTAATTATTTTCTTCTCATGATTATCTGTTGCTAATTTCAAGTAAATTAGAGGTGGATATCCGAAAACTTAATTGTTCAAAAGATTGGGACAACATTAAAGAATCGTTTTGCTATTGAATTGAGGATACGATTCGTTTATAATCGTGTTTGTTTTTATGCATCCAAAATTCGCATCACTTGGGTCCTCCTAAACAACATCATATGCCAAGAGGCCAGCTCATGCACTTGGATCAACTCGAACCCCTGCTCCCGAGGTCGGGCGAATCGTCATAGTGCCTTATCACGCAACATCACACTTCCTCCAGCTCGAGACCTTGAGACGTAGGCCAAGTCCAATGCTCGGTTTATCCAACCTGGCTGTCCTTGCCCCATATCAAGACTTATGGAGGTCGACCTAGCCAAAACACAAATCTTTCCAATGTCATTTTTAAAAAAAAAAAAAAAAAAAAAGTTGGGTTTATTTTAATGACATGTTTAAAAGGGATAACTCAATATAATTAAAGTTAATATTAAGATTATAGTAAAAATGAATGATTTTAACATAATAATTAAAATAATAATAGGACACGTGTCACCTAATAAATAGGTTTCACTTTTCCCCCAAAATCATGCCTCCCCACTAAATACCAACATTTTCCGATTCCCTTTCTTCAAACAAACAGCTGCCGCTGTGAGTTACTCAAAACAAGAAACAGGAAATCAAAGCTGGCAATGGCGGGGCGATTGCGATCGGCGCTTCCTCTCCTCCGTAGAACCCTAACCACCGACGCCCAGAAAGCGTTCGTCTGCCCTACCTTCGCTAACGCTGAGGTATTGCCGATAATTGGTCTTATTACATGAAGAAATGGTGCGATTTGTTTTATTTTCTTATTTCCCGATCTCGATCTGCTCGGAAGGATTAAGTAGACCTTAGATTTAGTGTTTCACGTCAAATTTTTACGACCCTAGATAAGTGGGTTTGCTTCTGTTCAGTTGTTGGTTGTTATTTATTGCAGTTTTCGAGGAACTATGCAACGACCTCTCCTGTGAAGGAGCAGAAAGTCAAGGTAATGATAATTTTTTTGGATGCTTATTTCGAATACATGTAATTAGAAATTACACTTATTTTCACAGGAAATAATGATGAAACTTTCACGAGCTTAGATTATTTAATTTAATTGAGTTATCTAAGCTCAAGGTTGCCCTGAATACATTTTTATTCTTAAAGTTTTTTTTAGCCTTGAGTCGTTGTAGTTTGCGACCAGTATTATGATATGACGGTTCTTCTTTATTTCATCTAAAGTAGGCTCTGCATCCATCTAACTTTCGTGCTTGTTTTTTATGAACAGTGTTACACATTTTTTTAATCATGTAGTTCTTCCACAGAACTAATATTTAACTCAAAACTTTACTGAGGAATAAAGTTAGTTTCTGAACTCAAACTCCTTAAGATAATAAGATCCATACCATACCGTACAATTTTGCTTACCTGATTGCCTAATATCGGAAATTTAGTCCTTGAAAAATTTATTCTTATATTGACTTGTTTTTATTCATGTATGTGTGATTTATGATGTGTATGTGTCAGTCGTGATTGATGATTTGGTAGGGCGTTGAGTTATTGATTTTCCCTTGCCCCATTTCAACACCTTTTTTTCTAACGTAAAAGTTTTGAAGAAGTTCATAAAAAATGCTGCTGAGAAGTTTCTTGCTTTCCTGATAATTCCCCCCTCCCTCCCTTCCTTTTTGTATTGTGTTTAGGTACCCTTTGCAATGTATGGTGTCTCAGGAAACTATGCTTCGGCATTGTACCTTGCTGCTGTTAAAGCTAATGTTCTGGACAAGGTTGAATCTGAGCTTCTTGTTCTTATCGAGGCTTCAAAGAAAAGCCCCAAATTTTCTCAATTCATGAAAGATCTATCTGTGACTGCGGATATCAGAGTGAAGGCCGTAAAGGATATTGGTACTCAGGCTAAGTTTGAGGACATAACAAAGAACTTTTTGGGTATGTGCTTTTGCAAATGAGTACATTGTATTTCGGAATGATTTGTTGTCGTTATGATAGCATGCACCTGAAAATGTTGATCATTATGAGAGATTTCTTTTGCCTTGCCCTTGATCTGGAAGTGGTTTGTTGGCTCTCTTATACGTAATACAAGCGCTGAAGTCAAATGTCTATGATTTTGTTGTTGCAATACAGTACATATCATCAAATGCATCTAGAGATGAGGGTTATATCACTTTTGTATGGCATGCTAATGTTGAGGACCTTTTGAAATCGCCACACAGTAAGAGTGTGTAACGATGTTGTTCATTAGCTTTGAGATATGAGAGTCATTCCTCTTACTTTCGACTGTACAGAGCTTCAGTATTTATGTTCTCTTAACCAGTTTTTTAGCTCCGTCCTTGTTTCTTTGCTGTAAAAGGCTATTTTCTCCTTTATGACTTCATTTGTCTAAGTGGAAACCAGATACTTGAGGTGGGTCTTGTAATTAGTACTATGCAGTAATCAATATCATGAATTAGCAATTCTTTTAAAAATAATTAAACTATTTAGCACTAAATTTCCTTGTGGTTCTCTAACTCAGAGATTTGATGCATTTGAAACTTGCTGGAACTATATGCAATTGCTACTCTCTTTTGTACCAATTAGGTTTCTTTTCATCACGTATTAGTTACGAAGCAACTTTGTGTTTTATGGGTTTGCTTATCTGCGGTCTCATACCATGTTGGATTTGCTTATCTGCGGTCTCATACCATGTAAGACAAAGTTATACTTAAAATTTCATTATAAGCTGAAAATTGCAGAGGCTAAGATATTTGAATTTTTAAGAAATTCTTAGCATACAAGTTGTTTATCTTTTTTTTCATTAGTTTTTTTTCACGTGTAAACATTTCACTCAACTACTAGGACCAGCAATAGAAATAAGCACATGTACACCATCATTATCTACTCAGAAGAAACTAAGACTCAATCTGCAAGTATCTCCTTTGTCATTCATCTAATTCCTACTGCTTTGACATGAACAAAATCTTGACAAGTTAATGCCACCTTGGGGCTTGAGACCTCTTATTTTATTTTCCAGTCGACCATCCGTCCGATCGTCTTTCTTATCACATTATCTACTTGTATCATCTATGTGCATATACAACATGTCTTATGCCATTTGGTTGTACCAGCTGTTGTTGCCGAATCAGGGAGGTTGGGACACATAGAACGGATAGCCCAGCGATTCTCAGAGCTGACCATGGCACATAGAGGGGAAGTTAAAGCTACTGTAACCTCTGTTATTGTAAGTTCATCGTTTGGAATGTTACTTTAGGTATACCAATATTTTCTACTTTTGCAAATAATGCCCCTCACTGTCCTGGTACTGGATTTGTGCTTGTGCAGCATCTATAAACATCCTAATCATGAGACATGTCTTCATAATTACCGTGCAGGGGGTAGAAAAAATATTCATGCTTATATGGTGTGTTGCGTATTATCATATGCTATTTATTTCTATATAAAATATATGGGATTAGAAGAACATCTTTCACTCACCAAAAATGTCCTGCCAATTACCACAAGAAAATTATCTATTATTATCATATACTAAGCATCAAGAATCGGGAGATATTATATATAATCTTCATTTAAAAAATATGTTATATGAATTATATTTTGTTGTTTTATAAGTCGAGTTATCGATGTTTTTATGACAATTCATTCTGTACATGCAGTGCATCTGTTTTGTCTTCTAATATATTTGTATTTGACATTAAGAGTCCAAATATTTAGCAATGTTTATGCAAATTTTAGCTTGGCAACTATGAATCCTGAGTGTGTGTGCCATAAGAAAAGTTATGGTTGTTGGTCTTTTATTCATCATCTTTTTTACTCACGACCTGTTCTTGTATGGCCAGGCTCTACCTCCAGAGGAGGAGAAAGAATTGAAGGAAACATTGCAGGATATACTTGGACAAGGAAAGAAAGTTAAGCTTGAACAGAAGGTATGTGCTTTTAGTCATTTCTTATTCCCAAAACACACACACTCAACTGTTGGAGATTTTGTCTCCATAGAAGATGATGTATCCACAATTTTATTGGTCGATCTGCAGATTGACACCAGCATTCTTGGTGGACTCGTGGTTGAATTCCAGCAAAAAGTTTTCGACATGTCCATAAAGACCAGGGCACTTCAGATGGAGCGCTTCCTACGCCAGCCTATCAACTTGGATGCCCAATAAATGGTTAGAATATGTAAAAGCACATTTTGATGGATGTTCCCAATCAATTAACCTAAATATTCGGAGATGTGGCACCAATTGTCGTTTTGGTGGTGTGGTGATTGATCATGAACTTATTTGACGCTCACAATGTGTTGTCCGGTGCTTGCAAATAAAAGCTACTCGTTTTTTTATTTGTTTGATTCATGCACAACTTTTTGAATTCCGTCCTCGTGTTAGAGGAATTTTTAAGGAATTTTTTTTAACAAAAATTTCCCACTCGTCATATGATAATCGTTTCCAGGGATTCTCAACACACTTGATAGACTTAGGCACCACAAAGAGGGCATAAATATGTAATGACAATTCTGCGATGCACTTGCATTTAAGAGCATTCTGTCATCCTTCAATTGTCCGGTGAAGGGTGTTCGACTACACCAGAATGTTTTTTTTTGCTATTACAATAATGTGAAATTTATAATTTATTATCGGTGGGTAATTTGCTTTCACTTCTCTTGTATTTTTTAGATTCGGTATTTACCTCCTTTTCATGTTATGATTTTTACACTTGACAAAAAAAAAACAAATTTGACAAGAGAGACAAGTGTCAAATGCATAAAATGACCCTTGATAAGAAAAATGTCAAGTAGATATTTTCCCAATCCTAATAGTTAGCGTTAAAGAATTCAATACAAATACATCTTTAATATTTTCGTATATAGCTTTTCATGAAACTTTGACCTTAAAAATTAGCAACTTAACGATATGGAAAAAATTATACAATAGAGAAATGAAAACTGATTTAATCAACATCTAAATGTATGAATATTCTGCTAAATATACAAAAGCAAATAAAAATGACTTGCAATCAGGGCATGCGCTTCATTGCATTTTGCTGGGCCTACAGTGTGTCGGGAGTACATAATTTAATCACCTCAACATCTAAATATATGAATATTATGCTAAATAGAATCGACTCTGAAACTTTGAAGGAGATTACTGGAAGCTCAACAGAGGGAAGTAATATACTAAACATGTTAAAACTATGGATATATCATCTCTTCTCTGACGGAATATGGAGGAGGTAACCGTGACTTGGAATTAGCAAAAGTATCCGAATAGCACAGCGGCGTCTCTGTAAGAGGTGAATCTAATACATAATCAGGAATAGCAACCAGCGTCTCCTCGAAAAATGATTTCATCGTCTGCAAGATGACAAAGATTGATTCAATGGACACCACGAACCATGTAATCGAGGCAGCAGATGCAGGAATCAAAGAATAAATAACAAGTAATACAGTGTCTCGGTTAAAGAGGTTCATAAACCGTGCAAGGAAATTGAGACATAGAATGCAGTTGAACTTAAATAACCAAGAGAGTTCTGCTGCTGTCCTCGTAGTGCAAATAAAAGCCATGTTATAAAACTTTAAAATAGAAGTAATGAAAATTATAAGCATCATATTTTTGAAAATGTGATGACTTACAGTGAATTTCAGAAAAGCGGCATCAGCTTTGCGCTTCCATACAGCGTTTCCAGGCGCTGAGTGGAAAAAACCAAGGAAAGGCTGCATGTATTTTAAGCTATTGTCAAATGAGCAATGAACATGCCAAACTAACATGTATACATTACTCTTTATAGAATATTTACTTATTCATATAATCAAGAAGGCAATCGGACTAAAGATGGTGGATGAGATAGCAAATAAATTTTTATTTTTTTCCTTTTCAAATCTCCAGGAAGGAAGGAGGGAAGCAATAAGAATGAAGGGACGACAAGTTAACGTACTTTCATAACTTCCCGAGGATTTGGTTTAGGATCATAAGTTCGCAAGACTGAATCACCATAACTCAGGTATTTTTCCAGAACCTACAGAAAAATGAGCAGACACGGATAAGGACTATGTGTTTACGCAAACTATAGCAAATGAAATAAACAGGTCAACCTGTCGCTGAGTTATATTGCTTGGAGGTGCGCCATAAATTGCACTGTCAACATGTGCCAAAACATTCCATGGACTGGAAAAAAGTTCATCTTTCAGTCGATATGTCGTAGGAAGTGGAAGGGGAAAACAAAAGCTAATAATTTATGGGAACCATTTGGGATAACGCAAAATTCTATCAAGAGGGTGGTATTGATAAAAACTAGTTCGGTACACGAAATGAATGACACTACGGTACCAAAACTACCCTCAATCTCTATAACTTAAATAATATCATATAAACAAACAGGTTAAACAGTTAAATAAGTTATGTTTACTGCCCCAATTGCAACACTTCATGTGTAATCATTTCACATCTAAAATTTTTACCTAAAATATCGTTAATTATGGAAATTTTAATTATTTTCATAATGCAAAATGTGTATTCCGAAAATGTCGGTAACCAAAATTTTATTTTATTGGGATGTAATTCCTTTCACCTTTTTTTTAAATAAGTTACAATTTTTTATTGATATCTTAACACTAGCATCAATGCCTGTGTTTGATTACCAGTATAATCTAAGACCAGCAGCAAAAACATTCTTGTTTTCCAAATATCTCGTTTGTCTCATCGACTAAAATGAAAAGAAAAAGAACTCTGAATTGCCTGTAACCAGATTTTGCTGCATAGATGCACAAACATATTTACTGATGTAAACTTTGCATCTATGATCCAACGGATACACTTGAATCTAGTCTGTCAACCAAATGTTTTCTATTTAAACTTCACGGCTCAACAAACAAATGTCGCAACTTTGACTGACTGGAGACGCACGCTATCTAATCAAACTTCTCCAGTGCTATCATTCATAAGGATTAAAAGCTGAAGAATGAGCTGGCACCCCACCCCAAACATGAATGACAAAAACTTGAACTGGCAGATCAATGAGATGTACATAATAAAAACAGTGCAAAAACAAAGGAACTCATATAAATCACATATAATGCATACTTATTGTAGGCTGCACGTCCAAGCATGACTCCATGGGCTCCTTCCTTTCGTGCTGCAATCACCTAAAATTTTAACTATCAATAAAAATGGAAGACGGGGGTGCAGGTTTACATCCTCTAATAATAAGCTTCACATATATAACCTTAACGAGTTCCATCTTTCCAACTTAACTGATGGATAACACCATCAATTATTTTAAGCCGTTTGATACTTCTTTAAAGTTGCATGATATGGGCTATCTCAACAACATTTCTGATGCATGTAATAACTCTAGTTTGTCTGATTCTTTATCTCTAAAATTATTATATACAATTAATTATTATTGTTGTATTTTCAAACAACTATCTTCTTCAATTTATCATCTAGTTCTGGGTAGGGTCTAGTAGTTAGCCTCAGATATATAATTCAAAACAAACTTGTCTAAGATATATAATTCAAAACAAACTTGTCTAAAAACTCATTCCTCAGCCCACTGAAACCACAAATGTCATTCAATGGAGAATTTTAGGAATTCTTTCAGGAAAAGAAGTAAAGATGTTGTCAAGGCCTTCAAGGTATATGTAATCTAGCCTGGGGAGCACTCACTGAGTCAGCTTCAAATTGCGACACAATTGTTGTTAATATCTTAAAATGAATGATTTCAAAACAAGTAAGCTCCAAGTTGTTTTGCTGCTAAATCACACAACCTACTCCATTTCGAAGTCCTGCGCTGTATAATAATTTCACTACAAATTACTGTGAATAATTAAATTAGTTAGTTCTAATGTCAATCTTTAAAACATAACATTATTATGATTGATTATCTTCATAAGCATACTCCACTAATAACAATGTTCTATTGGAAATCATCCAAAATTAAAGCTAAGAAAGAACCGAATTGCTTCAGTTCTAGAGAATCATGGAATGCCTTCCAGCACAAAACTTATAAAAGATACAGTTACTTTTGTCAAGGTTGGCACAATTTCGATTTCATTTTAATGCTCATAATATAATACCATGGATATATGCAGCAAAAATTCTTTTAATTCTTGGATTGAAAATTGATCCACTAAACAAGGATTTCGAGAAAAGAAAAGAGAAATAAACAAAAGATGTGGTGGAAAGAATAAAAACCATTCCACATGAACCAGGCACAAATAAAGATCATTCTTCAGGGATAAAACTTGCTTACATACCACAAAACTATTAAGGTATCAAAATTTCATTTTGTAACACCGTTTATTATGTTAGGTGATTAAGTGAAAGAAATTTTACCTCACTTATGGTATTTATGCCTCCATTAAGAGTAAACTGCAAGTCTGGAAAGTCCCGGACAAGAGCATAGTAGTACTCATATCTGCATATTTTGAGCCAAACAAATGTAAATGACAAAATAAATCAATAAACTCATTTAGAAAGGGGGGGAAAAACTAATCGATCGCAGATGAAAATGTCATTTGAATAAGGCAAATCAAAGAGATGACAACAGATATGTGATATCCTAAATACATACTTCAAGGGAGGGATAGATCTATTTTCTTTGGGGGTGATTCCATTAAGCAATGCCTTTCTGGAGTGTATTATGAAATGCTTTGTTGGTGATTGAGATGAGACCTTATATATGAAATCACCTGCGGAAGAAAGAAAATGGTCAATCGCGTGGAATAAACCCGACCAAGTTTTGAACATGGGATCCTAGATAAGATGCGGAATGAGTAATCATAAGAATCAAGTCAATCTAGGGCATAAAAATTAATAAAAATGTGGCGTTCTTTGAAACCTAAAAGCAAAATAGCCATTTTTCAGATAAATCGAAAGTGAAGACCTGGATTATTGATTTAACAACACAAGAACATGGTTAGATTATCCAATCCTTGCTGCAAGATTATGTCAAATATGACGAGGGGGCATTTATTGTAGGCATCACAAGTCTACGTGCTTAAAACTAGTATGATTGACTAAATGAAAGGGGAAGACTAAAAGACAACAAAAAGAATTGCCGTAAAGAGTAATTAGCAGGCACATCCAGGAACTCGTAAATCTGTACATATTGCCACAACCCATACAAGAAGGGGTATTCAGAAGTCACGGGTAAACAATAAGCTCACTGGTTGGTATTTCGACCACATTCAACTTGGGTTTATGTCCGAACGGGTGGCAACAGAGATTGGTAACTTCATCGGAAGGTTCACAGAAGCAGATACTAACAATTTTATTGGGATATGGAGGGAATACATGCGGATTCGAGTCTCAATAGACATTAGATGCCCGATAAAGAGGAGGATGAAGTTACAGAAAATAGGAGAAGAATGGAGCTGGGTAAATTTCAAGTATGAAAAATTACCTACATTCTGTTTTTTCTGTGGAATCATTGGCCATTCCGAAAAGTTCTGTGAAAAATTCTTCAATTTTCCAGACAAATCAGTTGAAAAATTCTATGGGACTTGGCTTCGTGCACCTACTCGTCGTGCTACTCCTGGTATTGGTGCAAGATGGTTACGCCCGGATAATGTTTCAGAGAATTCAGGAGGCTCATCCGGCGATGGTGAAGATCGGAGTATGGTCTTGGCGGGCCCATACCAATCAAATCTTTCAAACCTCCATGATCAAATCATGAAGTATGGTGAAGATACAGAAGCTACAGAAAGTATGGGGGACACAGTTAGCACTTACGTGGTTGCTTCTAATCCACATGATCTGGAAAGTATCATCATAACTGATCAAAAACGTCGCCGAGTCGAGGACCCACACGGAAAGGGCCAAACCACTATTGGGCCAGTTGAAACGCAAGTGGATAAATCCCTTTCCATTCCAAAAAACTTTTTGAAGGCGGGCTCTAGATCCCAGGCCCGCCCAAACCAATGAGCACCATCAGTTGGAACTGTCGTGGGCTTGGCAACCCACGTACAGTTCAAGAGATCTTGGGCTTCACGTCCAAGTTTAAGCCTAATTTTATTTTTCTTATGGAGGTCAAGACCTCCCGTAGCTATGTTGAATCTATAAAATAGAAGTTGAATTTTGAAGGCCTTTTCTTCGTTCCTGGCCACAACAACGGCGGAGGCCTTGCCTTATTTTGGAAACATAAGCATATGGCAAAACTCCTTGCTTTCTCTTCTAATTTCATTGATGTTGAAGTCTCTATTCCGGGTATGATGGTTTGGCGTTTGACGGGTTTTTATGGTTTTCCAGAGCGCAATAGACGTAACCAATCTTGGAATATGCTGCGAATGCTTTCTCAAAGGTCAGCTCTTCCTTGGTGTTGTATAGGTGATTTTAATGATCTTATCTCTCAGTCTGAGAAAAGAGGACGACTTTTGCATCCAACAAACCTTATCAATGGTTTTCGAGAAGCTGTAGTTGATAGTGGATTTGTTGACTTGGGTATGAAGGGCCACTGGTTTACATGGGAAAGAAGCCGAGGTACAAATTCGTTTGTTGAAGAAAGGTTAGATCGGGCCATGGCTACTAATCAGTGGTTGGATGTTTTTAGGATGGCTGAGGTTTGTAACTTGGAGGTAGTCTCTTCTGATCACAGTGCAATCTTTTTAAATATCTATTCCAATGTTATTGGTAAGAGAAGACGATTTCTCTTTGAGAACGCCTGGCTCATTGAATCAGAATGCAAATCAGTGGTACATCATAGTTGGATGATTGGTGATGAAGGAAATATCCAACATCGCATTGCAACTTGTGGTACGCATCTTAAAAAATGGGGAGACAAAGTGAATTTCCGCTTTAGAAAGGTCATATCTCACTGTAGAGAACAACTTCGTATTCTGAAGCGTCATCGATGTACCTCGGTTGACGATGATCGTATTGAGCACATTAAACAGAATCTATCTTCCCTACTGGCCCAAGAAGAAGTTTTCTGGAAGCAACGAGCCAAGATATTTTGGCTACAAGCTGGTGATAACAACTTAAAGCTCTTCCATAATTATGCATCACGCAAAAGGAAGAACCTGATCATGGAACTAAAAGACAATCTCGGGATCCCTCGCTTCTGGGGACAAGGTATGGAGGATCTTATTATGAATTATTTTCAGAATCTTTATTCCACAAATGGCTATATTGATAATCACATTATATCACAAGTTCCAAGACGGATTAGTGATCATCAAAATCACATACTTACCCGCCCCTATGAAGATCAGGAAGTATGGGCCGCGCTTCGCTCTATGAACAAAGACAAATCACCTGGTCCCGACGGTATGAACCCTGGGTTCTACCAACACTTTTGGGAAATCACAGGGCCTCATGTCACAACAGCTTGCCTGGACCTGCCGGATGGTATCAATGACACCTTGATTGCTCTAATCCCAAAGAAGAAACGCCCTGAATATCTATCTGATATCCGCCCTATTTCCTTATGCAATGTCATATACAAGATAGTGGCCAAGATGATTGCTAATCGTCTCAAAGGAGTGCTCAATTCTATCATTTCTCCCTCTCAAGGTGCTTTTATCCCAGGCAGACACATCACTGATAATGTTCTCATTGCCTTCGAACTTGGTCATTACTTAAAGCGGAAATCCCAAGGCAAGAATGGAGTTGCAGCTCTTAAACTAGACATGTCGAAAGCATTTGATCGTGTTGAATGGCCTTTTCTAAAACATATGCTCCTTCGTCTGGGCTTTAATTCACAGTGGGTTGAACTAGTTATGAAGTGTGTATCTTCGGTGCGTTATACGGTTGTGCATAATGGCCACGAGATAGGGCCAATTATACCACAACGTGGACTTCGTCAAGGGGATCCTCTATCCCCCCATCTCTTTCTGATTTGTATGGAAGGGCTTTCAGCTCTTTTGCATGCAGAAACGAGGCGAGGAAATATTCATGGTATTCAAGTAGCCCGCAACGCCCCAAAAATCTCACATCTCTTTTTCGCGGATGATAGCTTCTTATTCTTCCGGGCAACAACGGATGAATGTGCTACTGTCAAACAATGTCTCGGGACTTTTGAGATCGCATCTGGGCAGACTGTAAACTTCTCCAAATCTTCCATTACTTTCAGCCCTAATCTTTCAAATGAACAAAAATACTTGATGCGAGAAATCCTTGAAGTGAACTACACTACAAACCATGGGGATTACCTAGGTCTCCCATCAATGGTAGGCAGAAAGAAATCGGAAGTTTTTGCTTTCTTAAAGGAAAAAGCCTGGAAAAGAATGAAAGGGTGGAGGAATAAATGGCTTTCTAGAGCTGGCAAGGAAATTCTCCTCAAGGCAGTAGTTCAAGCCCTCCCCACTTATGTGATGAGTGTGTTTCTTCTCCCGCTTACGCTTTGTTCCGAGTTAGAACGTATGATGAACTCCTATTGGTGGGGAAAATCAGGAACGGCCAGAGGCGGGATAAAATGGCTTAGCTGGGATAAGCTTTCGAAGAGCAAGGCAGAGGGTGGCTTGGGATTTCGTAAGATTCACGAATATAATATGGCCCTTCTATCGAAACAAAGTTGGAAGCTTGTCACAGATCAAAACTCTTTACTTGCCCAAATCTTCAGAGCTCGTTACTACCCTTCTTCTAACTTCATGGAAGCTAAAATTGGGTCTAACCCAAGCTATGTTTGGCGAAGCTTTTTGGCAACTCAAAATCTTATTCGCCGAGGTGCTCGACGTCGTATCGGTTCCGGAAACCAAACTCTCATCTAGGGAACACCATGGCTTCCTGATCCAATTAATCCATTTATATCATCAGTATGTCCCCCAGAGTTACACCATGCCTCAGTTAGTGCTTTGAGGATGTCACATACAGGAGACTGGGATTTGGATATATTGAATGATCTATTCGAGAAGAGAGACAAGAGATTAATTCTATCAACTCCTCTGAGCATTCACAACACTGAAGACAGATGGATATGGGGTCTCGACAACAAAGGTCTTTACTCAGTGAAAAGTGGGTATAAAATGTTGTCTTCCTCCCAAGGAACAACTTCTTCGAGAAATGAGATAAACTGGCTTCTGATTTGGCAACTAAAGATCCCTCCAAAAGTTCGCAACTTCCTTTGGAGAACATTATCTCGATGCCTATCAACTAGAATGACTTTAAGGGGCAGACGAATCGAGACTCAGATATGGTGCCCTTTTTGCAATCATGACCCTGAAACAGATATCCATGTGCTTGTTCAGTGCCCCTTTGCCCGCAATGTTTGGTGCCTCACCCCTATTGGCAGCAATGTGGGAACTACAACATCCTTCAGTGATTGGTGGAATCTCTTGATCAAATATCACTCACCTTCTGATATTGCTAGCGCTGCTATGATTCTTTGGAATATCTGGAACGCTAGAAATGATGTGGTTTGGAACATGAAGCAAAAACCACCTAATCTTGTCTTTCATTCAGCAACAGATTCACATAACCAATGGTTGCTGAATGATAGTTCCTCAAATTCTCCTGCTCAAAAGCCACAACCAGTTTGGTCCAGTCCTCCGATAAACTTCTTAAAATGCAATGTGGATGCAGCTATTTTCAAAGATCCTCCTCGTATGGGCTATGGATGCATAATTCGTGATTCATCTGGAGTAGTTATAAATGCTATAAAAGGTTGTCTTCTAGGTAACTTTCCTTCATCTACGGCAGAAGCTATTGGTGTTCGAGAGGCTCTCAGCTGGCTTAAAGAGCTTAATTTCTCTAATGTAATGATCGAATCCGACGCGCTTTTAGTAACTCTTCTGAAGCGGACGTCTCTAGTTTGGGCCTTTTACTTGAAGATTGTAGATCCTTAGCATCGGAACTGTCATCTTGTTCTTTATCTTTTGTTTATAGATCAGCGAACCAAGCGGCTCATAGTTTAGCTAGATCGGCTGGTTCCTTGTCTGATCGGGTTAGACAGGTTCTTAACCCGTCTCCCAACGTAATTTATTTCCTTTGATTATATGATATTTCCTTTCGAAAAAAAAAAAGTGAATAAATGTGATTTTGACAATTTAAAACAAAGCTAAAATTGTTGAAAACCAATCAGTCCAAACAAACATATTCCAAGTATTCCTAGATGGACAAAACAGAGTCTAGTTATGTGTACATCAGTAACTGGAATGTATGAACAGCAATCCCATAACCCTATCTTGGAAGCCAGGGAAAATTAAAAGACAAGAACAATTATTATCATTATTATTTTGAGTCAAGAACAAGTCTAAATTTGAATGTCTGTAAGAAGGCAGCGTAAGAACTTACACAGTTCATTATACGAATCATGGTCATCAACACCAATTCGGCATTTCACACTTACAGGAACATTTGTGTTAGCAGCAATGACTGACATAGCATTGGCAACAAACTTCCCTTGTAAAGGACAAGATGAGTAAATCAAAACTCATTCTGAAACTGTACCATCTTATATAAATCAAGCAACACTATACACACCTTTGGATCAAGCATAAGACGCACCCCAAAGCACCCTTTTCCAGCAACCCTTGAGCTAGGGCATCCGCAGCTGTGAAGCAAGTGTCTCACCAGATTAAAAGAATAAAATAAAATAGTAGACATAGAAAGGAAGCTAAGATCTAAGGAACTTACTTGAGATTAATCTCATCATATCCATAAGAATTTGCAAGTTGAGTTGCCTTAGCAAGGTTATCCAAATCATTTCCGCCAATTTGGAGCGTTATAGGATGTTGCTCAGGACCAAATGCCAAGAACCTGTCCTGGAATTTATACAAAAATCAAGGACATCAGATAACACAATAACGTGAACATATAAGACACATGGCAAACTGATTGCACAAGATACACCACTTCAAGTTAAAAAGCATCCAGCCGCATTCATAAGAAATATTACGCATGCACATAGTTAAGAGTATGGATGTAATGTGAACAACTAATGCTAAAGTTTCAATCAATTCCTGCCAATTTCAACGCCAGGAGATTAAGAAAACATCAAGTATAAAATGAAAAAATAAGTCATTCAATAATTCAAAAAGAGACAACATACATCGTCTGAAAACATATACGAGTTTCTCATCTGGCTTCTTTATCAGAAGTGAGAATAGTTTTTGGCCTTCAACTTACAGTTTAGACATGATTTTTATCTTAAATTAATTTTCTAGCACATTGAACATGATAAATATCACCCCATTACATAATGGCATTATACTATGTCATACAATAAGAAGCAAGTTACCAATTTGAGAAATCACTAATTCCTTCTGAGAAGTTTCTGTGTAAACCACACAAATTAGCGTCCCATTTCTTTTTCCCACAATTATTTCAGAAGATAATAACAAACCATATTTCTTTTCTCTTTCTCCTAAGACAGGGCCTAGAACCCAGTCTGATCCTCAATTGCCAGCAAGTACAGATCTCAAGAAATGTACTAGATATCTTTAAATTTAATTAGAAATAGATATTTTATATGCCATCAGATTTTGAAGAATAAGAATTTTAACATCAAGTGTGGTGTCATAATATTTGATATCAGGAATGCATTTAACCTTTTATCCACATCTTGAATTCAAACCTAAACAAACTAGAAGAAAAACAGTTGGTGCTCATTTCAAATTTTGTCAACTACAGAGACACATCGAGAAGCGAGGTACATGCATGCATACTTAGCATTTATGGAACTATGGGAAGTTCAAAACAGTAGATTGTGAAAACAAAAGGAACAAAACCAGTTTAACAAGCTTTCTGCGCATTTCTGCATTCAAAACTTCTTGCAAACATCGGAATCAATCTTGTTTCACAATGTATGCCTAACCCAAACTGCTACATTTCCAAATTTGTCCACAATAATCCCAGTACATTAAAAGAAATAGTGACCCCTGAGCATCATAACGATTATGTAAAACAGCATCTCATATATTCCTAGTTCCTGAAACTTTTCTTAGGCTGCGAAAGTAATGGATCTGTATGCTTGGCTTTGCTAGTGGACGTTTGTTTACTCGAAAGTGTAGCAGCTAGTTGTTTTAGTCCACTTTTATAATCAACTTTCAACATTTTCAAATTCAATTTTCTCTAACAATCTCAGGGTTTCTTCCTTGAAACCATGCATCATCAAAAAAATTCGAAAAATCGCTCACGACAAGAAAGAATCAAATAACAAGCCTCGTACCAACATCCTATAATTTCTTGCCTAACACACTTTCAAAAATGTTTTGAAATTTTTGAGTTGATACAAAACCTATCCAACTACCTCTGTAGTTGATATACAATACATTTTCCTTATAATGGACACAAAAAATGAAAGAGAAACAATTTCCTGAAATAATTACCAAATCCCCCTTCTGAAATACTATGGTTTCCGCAGCAATCATTTCGGTGTACAGCCATGCATGTTTCGATAAGAGGCGGGCCAAAGTTCGGTAGTAGTTGTTTGTGCATTCCATCATCGGAGCAACACTGGATATCAAATAGAACAGTCGATACATTACAAAAATCCAACCACACCTACTAAAAAATAAACATAATTGAAAACTCAAAAGAAAACCACCTGAACCATGGGGGAGGGTACCGAGCAGCAACCATTATAGACTCTCTATGACTCGGGTGCTTATGATGATAGAATTGAAATGTACTTCTTTGATTTCAACGAGATTCAGTAAATTAAGTTTGATGACAATATGGCATTGCATTCCAGCCTCCAGGAAAGCAGAACGAACAGGAGTTAAAGAACCAAACAATTGTGTCTGGCAGACAATGCCACCCTTTACTTGATGCTGCCTGCTGTTTAGTATACCTACATATTTTAATCAAAACTAAAATGACACAAGAGGATGCGAATCTTGACCATGTAAGATATTATCAGAAAAAACATGGTATATACGACTGCTGATCTAATTGATACCAACAAACTATTGAGATAGACAAATCAGTAGAGAACCAAGACGCGAGTCTTGCCTAATTGAATCCATCAAATAAAAGGTTGCCTTACGATAGGATGATAAGTGGTGCAAATGAAAAAAGAGGACATTTTGGACTGGCTAACGATTTTATGACCCCACTAAATAGAAACACTCTAGCTATATCACTGCCACATAGATGCTTCAACCCATCAAACCCACTCTACTTTAGCTACATATCAACTCTGCACCAAATATGTGTCTACGAGTGGTGGAGCAAGGCCATTCTCTCTTAAACTATCCTTAACCTATGCACCATTTTCATATACAACACATGCATGTATTTAAAAATAAAAAAAAAAAAATAGTTAGTTGCTAAATAAGAGATTAGCACTAACTGTTAGTTGGAATTAGAATCGAAAAAGACATCATAAAAAATCTATTTTTGTATCAATTAGAAAGCATTGTATGAAATCAAAAGATTCTTTCCCCCAATCTCTTCTCTAGTTCTCCCTCTCCAGTCTCCACAACTTCTCAAATCTATAGGTTGAGCCAAACTGGAATTCGTTCTGTAAGAATTTGAGTTCCTATCATGGATCTCACTTCAATAAATTTTCCTATTTATGACTCCAGTACTGTATCTACCTCACCTCCATAGCATTCTTTATCTCAAGCAATCTCACCCCACTTTCAACATCTTCAAATTCATCAACAACAATGCATACCACCCAGATCCCAAAACAGGGTAAGAAGTGAAAGAAAGAATCTTGAACTTAAACCCAGCTACAGACTACGGACAGAAGCCCAAAAACTGGAGGCTGTATGAATCTCATTCGACAAGAATCGAAACGTGGATAAAGGATCCTTTTTCTTGGTTGGTTGGCGAAAATTCAAAGTAAACGTAAAAGAGAGACTTACGTCGGAAATTTAGCGGGATTCGTTGGGGTCGGAGACAGCGGAGCGGCCGCCAAGTTTCAATCTTTGCGCTTCCACGGACCAATTTATGTATGCATGGGGGAATTTCAATTGTACCCTTCAATTTAGGTTAATACCCCTTAACCCCCTAAATTTATTGATATATCAAATTACTCCTTCACTTATTCCACACATTGTTCCACAGTCACTTAATCCCAATTTGTAGTAATATCGATTCATGATTTTAACTTTTATTTATAATAAAACGTATAATTATAATAAAAATATATTATTTATTCAATTTTAATAAAAATTAACACGATTTATTAGAAATATTCAACAATATACTACTTTTAAATTATATAAATGGTACTATTAAAATTATAAAATCTTTCATTTTTCATGAGAAACTATTAATTGTGTAATCACGTTTAAATTGTTTAAACTTATAGATGTGTCTTATTAAATAAATAACATAAAAAATTTATTATATTATAACTACTTATAGTTATAATTTTGTCAATATTTTAAACAAATTGACTAAGTAATATAATCAATATTTTTCTGGGGTAAAATGATATTACAGGGCATAAGTGTGAATTTAGTACCATTTGAGTGGATTCTTGTCAACAAAACAACCTCAAATATATTTTAATAGGAATAACTCTCCTTAAAAAAATAAATAATTTATAATTTCAAAATTAAGATTTAATGATTTTTAACTTTTAAATCGTAATTTTTAAAAATAGAGCGTTTTTGAAATATCATTAATTAATTCTATATACATAAATGTCATATCTATCGCTATTTATTAAGTTTAAAGGTAATAAACACAATACTTATTATATCATTGTCTGGTTTTTGTTTTTTCCTTTTTGTTTTTATTTTTTTTAAATTCATCATTTCAAATTACAATTTAATTCATTTTACTTTTATTTTTAAAATTTATTATCTCAAATTACAGTTTAATCTCTTATTAATTTTTACAATACCATATGACTTTATTTAAATATAATTATTCAAATTATAGTATGACCTATTGACCGTCACTTTCTTTCATCATGATATTATTAATACTTATTTTAATATCGAATTAATAAAAAAAAAAAAAAGAATTTGCATAAACAGGCAGACAAACGGGATAACAAAAGAAAAGATTCCACCATCCATTTTTCTTTATCCCCTCTCGCTCGCTCTGCCTCTCCCCACACAACCAACGATGGTTACTTTAAGCTTCCATCCCGCAAGAATCAAACACCCAATTCACGCACTCAATTCCTTCACTAAGGCCTCATTTTATCATCTCTGCACAAAGAAGCTGCCCCACCAAAGAATCTTGAAGAATCGCCGTATCCCACCCTGTTTTTCAGTCTCTGAAAGTTCGGTTTCTTCCACCCCTTTGCAGACCGAAAGCGGGGAAACTCTTGTTGAAGATGATTCAGAAGACCCAACGGCAGAAGTGTGTTATTTCGACCCCGGAACTGATCCGGGGAGCATCAAGGAGTGGCAGGTGGATTTCTGCTCCAGGCCGATTCTTGATATAAGGGGGAAAAAGGTTTGGGAGCTTGTAGTTTGCGATGAATCGCTTTCCCTTCAGTACACCAAGTACTTTCCTAACAATGCCATTAACAGTGTCACTCTTAAGAATGCTATAGTTGCTATATGTGATGATTTGGGTGTGCCTTTACCAGAGAAAATTCGGTTTTTCAGGTAATTGTTTGGTTGGTTTTTCATACCTTCTTGATTCCATACCTTGTTTTTCAATTGGTTGTTCTTGTTCTTGAATCAATAATAGGTCGCAGATGCAGACCATTATAACAAGAGCTTGCACCGAGCTTGGTATAAAGCCAATTCCAAGCAAACGGGTGGGTGCATTATATATAATGTTTGAAATTAAGAAAGTTGGTATTTTCAGTTTTTATGATAAGTATGAAGGAAAAGTATGGTATTTGTTAACGTATTTTCAAGTGTTGAAAGTTCTAAAATTTTGCATTTCATTAATTCTTGTGCAAATTAATGTGTTTGTTTCAGTGTTTGTCTCTGGTCCTGTGGCTAGAAGAACGCTATGAAACCGTATATACGCGCCATCCCGGTTTTCAGAAAGGGTTAAAGCCAATTCTTTCACTTGATAATCCTTTCCCAGTACAACTTCCAGAGAATCTGTATGGAGAAAAATGGGCTTTTGTCCAGTTACCTTTTTCAGGTATCAAAAACTTTTCTCCTTGAGCTAATAATTCTATGTTTTAGCATCTTTTGGTTACCATTACAACACTAATCCAGTCTTGTATTCTCAGCTGTTGCAGAAGAGGTGGCATCTCTGCAAAAAAGATTTGCCTTTGGTGCAGGTTTAGATTTGGATCTTCTTGGGATTGAAATAGGCGAAAAGACATTAGTTCCGGGAATCGCTGTGGGATCATCACGAGCTAAACCGTTGGCAGGTTTCAATGCTATGTACAGATTATTCTCAGCATCATGTTGTTTTCCAAGCATTGTATTGATGTTTGCTTTCACTGTTGCAGCATGGATGAATGGTTTAGAAGTATGTTCGGTGGAAGCAGACGCAGCTCGGGCTAGTATAATTCTCTCTGTTGGGATTTCAACCAGGTATGTTTATGCAACATACAAGAAAACACCAGTCACCACACGTGAAGCTGAAGCTTGGGAAGCAGCAAAAAAGACCTGTGAAGGCTTACATTTTCTTGCTATACAAGAGGACTTAGATTCAGACAGCTGCGTTGGGTTTTGGCTATTATTAGACTTGCCACCTTCACCTGTATGATTTTAAAGCTCTACCAAAACCACAAGTAGTTGCTTTGTATTTTGAGAATTTTCTTTTGAGTTGAGCCGAAGAAATATATCTCCCAACTCAAATACAAGTATCTTGTAACTATTTTCTAAAAAAAATTTCAGGCCTTTCATTTGATATACACCAAATTGTCCACCATCGGAGGTCGGAAATAGTGCAAATTATGAATATGATGAGTTTGAACAAATACTTATAAAACATTTTTATAAAAGTATTTTTTAAAAATAAATATATAATTGGACAATTATCCTATAAAAATGTTTTTAGAATTGAAAAGATGTTTGATAAATTTTTTAATAAAAAAAACAAATCTATAATATTTTTAAAAGAAATTGAACGGTCATTCTATTAAATTTTCTTTTATCAACATAAATGTTATAAATCATGAGTGAATTCACGAGAAAAAGAAAATTCATTTGAATCAATTCTCATGTGCAATTTTTATTGAACTCAATCACCCCTATATAATATAATACAATTCTTTACCGATATTATCTTGACATATTTATCTTGATCACAAATTTTTCAAATATACATAGATAAAAATAATCATATATAATAACAATATATTTATAACACTCTCTCTTAGATGAATATTTGCACAAACAACCGATTCATCAAAATCTTCATTTGGCAAGGTGGTGCTTGAGAAATTCATCGGGACTCAAGCGCTACCTCATTAAAATCTTGACAGTAAAACCTAGTGGAAAAAATCTGAACAAAGAAAAAATAGTTCAACAATTTATACTTTCTTTGGATGTCTTTCCGACGATGGATGTGTCTCATTAAAACTCTATCAAGGAAAAACCAGTGGGACAAAATTTTAATGAAGGAAAAAAGAGTATGACATCGATATGCTTGCTAAGTGGCTCATTAAAAACTTTGTTATGAAAAACCACGTGAAAAAAATCATAAACAAGGAAACATGAGTATAACTTTAATTGCTCTCCCTCTTGCAAACATCACTTGAAATTATTAACTCTTAATATTTCAATCTTATGCACTGATTTGTCAAAAATTGATGCATGTGATGACTTCGCCCTTAGTTGTGATATTTCATGACCAAATATATTATTGTAGTGACCCTTACCTGGATCGCCTACTAAGCAGAACTTAGGCATGCAATTAACTTAATTAAACGGATATCAGAATAAAATTGCGAAAACCATAAACAATATACAATCCCAAGGCAAAGAATCTGTAAATACCCAAAAATAATACAACCCAATCGAACAGTTGTATCAATCCAATAACAACAGAATAAAACCTAGGCGAAGCTCCAGCTGGCCAACCACTGCCTAGCCCTTCTTGGATCCACCCGCCTCGTCCAATCGCAAACCTGCCCCATGGAATAGGGTGTCCAGAAACACAGAGTACGAAACGTGAGCATAAAACGCTCAGTATGAGAGTATGAGTATACATGCATGCAAAGTGAACTCCCTATAACTCGAGGTTAAGGATCAGATACAAAGACAGACCGGGCCCTGGTATGTAGCACGTTGTGCCGTCGCTTCAGGAGGTGGATCCCATACCATAATACCAGTGGATTTACCAGACCCAAAGCCATGGAAGTCCATCCACTAACAGGATAGGGTACAACCCTACTAATAGACATCTCGAAGGAGATAGCTCAGTATGCAAATGAATGCAGCATAAATCAATGACATATAAACCATGCAGTCACATAATACATGCATACTCAGTCAGGATATCTCGAACAGTACTTTCGTACCTCAAATCAGTGCAAGCTCTACCAACTCTAGGTCCACGCCTATAGTATGCTCTACACTGCCAAATGATACTACTATCATTAAAGTGCTCTAAAAGCTTTAACTAAGCTATTGCATACTCCTAAATATTTTTAGGAAGCAAAAGCTATACTGTGGGGACCTCGGGTTGCTAATCTCGTTTTAGGGCAACGAATGATTAATTAAACAATTAATCAAACAATTAAAGAATAATAAATCAAGAGTAGAAAAAAAAAATTTTAAAAATCCCGAGCCTCGCTCGATCGGGCAAAATCAGCCGATCGAGCGAGCAAGAAAAATTATGCTCTCGGGTCTGCATCACTTTTGGCCTCGCTCGATCGGCCAAAAACTACCGATCGAGCGGGCAATAAAATTCAAATTCTCTGCCCAAGAAAACAGGCCTCGCTCGATCGGTAACTTTCACCCGATCGAGCGAGCTAAGTTTTGCTCGATTTCTGCTGCTGATCTTTGCTGTCAAATCTTGTAACCATCTCAAATATCCTTAATAAAATCGATCAAAAGCATGCTACAATATCTAGAAACATGCATATAATCATATATAACGATTTAAGCATCTAATCATACGATTGTTACATCAAACAGATAACGTAGAAGGCATTAAATCATAAGCTACACTAAGGTCATAAGTGAGCTTCAAGTCTCAAGTCTTCTACTAGGTCTAATGTACTCTAATACATATTTGTTCAGCTATACCCCCGATTCCTCACGTGCTAAGTCTCGCTCCCAAGCTGTCAATGTCATCTCAGACCAGCTCCTGCCCCATCTGTTGTGATGCACACATACAAAACAAAACAACAGCCGGATAAACTCCGGTGAGAAATCATTCTCAGTATAATCGACATATAAATGCGTTAAATAAATTCATATCAACTCTAAACATATCAACTCAAGAATAGAGTAAAAATAACGCATTTATCGATTCAACTTCAAATCAAGACTTCAATTTATATAGCGCGCTTATCTCAAGAATTGATTCTTCTCACTTCATTGCCATCAAGATTCGTAAACGATCTTGACATGAATATCCATCTAACGAGTTCGTAAACGACTCGCAAATAAGGTTAACCGCAACCTTGGCATAGAATCAACTCAATATACAATCATATCAAAAGCAATAAAGATCCACTACCTGTGATGGATCGACAATAACATAAGTTCTACCTCAAGAACAAGTACTTAAACAAGTATGTGATTTGTTCGGGATAACTCAAGAATAGTCGTTCTTGAGTTTCACAGTCCCTGACTCGCGATGTCGTCATTATACCTTTCATTCTCGAGTTGACGATGTTCCACATCTGAATAGGAAGTACAACAACAACTCCTACAAGAATCTGATCATTCAAACATCAATCATCTTCACTCACATTCGCTTCCATCTTGATCACTTCTTCTTCGGTTCAAGTTGAGGTTCTGGAGTCAATAGTCTCCTATTAAACTCTGAAACATATCATCAAAACATACATATCAGACTTCATTCTATTCAATCATTTCAGAATTGAATCAAAATCATCAATATAGATTCAATCAACATCATTTCAAACTTCAACTTCTTCTTATTCGGTATAACTCGGAGTCTTGCATCGTTCGTCTTTCAAACGTGACTGAAACTGAGAAATAAAAATGCTATATCATCGCTAACATTTCACTAACATCTCAATTCAATCTTTGGTTATCAAAACTGATCCTAAAACATCAACCGGCGGCGTAGCGAATGAAAATCGGGAACCGACTCGGTATCGAATTCCTTTCTAATCAATTCAGTCATTCGTATCACTTATATCAGCTGAATTCATCATTCAATTCATCATATCAGCAGCTAAATATATCAAATGTAAGCTGGACATCATAACAAGTTCATTCCTTAGTTCATTTTCATTCCAGCTTCGATATCTAACGGCATACGAACTCAAGAACACAAACATCAAGTCATAATATGATCTCTGCAAAATTTTGTTCTTCAAAACATGCTGAGATAACAAAATACTTACATCAAATCAAAGGCCTCGTCGCAAGGATTCCAGAACATCTTTCGGAATCAAAATCGGACGAGCGGAACAAAAGTTACGGCGATTTGAACAAATCGAATTCAAAGGAAAAGAAAGAGCTCTTGGCTCTCTGTTCAGAAATCTTCAATTTTGCTGAAGGAAATCTGATTTCTCCACGTGCACATGCTGATAATCTTAATCTAAATCGGATATGTATTGCATAATTGCAATTTAGTCCCTCAAGTTTTTATTAATTTCAATTCAGTCCTCGGCCTTCGTTTTAATTCAATTTCAATCCAAAATAATTTAAGAATATTAGAATTAATATCGAAACTCTAAATATTCCCAAATTAAATATACTCAGATTAAAATAAATTAAATTCGAATTAATTAAACAATCCCGGCCGTTTGCACTTTAGCTCTTGCAACTTCGATATTTGCAAATCAGTCTCTGATCGGGTTGTATCTTCAAAATTAATCGTCTTTGATTCCCGAAACATGGAATTTAATCTTAAATCCCATAAATATTCAAATCGAATATTTATTCTTTTAATTTAAAAATTCTCGGAATTTACTTCTTAAAATCCGTAAATTCTCAAATTAAATATTTTTGTCTCGAAAATTAAATCTATCATTTTCATAACTTCTTAAATCAATATTAGCCCATAATATGGAATTTAATTCTCAAATTACATAATTAATAATTTAATATTTTCGGGCCTTACATATACCTTCGTCCGTCGTTAGCCCTTTGCTGTCGATTGCCTCAAAACTAGGCCACAGCTCCGCTACGATGCCTGGATCGCTATGCCACTTCCGGATTCCCGATGGGACGCCTAGAATTTCCTAGATCTGAGTTAGAAGGCTAAGGAATCGAGAGAAAAGAGGTGATTGATGCGTCTAAATCTGAATCTCGGCCCTCCTATTTATAGACAATGATCGGAACCTCCAATCCTCGATCGGAACTTCCGATCTCCGATCGGAACATCCGATCCTGCCATCGGAGCTTTCGAACATCGTTATCTGCCACGTGTCAAAATATCAATGGTTGACTTCGGATAGGGGAGATCGGAGCTTCCGATCCTGCCACACGTCATGCCTGACGTAATACCATCGGAGCTTCCAATCTCGATCGGAACGTTCGATCCTGCATCGGAGCTTCCGATCCGTCCGGTACCCAATCTATTTAATTAGCGTTGATTAATCTCTTAATCACTGATTTTGGTTACGGGCTACTACATTCTCCCCCACTTAAGATATTTCGTCCTCGAAATCAGATCTTAAGTACCGAATGTAATACATAAATCAGAAACATTCTTTATTCATGTAGCAACCAGTATTTTTAGTACGTAAATTCGCATGCATAATTAGGGATTTTATTTATTTAGAATTTTAGATTATGGGTTAAATAATTATGTGAAATTATTCGTGCATGTTTTAAGTTATTTTTAAGCATTTAACCCATAATTAGAGATTTTTCATGATTTATGGGAATTTAGTTATTTTATCGCGTAGACGGTACCGTGGACGGACGAGATGACAACTTTGTACCCAAATTATTTTTATGAGTCTTTTTAGAGACCAAAAATATTATTTTGAGTTTTATTTCCTCAAAATTTTCAGTATTTGATTTTATATAATTGTAGGAGTCCTTTTTATCCAAATTTAGCCCAAAATATTGACTTTTAATTACCTTTAAAATTCCCTAAAATTTATATTTCGGGATTTTAAATTAGTTATCAGATTTTTACTTATTATTTAGAGTTTTAAGTTATATATTTTATATTTAAAACCCTTATTAATATTTTAATTATCCAAAACCTTGTTTTAATTAAATTACACCCTAAATCTACCCAAACCCACGTCTTCAAGCCTTCAGCCGCCACCCCCTCCCTTGTTCTTCACCTCCTTCATCGTGCCAGCCCAGAAAACTCTATAGGAGATCGAGTTTAAGCTTCCAAGGTGGTTGATCATCGTCCAGTCGTCCCAGAATCGTCATCTACACCTACTTCTCTTTAATCTTCGGTTCTAGGCATGTTTCTTTTCGTTTTTATTGTGCCATATCAGTGTTTATGCATGTGTGTGTGTAAGCATCAGTTTTATTCAAGAATTTTCAGAAAAATCGAGTTTTGGTTGGATGTATGCGCCTTGTTCAGGTATTTGTTGAATCATGCTCACGTTAAATTGCCATGGGTGAGTCCAGCTGCTGGCCAAGGGTTCCTAGACTGTGTGAGGGTGGTCTGGACTTGAGTGGCTCGAGTGGTTTGAGCCAAACGAGCCCAGGTAAGGGCTGGTGCAAAATCGGGTCCCTTTTGTGCGCAGTTTAGGGTTCAGAGGAAGGGGCGATCGGCATGATGGATGGGGCTGCATGGGGCTGGGGTTGTGGTCAGGTTAGGACCGCCCAGACGTGGGCTACGTCTGGGCGATGGAGCTCCGGCCAGGGGCGGCCGGAGCAGGCTGGCAGCAGCCATGGAGTGGCTGCTGCTCGCGGCCGAGGGCTATACAAGAGAGGGGGATCGGGTTTTAGGGTTTAGAGTGGATCTGGGTCGGGTTGTTGGGTCCGGGTCGGGTCTGGAAAGTCATGGGTTATGTTAGTTGGGTCTGGGTCCGGGTTAAGTGAGTCGGACTCGGGTATTTTTATTTTAAGTTTTAAGTTTAATTAAGTGTTAAATGGGCCTAATTAAATCCAAAAATTTAATTGGGTTTTATTTAATTATTTGGGTTGAATTTAATTGTTATTGGGCTTAATTAAATTAAATTAAGTTAGCCCGATAATTTTTATGGGCTTGGGAGCCCATGGAAGTTATTGGGCCAGTCTTTGGGCTTTTGTGCCCATTGGGCCAGATTAAGTTGTTATTGGGTCAAGTATGTGCTAATGGGTTTTAATTGATTTATTGGGCTTAGAAATGTGTTAATGGGCTTAAGTATGTTAATGGGCCAGTCTCATTGTTAATGGGCCAGAATTTAAGAAAATGAGCTTGAGTGTGAGGGCCAGCAGTTCAGTACAAACCACGAGAAATTGCATGTGTCCTAATTATATATTTAATTATTTTATGCATGAAAGTTATTTTAGTATTTATATGTTAGTATAAAAATTAAATTAAATATATATGAAGGACACACATTTTTATTTAAGTACATGCATTCATGAAATAATTTTATGGCATGATTTAATGTTTAAGGTTGAGCAAGAAAATAATTTTATGTTGAAAGTTGAAGTAGTGTGACAATTTAAGGGGGACAAGCCCCCACATGTTAAGGGCAGTTTACTGTCAATTTACGGGTAGTTTACTACCAGCAAGAGGTGATTCGTCACCGCCGCGTACGTTGGTTTTAAGAGACTGATCAGTCGAACCATTTAAGTTTAAGGTTACACTATGGATATGACCATGCGATGTTAGAAAAAATGTTATGCTCAAAAATGTTTATGTATGTATTATATGATTATATTTAAGATCAAGTTTAAGCAAGATTTTAAGTTATGATTCATGATTTTTAAGCATGTCCATTCATGTATATGTTATGTATTAGTACTTCAGTGATTTAAATTATTTTAAATCCTTGTTATGTTAGCATGTTGGGCCTCTAGGCTCACTACACTTATATGGTGCAGGTGAGTACGTAGAGGAAGATGTAGTACCTACCGGCGGCGAGGACGTATGAGCAGACAGGAAGTGATCCCCCGCAGCCGTCGTTTGAGTCATTATGAATATTTTTAAGAATTTTAAACTCTGTTATTTATTTATTTCTTTTAAGTCCTTTCAGTGGCGAATTTTAATATTATTTTTATTAAGTAATTTTATTACATGCAAACTATTAAGTTAATTGTTTTGACAGTATTTTATTTAAGTTTGACTCAGATATTTAAGTATGAAATGTTGCATTTTATTTAAGTTATTTTTAAATCTGTTTATTGTTGTGCATATATGTATGGGCATGTATGTACATTTATTTTACTTAGGATAATTTTTTTTTTTTTTTTTGCATATGTTATTTTAGAAAATTTGGTCGTTTCAATTGGTATCAGAGACGCGTTCTTGGTGGGGTCATCACTGCTATGCGAGCTCAGAAATCCATGCTACCGATCTGTAAGTTTTAATTTCTTTTAGTATGATTTAGTAGTAGCATGTTTAAGACTTAAGCATTTATGTTAGCAGAAATTTTTTTTTAAGTACTTAGTTATGCATGGCGATTTACGTAACGAAATATGTGGTGATGCAGAATGCCTCCGAGACCAGTTAACAGGCGTGGGGGATCCCCACCTCCGCAGAACCCTCTTTCAGCATTGGAGCAAGCCAATGCAAACATGATGGCTGGGATTACTGCTCTGTTGGAGCAGCAGGCGGCGCGTACGAGAATTTCCCATGATGAGGACGTGGCTGAGAGGTTCCAGAAGAAGGGACCGAAGGAGTTCACAGGTGCCACAGATCCACTCGTTGCTGAGGGGTGGATCCGTTCTTTGGAGAGCATCTTTGCTTATATGGGGTTGACTGATGCGGACAAGGTGAGGTGCGTAGTATACATGCTGAAGGGTGATGCAGACTTATGGTGGGAGAGTGCATCACAAGGAGTGAATCTGACTACTATGCTATGGGCAGACTTCCGGAGGATGTTTTACTCCAAGTATTTCACTGAGGACGTGCACAGCCGCATGATCCGAGAGTTCATGAGTCTCCGACAGGGGGACAAGACCGTTGTGGAGTACATCCGACAGTTCGAGAGGGGCTGTCACCTTGTGCCGTTGATTGCTGGGAATGCACCTGAGAAGATGCGACATTTTATTGAGGGGCTCAGGGCAGACATCAAGCATGACGTTCGCATGTCGGACGTCCCTACTTATGAGGCTGCAGTCAGTAGAGCTTTGCGTTCTGAGGAGGGTAGGAGAGAGATACAGAGGGAACAACAGAGTAAGAGGCAGTTTCAGTCTGGGTTTCAGCGACCATCTTCGCAGCCTCCTGCGAAGAAGCAGTTTACTGGGCCGTCTAAGAGCCCGAACCAACAGAAGCCACAGCAGCAGAGACAGCAGACTAGGGGCGGGGCCCCTAATATTGGAGGACATCCTACTTGCCCGAAGTGCCAGAAGATGCATCCAGGACCATGTCTTCTAGGAGCAGGCGTCTGTTTTCATTGTAAAGAGCCAGGGCACCAGATGGCCAATTGCCAGAGGAAGAAGAACACTACAGGGAGAGTGTTCGTGATGCATGCTGAGGAGGCAGACCCAGATACCTCCTTGATCACCGGTATATCTTACCCCTAGTATTTTATGATTTTTTCTTTTGGTTAACAATTTCGATTTTTGTGGAATAATTTGTTATTTGGGTTACCCATCTGCATGTTAGAATAAGAAGCATGTTTTACTTGTGATTAGAATTATTTTTTTTTTAGTGACTCATCTTTGAGGGAAAGTTTAGTAATGGTATGAAGTTGTTGGGATTCTTCGGCGTGCAGGGAGAATTCTAGTTGGAGGCAACTCCACGTTTGCGTTGCTAGATTCAGGGGCTACACACTCGTTTATCTCCCTGGAGTTTATCAGACGGATAGGCATCACACCTGAGATTGCCGACAGTGGTTATGATGTCACTATGTCATCAGAACATATTATTACTACCTCTAGTGTCATCCGAGAGCTGGAGTTGGAGCTACAGGGGCACTCCATTCGCGCAGATGTAGTGGTTTTGCCGTTGAGCGGATTTGATTTGATATTGGGTATGGACTGGTTGACAGTCAATGGAGCTTCGATTGATTTTTGTCGGAGAACAGTGTTAGTGAAACCGTCGGAAGGCGACCCATTTACTTTCCATGCATCTCAGAGCAGTGATATTCCTCAGGTGATATCTTATATTCAGACGAGGAAGCTGTTGAGACGGGGTTGCCGAGGTTTTCTAGCGAGTATTGTCACGGCCTCAGAACCATCTAGCAAATCATTATCAGAGATAGAAGTGGTTCGTGATTTTCCGAACGTCTTTCCGAAGGATGTTGCAGGAATTCCACCAGTGAGAGATGTGGAGTTCAGTATCGACTTAGTGCCAGACACCGTGCCTATCTCAAAGGCACCATACCGACTTGCTCCTACCGAGATGAAAGAGTTGAAGGAACAGATTCAGGAGTTATTAGAGAAAGACTTTGTTCGTCCTAGCTTTTCTCCATGGGGAGCTCCAGTGTTATTTGTGAAGAAGAAAGATGGCAGTATGAGACTGTACATCGATTATCGAGAGCTCAACAGGGTCACAGTGAAGAATAAGTACCCACTGCCGAGGATAGAGGACTTATTTGATCAGTTGCAGGGAGCTTCGGTGTTCTCCAAGATCGACCTGCGATCTGGATATCATCAGCTGCAAGTTAGAGATGCAGATGTGTCCAAGACTGCTTTCCGGACACGTTATGGGCATTACGAGTTCTTAGTAATGCCATTTGGGTTGACCAATGCTCCAGCGGTTTTCATGGATCTCATGAACCGGGTATTTCAGCCGTATCTTGATCAGTTCATCATAGTCTTCATTGATGATATCTTGATCTACTCTAGGAGCATTGAGGAGCATAGGCAGCATCTACAGACAGCCTTGCAGACTTTGAGGGAGCAGCGTTTGTATGCCAAGTTCAGCAAGTGCGAGTTTTGGCTTGAGCAGGTGGCATTTCTTGGCCACATTATTTCGAGAGATGGGATTGCAGTGGATCAATCGAAGGTTGAGGCAGTGCAGAAATGGGGTATTCCGAGGAATGCTTCAGAGATTCGCAGTTTCTTGGGTTTGGCAGGATATTATAGGAAGTTCATCAAGGGTTTTTCCTCTATTGCAGTACCCTTGACTTTCTTAACCAAGAAGAATGCAAAGTTTATTTGGAGTTCAGACTGTCAGAGGAGCTTCGATCAGCTGAAGGAAGCACTCACTACCGCACTGGTTTTGGCGATGACAATACCACACGAGGAGTTAGTGGTGTACACCGACGCATCTAAGCTGGGTTTAGGTGCAGTACTTATGCAGGGTGGTAAGGTTATTGCTTATGCGTCGAGGCAGTTGAAGATTCATGAGCAGAACTACCCGACACATGACTTGGAGTTAGCAGCAGTGGTCTTCGCTTTGAAAATCTGGAGGCACTATCTGTATGGCGAGAAGTGCAAGATTTTCACTGATCATAAGAGCCTCAAGTACTTCTTCACTCAGAAGGAGTTGAACATGAGGCAACGAAAGTCGTCAATGGTATCGTGTTTGACAGTTCAGTTACCACTGCAGAGCGAGATTCAGAGGTTTGATTTGGAGTTTTACTCAAGTGGTCATGCACCGAGCTTGTCAGTGTTGACAGTGCAGCCGATTCTACGAGATCGGATCAGAGATGGACAGCCTACTGATGAGGAGTTACAGCGTTGGAGGCAGAGAGATGAGGCCAAGGGTGGTCTTCTTTATACAGTTGTGGATGGCATTGTTCAGTACCGTGGTAGGATGTGGGTACCAAATGTCGATCAGTTGAGAGCTGAGATTTTAGCAGAGACTCACACATCTCCGTACTCCATTCACCCTGGAAGTACGAAGATGTACCGAGATTTACAGCTATTGTATTGGTGGCCCGGGATGAAGAGAGACATCGGGAGAGTTGTGTCAGAGTGCTTGACTTGTCAGCAGGTCAAGGCAGAGCATCAGCGTCCAGCAGAACTTCTTAGACCTCTTTTTATTCCGGAATGGAAATGGGAGAACATTACGATGGACTTTGTAGTTGGTTTACCGAGGAGTGCCAGAGGTTGCATGGCTATTTGGGTGATCGTGGATAGACTCACCAAGTCAGCTCATTTCTTGCCAGTGAGGACTACTTACTCATTGACACAGTATGCGGAGCTTTACATCAAGGAGATTGTTAGACTGCATGGCATACCAGTGTCGATTGGCCTACCATTTGGCTTTGCCACCAGGGCTTGCGGCAGTGCACAACGTTTTCCATGTATCCATGCTACGGAGATACGTCTCGAATCCGACGCATGTACTAGATTTCGAACCTTTGCAGTTAGCACCGGATCTAGTATTTGAGGAGAGGCCTGTTCGGATCTTAGCCAGAGAGGAGCGGAGATTGAGGACGCGGGTCATACCGATGGTCAAAGTCCAGTGGCAGAATCATTCCGAGGAGGAAGCCACTTGGGAGACCGAGGCAGACATGAGGACTCGCTACCCGAAGTTATTCGAGTAAGTACTCTAATTTCGAGGACGAAATTCAAATTAAGGGGGGGGGGGGGGGGTGGAGAATTGTAGCACCCAGTATTTTTAGTTCGTAAATTCGCATGCATAATTAGGGATTTTATTTATTTAAAATTTTAGATTATGGGTTAAATAATTATGTGAAATTATTCGTGCATGTTTTAAGTTATTTTTAAGCATTTAACCCATAATTAGAGATTTTTCATGATTTATGGGAATTTAGTTATTTTATCGTGTAGACGGGACCGTGGACGGACGAGATGATAACTTTCTACCCAAATTATTTTTATGAGTCTTTTTAGAGGCCAAAAATATTATTTTGAGTTTTATTTCCTCAAAATTTTCAGTATTTGATTTTATATAATTGTAGGAGTCCTTTTTATCCAAATTTAGCCCAAAATATTGACTTTTAATTACCTTTAAAATTACCTAAAATTTATATTTCGGGATTTTAAATTAGTTATCAGATTTTTACTTATTATTTAGAGTTTTTAAGTTATATATTTTATATTTAAAACCCTTATTAATATTTTAATTATCCAAAACCTTGTTTTAATTAAATTACACCCTAAATCTACCCAAACCCACGTCTTCAAGCCTTCAGCCGCCACCCCCTCCCTTGTTCTTCACCTCCTTCATCGTGCCAGCCCAGAAAACTCCATAGGAGATCGAGTTTAAGCTTCCAAGGTGGTTGATCATCGTCCCGTCGTCCCGGAATCGTCATCTACGCCTACTTCTCTTCAATCTTCGGTGCTAGGCATGTTTCTTTTCATTTTTATTGTGCCATATCAGTGTTTATGCATGTGTGTGTGTAAGCATCAATTTTATTCAAGAATTTTCAGAAAAATCGAGTTTTGGTTGGATGTATGCGCCTTGTTCATGTATTTGTTGAATCATGCTCACATTAAATTGCCATGGGTGCGTCCAGCTGCTGGCCAAGGGTTCCTATACTGTGTGAGGGTGGTTTGGACTCGAGTGGCTCGAGTGGTTCGAGCCAAACGAGCCCAGGTAAGTGCTGGTGCAAGATCGGGTCCCTTTTGTGCGCAGTTTAGGGTTCAGAGGAAGGGACGATCGGCATGATGGCTGGGACTGCATGGGGCTGGGGTTGTGGTCAGGTTAGGACCGCCCAGACATGGGCTACATCTGGGCGGCAGAGCTCCGGCCAGGGGCGGCCGGAGCAGGCTCCATGGCTGCTGCTCGCGGTCGAGGGCTATACAAGAGGGGGGGATCGGGTTTTAGGGTTTAGAGTGGATCTGGGTCGGGTTGTTGGGTCCGGGTCGGGTCTGGAAAGTCATGGGTTATGTTATTTGGGTCCGGGTCTGGGTTAAGTGAGTCGGGCTCGGGTATTTTTATTTTTAAGTTTTAAGTTTAATTAAGTGTTAAATGGGCCTAATTAAATCCAAAAATTTAATTGGGTTTCATTTAATTATTTGGGTTGAATTTAATTGTTATTGGGCTTAATTAAATTAAATTAATTTAGCCCGATAATTTTTATGGGCTTGGGAGCCCATGGAAGTTATTGGGCCAGTCTTTGGGCTTTTGGGCCCATTGGGCCAGATTAAGTTGTTATTGGGCCAAGTATGTGCTAATGGGTTTTAATTGATTTATTGGGCTTAGAAATGTGTTAATGGGCTTAAGTATGTTAATGGGCCAGTCTCAGTGTTAATGGGCCAGAATTTAAGAAAATGGGCTTGAGTGTGAGGGCCAGCAGTTCAGTACAAACCATGAGAAATTGCATGTGTCCTAATTATATATTTAATTATTTTATGCATGAAAGTTATTTTAGTATTTATATGTTAGTATAAAAATTAAATTAAATATATATGAAGGACACACATTTTTATTTAAGTACATGCATTCATGAAATAATTTTATGGCATGATTTAATGTTTAAGGTTTAGCAAGAAAATAATTTTATGTTGAAATTTGAAGTAGTGTGACAATTTAAGAGGGACAAGCCCCCACATGTTAAGGGCAGTTTACTGTCAATTTAAGGGTAGTTTACTACCAGCAAGAGGTGATTCGTCACCGCCGCGTACGTTGGTTTTAAGAGACTGATCAGTCAAACCATTTAAGTTTAAGGTTACACTATGGATATGACCATGAGATGTTAGAAAAAATGTTATGCTCAACAATGTTTATGTATGTATTATATGATTATATTTAAGATCAAGTTTAAGCAAGATTTTAAGTTATGATTCATGATTTTTAAGCATGCCCATTCATATATATGTTATGTATTAGTACTTCAGTGATTTAAATTATTTTAAATCCTTGTTATGTTAGCATGTTGGGCCTCTAGGCTCACTATACTTATATGGTGCAGGTGAGTACATAGAGGAAGATGTAGTACCTACCGGCTGCGAGGACGTATGAGTAGACAGGCAGTGATCCCCCGCAGCCGTCGTTTGAGTCATTATGAATATTTTTAAGAATTTTAAACTCTGTTATTTATTTATTTCTTTTAAGTCCTTTCAGTGGCGAATTTTAATACTATTTTTATTAAGTAATTTTATTACATGCAAACTTTTAAGTTAATTGTTTTGACAGTATTTTATTTAAGTTTGACTCAGATATTTAAGTATGAAATGTTGCATTTTATTTAAGTTATTTTTAAATCTGTTTATTGTTGTGCATATATGTATGGCATGTATGTACATTTATTTTACTTAGGATAAAAAAAAAAAAAATTTCCGCATATGTTATTTTAGAAAATTTGGTCGTTTCAATTCAAATCAAACGTTTACAGAGTTTGCAACTGAATACAACTATAAGAATGAAATCAAAACAACTTAGGATGGTCTTCACGCATCCTGTCCTCAAGCTCCCAAGCAGCTTCCTCAGTGCCTCGGCGCTGCCACTGAATTAAAACCAGAGGAATGACTTTGTTCCGCAAAACCTTATCCTTATGATCAGGGATACGAATAGGTTTCTCAACATAGGTCAAATCCCTGCTCACCTGAACCTCAGACCGCTGCAGAATATGAGACTCATCCGCCACATACCGTCGCAACAGAGATACGTGGAACACGTCGTGAATACTGGAAAAATGCGGTGGCAAAGCTAGTAGATAAGCCAAATCGCCAATGCTCTCCAAGATCTCAAACGGACCGATAAACCTGGGAGACAACTTGCCCTTAAGGCCAAATTTGAGAATTTTGCGAAAAGGTGACACTCTCAGAAACACTTTCTCCCCGATATCGAACTGCAAAGGCCTACGCTTGGTCTTAGCATAGCTGGCCTGACGATCCTGTGCAGTCTTAATCCGTTTCTTGATCTGATCAACAATGCCTACCGCCTGCTGGATAAACTCCGGTCCCTCAGCCTATCTCTCCCCCACTTCTTCCCAGAAGAGTGGAGTATGACAACGTCGCCCGTACAACGCCTCAAAAGGTGCCATCCCAATACTAGTGTGAGACCCCATTTCTAATCCTCTAATATCGAATAATTAAACATAATCGAACACAATAAGCCGCGAAAAACAAATCAAATATTTTTTTTTTTGAAAATCACTGCGCGCCCGTGCCATAATCAGGCGCGCCCGCACCAACAACAGCGCGCCCGCGCCGCCCTCTCGAACTGCTGAACTCCAGGGCACAAAAGAAAAGTCTAACAAACTAAACTTAAAAACTCAAGCAACCAAGGTTCAAACATCATAAATACATGAGATCTAAGGAGTTGAAACACCAACAAAACGATGTTTAACAGTACAAGTTTGACGGTAGGGATTCGTTCGACTAAACAAAACAGTACAAATCCAAAAGGTACGACCCTAAGATACACGGTGTCTCTGAAACACCCGAAAATTTTAATACGTAAATTTGCATGCATAATTAAGGAAAATAATTATTTAAAATTTATATTTGGGGTTAAATGTATTTATGTGATATTATGTGAAATATATGCATGATTTAAATATATTTTAGCATTTAACCCGCAATTATGATATTTGTAGATTTTTAAGGAATTAATTGTTTTGATTGCGTAGACGGGACCGTTGACGGACGATATACCAAAATTCTTAGCCAAAAATATTTTATGAGTTTTATGAGCCTTAAAATAATATTTTAAGATATTTTGTCAAGAAAATTTTAGTATTTAATTATATATTTATTTAATAATTTATTTTTAGCCAAAATAAGTCATTTTAATGACTTTTATTAATATTTAAAAATTTACTAATTTTATATTTCGGGATTTTTGGTTGTGTTATCAGAATTATTAAGTTAATATGGAGTTTTAAATATTTAATTAGGTATGATTTTATTCCTAAATTAATTAATATCCTATTTTTATTCTATTTAATTTATTTAAAACCTAAACCTACCCTACCATTATCCCACTTAGCCGACAACCCTTCTTCCCCCACCCCCAATCTTCAATTTTTACATCGGCTTCCAATAGAAAAACCCCATATCCGATCATTCAAGCTCCATTCCTTGAAGAATTTTGGTCCGTTCGTCGTCCCGGAGACCCGTAAACGCATCAACTCTCGTCAAATAAATTCAAGGCATGTCTAAATTCTTTTTCTTGGACACCATATGAGCTATTACAAGTTTTTTTTACTGTTTTTTTTACGATTGATTCGGATTACAAGTGAATGGATGCAAAAGTTGATGATACACCATGCATGTCCCTCGTTTCCTTCAAATTTCTTGATGCATATTCACGTTTTTTTTATACATGGATCGGTCCAAGACTGTGGCTGATGGTTTGTGGGTCTGATAGTATTCCTAGAGTCGAACCATGGCAGGGCTTGGGTCTGAGAATGACTAGGCCGATCGGGTTTTGTGGGTAGGTGTGCAGATCGGCGTAGGTTAGGGTTTGCTTGGAAGGGGCTCGGTCTCTCCTTCCTGGGTTTCATGGCTTGGGTTCAGGGGCTAGGTTAGGACCGCCCAGACGTGGGCTACGTCTGGGCGGCGGTGCTCTGGCCAGGGGCGGCCGGAGCTGGCCGACAGCAGTTCATGAAGGCCTGCTGCTCACGGCCGAGGGGAAGACGGGTAAGGGGGGATCGGGTTAGTGTTTAGGGGTTGCTGGGTCGGGTCTGGGTGGTCCGGGTCGGGTCTGTAGGGTAGTGGGTTGGGTCAGGTCGGTCCGGGTCCGGGTTAGGTGGGCCGGGCTAGAGTATTTTAATTTTTAAATATATTATGTTTTAATTAGTTTTTGGGCCAATTAATTAGAAATAAAATTATTTGGGCTTCCAAATAATTTTATTTGGGCTTTCAAAATTATTTTTAAGTTAGCCCAATGATTTTTATGGGCTCGTGGGCCCATAGGAAGTTTTGAGTCAGTCAGTGGATTTTTGGGCCAGTCTAAAATTTTATTGGGTTTAATTAAATTAATAGGCTTAAATATTTTTATTTAGGCCCAGTTAAGTTAATCAAGTTATTTGGGCTAAGATATGATTATTGAATTTTATTTAAGTTTAATGGGCCTAGATGAGTGACCAGCAGTCTGGACCAACCCATGAAAAATAAATGAGTCCCGAATATATATTTAATTATTTTATGCATAAAGTTTATATTTTAAGTATAAGTATATTTATTATGAAAATATATTAAATATATATTACGGACATATTTTCAGTGCATGCATTCATGAAATTTCTTATGTATATAATTATGTAAATGATGAGCAATAAAATATTTTGGTGGAAATTGAAGTATGTGTGACATATGGGTGGTTTTCCACCATATGATTGGTAGTTTTACTACCATAGGGGTGGTTATCCACCATATGATTCGGTAGTTTACTACCATAGGAGGTGATTTATCACCGCCATCGTACGTTGGTTTATGAGACTGATCAGTCGACACATGAGCGTCACACTTATGGATAGGACCATCTTCAGGTTTCAAAAGCATTGCTCAATTATGTTATATATGATGAAGAAATAATATGTTTATGATTATGGTTATAATTCAGTTTATGATTCAGCAGTTTTATTATGTGATGAAAATATTTCCATGCATGCTCATTTACATGTATATGTATTAGTAATTATGTGATGCATTATTTTTAACCTTGTTATAAAGGATTAGACATGTTGAACCCTAGGCTCACTACGCTTATATGGTGCAGGTGAGCATGATGCCGTTTATGTAGCTCCTACCGGTGGTGAGGACCTATGAGCTCATGGAGCAGTGGACCCTGTGACCGTCGCAGATTTTAGTTGATGTTAAAGAAACATTTATTTTATTATGTTGAGTTTTTAAACAAGTTCATCTTTTTATTATTTTAATTATGGGAATGTTGAATTATCAAACTTAGTATTTTTAATTCTTGCATAAGGATATTTTCAGCAATTAATTAAGTTATTTTTATGTAGTAAAATTATTTCTTTTATGTTTATACATATATGTATGGGCGTATATGTATAGTATTATTTATAGATTATTTTTAAAAAAAAAAAATTTTCCGCATTTATTAGCATTAGGCGTTTCATTTGGTATCAGAGCGCGGTCCTTGGAGGGTGTCCTACTGCCACGTGAAGCTCAGAAATCCTACTACCGGTCTGTAAGTTTTAAATTGTTTTCTTATGATTTATAAGGAGCATATGTAATGATTTAAGATTTTCATGTTAGAAAAGTTTTAGAACCCTTAAGTTATGCATTGCGATTTACGTAAAGAAATATGTGGTGGTGCAGAATGCCTCCGAGACAGATGAATAGGCGAGGGGGACCTCCACCTCCACCTCCACCTCCACCTCCACCTCCACCTCTGCAGAATCCGCTTGCAGCATTGGAGCAGGCCAATGCGAATATGATGGTTGAGATTACTGCTCTGTTGGAGCAGCAGGCGGCACGTCCTAGGCTCACCCATGATGAGGATGTTGCCGAGCGGTTCCAGAAGAAGGGACCTAAGGAGTTTGTCGGCACCACTGATCCACTCATTGCTGAGGGGTGGATTCGATCACTGGAGTCCATATTTGACTACATGGGGATCACTGATGCTGACAGTGTGAAGTGTGCAGTGTATATGATGAGAGGTGATGCAGCCTCTTGGTGGGAAGGTGCGGTTCGAGGTGTGAATCTACCTACATTGACTTGGATAGAGTTCAGACGCATGTTCTATGCCAAGTATTTCACTGAGGATGTGCGCAGTCGCATGATCCGGGAGTTTATGAGTCTCCGCCAGGGAGACAAGTCTGTGGTGGATTACATCACCCAATTCGAGAGAGGGTGTCATTTCGTGCCTCTTATTGCTGACAGTGCGCCGGATAAGTTGAGGCAATTTGTGGATGGTTTGCGGGCTGACATCAAACATGACGTTCGCATGTTGGATGTCACTACTTATGAGGCGGCAGTTAGCAGAGCATTACGTTCTGTGGAAGGGAGGCGAGAGATGCAGTGAGAGCAGCAGAGTAAGAGGCAGTTTCAGCCAGGGTATCAGATGGCGACTTCGCAGCCTCCTGCGAAGAAGCCGTATACTGGGCCGTCTAAGGGCCCGAATCAGCAGGGATAGCAGCAGAGGCTTCAGGGGCGTCAGCTACAGTAGCAGCAGAGGGGTGGGGCCCCTAATACTGGAGGAGTTCCGATCTGCCCACAGTGTCATAAGCCGCACACCGGGAAGTGTCTAGTGGGGTCCAATGTATGCTATGTTTGCAAGGAGCCAGGGCATGTTTCATATAACTGCCCGAAGAGGAAGAACACCACTGGGCGGGTGTTTGTCATGCAGGCTGAGGAGGCAGACCCAGATACCTCCTTAATCACCGGTATTTCCTAAACTTCTTCTTTTAAGAAATTTTTGGGAATTTACTTCATGATTTTAAATTGCATGAATTATCTGTTTGTTTGGTTAGACTAGGATGTTCATTTTATTCGTGTTTAATTAAGAGAAATATTTTGTAACTTGTATTGGGAGAAAAGTATGCGATTGTTGGGATTTTCTGCATGCAGGGAGAATTCTAGTGGGAAGAAATTCCACGTTTGCGTTGCTAGATTCAGGAGCCACGCATTCGTTCATCTCCCTAGAGTTTATCAGGCGGGTAGGCATCAAGCCTGAGGTTGCTGTTACAGGTTACGATGTCACTATGCCGTCTGGTTAGATTCTTACTACCACTAGCGTCTGCAAAGATTTGGAGATGGAGTTACAGGGACATACTATCAGAGCAGATTTTGTGGTTTTACCGTTGACTGGATTCGATCTGATTTTGGGCATGGATTGGTTGTCAGTCAACGGAGCAGTGATTGATTTTCGGCAGAGGACAGTGGCAGTGAAACCAGTGGTAGGCGACCAGTTTGTTTTCTATGCATCTCCGAGCAGTGAGATCTCGCCTGTTATCTCTTATACACGTGCGAGGAAGTTATTGAGACGTGGTTGCCAGGGGTTTTTCGCCAGTGTAGTCACTTCATCAGAACCACCTAGCAGATCATTGTCAGATATAGAAGTGGTTTGTGACTTTTCAGATGTCTTTCCGGAGGACGTTTCGGGAGTCCCACCAGCTAGAGAGGCGGAGTTCAGTATTTATCTGATACCAGGTACTGTGCCTATCTCTAAGGCACCGTATCGACTTGCTCCTACTGAGATGAAAGAGTTGAAGGAGCAGATTCAAGAGTTGTTGGAGAAGGGCTTTATTCGTCCTAGCTTTTCTCCTTGGGGAGCTCCAGTGTTGTTTGTGAAGAAAAAGGATGGTAGCATGAGACTTTGTATCGATTACCGAGAGCTCAACAGGATCACTGTGAAGAACAAGTATCCACTGCCAAGGATTGAGGATTTGTTTGATCAGTTGCAGGGAGCTTCGGTTTTCTCTAAGATCGATCTGCGATCTGGCTATCATCAGTTGAGGGTCAGAGATGCAGATGTGACCAAGACTGCTTTTCGGACACGCTATGGGCATTACGAGTTCTTAGTAATGCCGTTTGGGTTGACCAATGCTCCAGAGGTCTTCATGGATCTCATGAACCGCGTATTTCAGCCGTACTTAGATCAGTTTATCATAGTCTTTATTGATGATATCTTGATCTACTCGAGGAGCATTGAGGAGCATAGACAGCACTTGCAGACAGCATTGCAGACTTTGAGGGAGCATCGACTGTATGCGAAATTCAGTAAGTGCGAGTTTTGGCTAGAGCAGGTGGCATTTCTCGGCCATATAGTTTCAAAAGATGGGATAGCGGTGGATCAGACGAAAGTGCAGGCAGTGCAGGATTGGGAAATTCCGAAGAATGCTTCAGAGATTCGCAGTTTCTTGGGTTTAGCAGGCTACTACCGGAAGTTCATCAAGAGTTTTTCTTCTATTGCAGTACTCTTGACTTCCTTGACCAAGAAAAATGCGAAGTTTATATGGAGTTCAGACTGTCAGAGGAGCTTCGATCGGCTTAAGGAAGCACTCACATCTGCGCCAGTGTTGGCGATGCCTGTTCCACACGAGGAGTTAGTGGTTTACACGGACGGTCTAAGCTTGGGTTGGGCGCCGTATTGATGCAAAGTGACCGAGTCATTGCCTATGCGTCGAGACAGTTGAAGATTCATGAGCAGAACTATCCGACGCATGACTTGGAGCTAGCAGCAGTGGTTTTTTCTTTAAAAATCTGGAGGCACTATCTGTATGGTGAGAAGTGCAAGATTTTCACAGACCACAAGAGTCTCAAGTACTTCTTCACACAGTAGGAGTTGAACATGAGACAGCGCCGATGGTTGGAATTAGTTAAGGATTATGACTGTGATATTAGCTACCATCCGGGTAAGGCTAATGTAGTGGCTGATGCGTTGAGTCGGAAGACTTCAGTGGTATCTTGTGTGACAGTTCAGTTGCCACTTTAGGAGGAGATTCAGAGATTCGAGCTGGAGTTGTACTGGAGCGGTCAGGCACCGAGTTTGGCAGTGTTAGTGGTACAGTCGAATCTTCGGAATCGTATCAGAGTTGGACAGCCTGCAGATGAGGAGTTGCAGCGATTGAGGCAGAGAGATGAAGCCAAGGGCGGGCTTCTATATACAGTTGTTGATGGTATCGTTCAGTACCGTGGTCGTATGTGGTTACCGAACGTTGATCAGTAGAGGATTGAGATCTTGACGGAGGCTCATACATCTCCGTATTCCATTCACCCCGGAAGTACGAAGATGTATAGAGATTTGCAGTCATTGTATTGGTGGCCCGGCATGAAGAGAGATATTGGCCGATTTGTATCAGAGTGCTTGACTTGTCAGCAGGTCAAGACAGAGCATCAGCGTCCTGTAGGGTTACTTAAGCCTCTACCCATTCCGGAGTGGAAGTGGGAGAACATCACGATGGACTTTGTAGTCGGCCTTCCGAGGAGTACTAGAGGATGTACAGCTATTTGGGTGATCGTGGATAGACTCACCAAGTCAGCTCATTTCTTGCCGGTGAGGACTACTTACTCATTGACGCAGTATGCAGAGCTTTACATCAAGGAGATTGTTAGACTGCATGGCATACCAGTGTCGATTGTATCGGACAGAGATCCGAGATTTACGTCTGCATTCTGGAAGAGTTTGCACATAGCTTTGGGGACTCGGCTATTATTCAGTACAGCGTTCCATCCCCAGACAGATGGTCAGTCGGAGAGGGTGATCCAGATTCTTGAGGATCTACTGAGAGCTTGTGTCATTGATTTTCAGGGCTCTTGGGAGACTAGACTGCCATTAGTGGAGTTTACCTATAACAACAGTTTTCAGTCGTCTATAGGTATGGCTCCTTATGCAGCTCTCTACGGGAGGAGATGTAGATCGCCAGTGCATTGGGATGAGGTTGGCGAGAGGATTTTACTTGGTCCCGAGATTGTACAGCAGACTGCCGATATTGTGACACAGATACGGGATCGTATGAGGACAGCTCAGAGTCGTCAGAAGAGTTATGCTGATACTCGACGACGAGATCTTGGGTTTGTAGTAGTTGATCATGTGTTTTTGAAAGTATCACCTATGAAAGGGGTGATGAGATTTGGTCGCAGAGGCAAGTTGAATCCGAGATATATTGGGCCATTTGAGATCTTGGAGAGAGTTGGCACTTTGGCATACCGTTTAGCACTACCGCCAGGGCTTGCAGCAGTGCACAACGTATTCCATGTATCCATGCTTCGGAGATACATCTCTAATCCGATGCATGTGTTGGATTACGAGCCTTTGCAGTTAGCACCAGATCTAGCATTTGAGGGGAGGCCTGTTCGGATCTTAGCCAGGGAAGAGCGGAGATTGAGGACGCGGGTCATACTGATGGTCATAGTCCAGTGGCAGAATCATTCCGAGGAGGAAGTCACTTGGGAGACCGAGGCAGACATGAGGACTCGCTACCCGGAGTTATTCGAGTAAGCACTTTAATTTCGAGGACGAAATTCAATTTAAGGGGGGGAGAATTGTAACACCCGAAAATTTTAATACGTAAATTTGCATGCATAATTAAGGAAAATAATTATTTAAAATTTATATTTGGGGTTAAATGTATTTATGTGATATTATGTGAAATATATGCATGATTTAAATGTATTTTAGCATTTAACCCGCAATTATGGTATTTGTAGATTTTTAAGGAATTAATTGTTTTGATTGCGTAGACGGGACCGTGGACGGACGAGATACCAAAATTCTTAGCCAAAAATATTTTATGAGTTTTATGAGCCTTAAAATAATATTTTAAGATATTTTGTCAAGAAAATTTTAGTATTTAATTATATATTTATTTAAGGATTTATTTTTAGCCAAAATAAGTCATTTTAATGACTTTTGTTAATATTTAAAAATTTCCTAATTTTATATTTCGGGATTTTTGGTTGTGTTATCAGAATTATTAAGTTAATATGGAGTTTTAAATATTTAATTAGGTATGATTTTATTCCTAAATTAATTAATATCCTATTTTTATTCTATTTAATTTATTTAAAACCTAAACCTACCCTACCATTATCCCACTTAGCCGACAACCCTTCTTCCCCCACCCCAATCTTCAATTTTTACATCGGCTTCCAATAGAAAAACCCCATATTCGATCATTCAAGCTCCATTCCTTGAAGAATTTTGGTCCGTTCGTCGTCCCGGAGACCCGTAAACGCATCAACTCTCGTCAAATAAATTCAAGGCATGCATAAATTCTTTTTCTTGGAAACCATATGAGCTATTACAAGTTTTTTTTACTGTTTTTTTTACGATTGATTCGGATTACATGTGAATGGATGCAAAAGTTGATGATACACCATGCATGTCCCTCGTTTCCTTCAAATTTCTTGATGCATATTCACGTTTTTTTTATACATGGATCGGTCCAGGACTGTGGCTGATGGTTCGTGGGTCTGATAGGATTCCTAGAGTCGAACCATGGCAGGGCTTGGGTCTGAGAATGACTAGGCCGATCGGGTTTTGTGGGTAGGTGTGCAGATCGGCGCAGGTTAGGGTTTGCTTGGAAGGGGCTCGGTCTCTCCTTCCTGGGTTGCATGGCTTGGGTTTAGGGGCTAGGTTAGGACCGCCCAGACGTGGGCTACGTCTGGGCGGTGGTGCTTCGGCCAGGGGCGGCCGGAGCTGGCCGGCAGCAGGCCTTCACGGCCGAGGGGAAGACGGGTAGGGGGGATCTGGTTAGTGTTTAGGGGTTGCTGGGTCGGGTCTGGGTTGTCCGGGTCGGGTCTGTAGGGTAGTGGGTCGGGTCAGGTCGGTCCGGGTTCGGGTTAGGTGGGCCGGGCTCGAGTATTTTAATTTTTAAATATATTATGTTTTAATTGGTTTTTGGGCCAATTAATTAGAAATAAAATTATTTGGGCTTCCAAATAATTTTATTTGGGCTTTCAAAATTATTTTTAAGTTAGCCCAATGATTTTTATGGGCTCGTGGGCCCATAGGAATTTTTGGGCCAGTCAGTGGATTTTTGGGCCAGTCTAGAATTTTATTGGGTTTAATTAAATTAATGGGCTTAAATATTTTTATTTAGACCCATTTAAGTTAATCAAGTTATTTGGGCTAAGATATGATTATTGAATTTTATTTAAGTTTAATGGGCCTAGATGAGTGACCAGCAGTCTGGACCAACCCATGAAAAATAAATGAGTCCGGAATATATATTTAATTATTTTATGCATAAAGTTTATATTTTAAGTATAAGAATATTTATTATGAAAATATATTAAATATATATTACGGACATATTTTCAGTGCATGCATTCATGAAATTTCTTATGTATATAATTATGTAAATGATGAGCAATAAAATATTTTGGTGGAAATTGAAGTATGTGTGACATATGGGTGGTTTTCCACCATATGATTCGGTAGTTTTACTACCATAGGGGTGGTTATCCACCATATGATTCGGTATTTTACTACCATAGGAGGTGATTTATCACCGCCATCGTACGTTGGTTTATGAGACTGATCAGTCGACACATGAGCGTCACACTTATGGATAGGACCATCTTCAGGTTTCAAAAGCATTGCTCAATTATGTTATATATGATGAAGAAATAATATGTTTATGATTATGGTTATAATTCAGTTTATGATTCAGCAGTTTTATTATGTGATGAAAATATTTCCATGCATGCTCATGTACATGTATATGTATTAGTAATTATGTGATGCATTATTTTTATCCTTGTTATAAAGGATTAGACATGTTGAGCCCTAGGCTCACTACGCTTATATGGTGCAGGTGAGCATGATGACGTTTATGTAGCTCCTACCGGTGGTGAGGACCTATGAGCTCAAGGAGCAGTGGACCCCGTGACCGTCGCAGATTTTAGTTGATGTTAAAGAAACATTTATTTTATTATGCTGAGTTTTTAAACAAGTTCATCTTTTTATTATTTTAATTATGGAAATGTTGAATTATCAAACTTAGTATTTTTAATTCTTGCATAAGGATATTTTCAGCAATTAATTAAGTTATTTTTATGTAGTAAAATTATTTATTTTATGTTTATACATATATGTATGGGCGTATATGTATAGTATTATTTATAGATTATTTTAAAAAAAAAAAAAAAAAAATTTCCGCATTTATTAGCATTAGGCGTTTCAGTCTCACTTCTATCATCACTCCCCGAGCTAACCCAAACGACTTGGTCCAGCTCCTGATCCTCCTGTTGCCAAGTACACATACAAACAAAGACAACAGCCGGATAAACCGGTTAGAAATACAATTTCTAAGTAAAAGAGACAGACATGCAATATCAAATAAACACCTCAGATTGAAATGTAATAATCAATAACAAATCAAAATGAGAATGAATGAATGCATGACTTCAAAACTCAGGACTATCAAATCAGATAATCAAAATATTAATCGGTATTCGGTTGGGATCCCGGGGCCAAGTCTTCACAACAACTCCCCGACACACCCATTTGGGGTGGATGTAGTTCAACTCAACCCCTAGACTTTAGAGCAACTATAAGAAGTATTCTGGCACTTGGAAAAACTCGAAATCCAAAGCCACTTCAATATAGCTCCCTAAAACGTCTATCTTCAAAACGAATCGAATAATCGGCTCAATATGGAATGCAAGTGAAAATAGAATAACAATCAAATTCACTCAAGCAAATAAACATGTAGTATGTGATTTTCGGGAACTCGAGAATAAGTCGATCTCGAGTATTCGTTCCCATTCGTTTCATTGTCGACTTTTACCTTTTCTCGAAACTTCAAGTGATTCCTGTCAACAAGAGATAACTCGTTATCATAGTCTATTCGGATAACAAACTCAAAGTCGATACAACAATCAATAATATACCGTCTTCAATTCTTTAATCGATAAACAAGTCTCCAAGTTCGATCAACTCCCGAATCCTCAATCAACTGCCAAAACATCGAATACGGACTCAAAATCAATTCGGAATTCAAACTCAATCAAATTCGATATTCAACTAAACCGAAACAAAAACCGACAATTCAAACTCGATTTCGACGGCATAACGGCTATAAATTGGCTACCCGGAAATACAAACCATCAAACAACAATCACAATAACTCAATCATCATCTCAATCCATCAAAACAACTCAAATCCAACCTCAATCAAAATCATCATTTTCGAATTTCACCTATAAAATCATATAAAATCCAAACTTCGTTCTTTTTCCAAACCGACTTCGAATACACGATCTATACTAGCTCAAGAACGACATACTCCAATATTATCAAATTCTGACAACCCAACAAAATTCAAAGTTTGAGGATCGAAGCAACACTTACGTCAGAATGAAGCCCTCGTTGCGGTGATCGTGAATCTCAACTCGAAATGAAAATCTAACGGTCGGATCGGGCGAATCGAAGGAAAAAGAAGCTCAAAATGGCGTCTCCCATGGCTTCCTGTTCGGTACGTGAAGGGAGAGGGAAGGAGAGAGTGAGGGTGATGGGTTGAAGTGACTTGAAAGTCAACTAGCCAGAGATAATATATATAAAATCCCACTTTTTGCATTTCAGTCCTTTATTTCTCAAAAGTTGAAAAGTGACCCTCTGCGAAATATCAAAACAATCCTCAATTACTGAAAATTCTGATTATCTCGATTAAACTCAATTATAATAAAATCAGGGCATTATAATTCTCCCCCTCTAAGATTCGATTTTGTCCTCGAAATCTGATAGATCACAGACTGAACAAGAACAAAACAAACTGAAGACGAACTCACCTGAATCGAATAACTCTGGAAATCGCTGCATCATATCGGATTCGTTCTCCTAAGTCGCTTCTTCAACTCCGTGACGAATCCACTGTATCTTCACCAACGGAATCGACTTGCTTCTGAGCTGCTTCTCTTTCTTGTCAAGAATCTGAATCGGTCGCTCGAAGTAACTAAGAGTCTCATCAAGTTCGGTCTCGTCTGACTGAAGAATATGGGATGGATCCGGATGATATTTCCGCAACATCGAGACGTGAAACACATCGTGGATACCTGAAAGAGACGGAGGAAGGGCAATATTATAGGCAAGATTGCCTATCTTCTCCAGAATTTCATACGGACCAAGGAATCTCGGCGACAACTTCCCTCTCTTTCCAAATCTGACAGTACCTCGAAACGGAGAAATCTTCAGAAACACAAGGTCTCCCTGATCAAAACACAGTGGTCTGCGTCTGATATTCGCATACTTGGCCTGTCGATCTTGGGCTATCTTCATTCTGACTCGGATCTACATCACCTGCTCTGCCATATCATGAATCATATCTGGACCCAACTCAGGTGATTCTGAAATCTCATCCCAAAATAACGTAGATCTGCACTTTTTCCCGTACAAAGCTTCAAAAGGTGCCATTCCAATACTCACCTGGAAGCTGTTATTGTACGAAAACTCCACTAGAGGCAAGGACTCCTGCCAACCTGATCCAAAATCAAGCACTACAGCGTGAAGCATATCCTCCAAAGTCTGGATCGTACACTCGGACTGACCGTCGGTCTGAGGGTGATACGCTATGCTCAGGTGTAAACGAGTACCCAATGCCCCCTGCAAACTGTGCCAAAAGTGAGAAGTGAACCTCGGATCTCTATCTGATACTATCGACTTTGGCACGCCGTGCAATCTCACAACCTCTCTGACATACAACTCGGCCATCTGATTGTAACGGTATGTCATACGGTATGGAGTGAAACAAGCAGATTTCGTCAACCGGTCAATCACAACCCAAATCGCATCACAACCTCTGACTGAACGCGGTAGCTTCGTGACAAAATCCATGGAGATATGATCCCACTTCCATTCCGGAATAGGTAAACTGTGCAATAATCCACCTGGTTTCTTCCTCTCGGCTTTCACTTGTTGACAATTCAGACAACGGGACACAAATCTCGTGACATCTCCTTTCAATTTCTTCCACCAAAACTGAGTCTTCAAGTCATTATACATCTTCCGGCCTCCAGGATGAACACTGAACCGACTGCAGTGCGCCTCTCGTAGAATATGCTGTCTCAACTCAGAAATGTCGGGCATAACTATACGGCTGTTCACAAACAAAACATCATCCTTGACCTGAAACTCTGACTGATGACCTGATCGGACCTTCTCTATCGAACTCTGAATGCTCGGATCGGATCTCTGTGCCTTTCTGATCAACTGAAACAACTCTGGCTCGGCCTGAATCGCAAAAACTCTGATGGATCTCTTATCGGTCTCAAACTCCAAACCAGAAGTACAACAGTCTTCAATCAATTGAGAGACACCCCTCGTAGAAAGAGACAAAGAACAAAGCTTTCAACTAAGAGCGTCTGCAGCTGCATTCGACTTTCCAGGATAATACTTGATCTCGCAGTTGAAGTCCTTAAGCAAATCCATCCATCTCCTCTGCATCATATTCAGCTCGGACTGAGAAAACAAGTATTTCAGGCTCTTGTGGTCAAAAAATATCTCTTACGACTCGCCATACAGGTAATGGCGCCAAGTCTTCAAAGCAAATACGATTGCAGCTAGCTCGAGATCATGGATCGGATAACGAGTCTCGTGAGGCTTCAGCTGCCTCGAAGCATAAGCTATGACGTGCTTCCTCTGCATAAGAATGCATCCAAGACCACGGTGAGAAGCATCGCAGTACACCGAGAAACCTCCAGTACCTGATGGAATAGACAAGATCGGAGCGCTGGTCAATCTCTTCTTTAGCTCAATGAAACTAGCCTCACACTGTTCGGACCAAACAAACGGTGCATTCTTCTGGGTCAACTGAGTAATCGGCTTTGCAATGGAAGAGAAGCCCTCGATAAATTGGCGATAATACCCCGCTAAACCCATGAAGCTTCGGATTTCTGGCACTGATGTCGGTCTCTGCCAATTCATAACTGCCTCGATCTTACTGGGGTCCACAGATATTCAATCTCCTGATACAATGTGGCCTAGAAAAACAACTCGGTCCAACCAGAACTCGCACTTTGATAGCTTAGCATACAACTGTTTGGCTCGCAAAGTCTACAATACGATTCTCAAATGCTCGGCATGATCAGAACGGTTCTTCGAATAGATCAAAATGTCGTCGATGAAGATGATGACGAACTCATCTAGATACCGCTGAAAGATACGATTCATCAGATCCATAAAAACTGCTGGAGCATTGGTCAAACCAAACGGCATGACTATGAATTTGAAATGCCCATATCTGGCTCTGAAAGATGTCTTCGGCACATCCTTGTCGCGAACTCTCAGCTGATGATACCCTGATCGCAGATGTATCTTCGAATACACTGAAGAACCTTGCAGTTGATCAAAAATATCGTCGATTCTTGGTAGAGGATACTTGTTCTTGACCATCGCTTGATTAAACTTGTGGTAGTCGATGCAAAGTCGCATAGAACCGTCTTTCTTCCTCACAAAGAGCACTGGTGCACCCCAAGGTGATACGCTAGGTCGGATGTATCCCTTGGCAATCAAATCTTCTAACTGTTCCTTCAATTCTTTCAACTCTAACGGAGCCATACGGTAAGGTGCTTTCGAAATAGGCTGAGTACCTGGTGCAAGTTCAATGCTAAATTCGATGTCTCGAATAGGCGGTAAACCAGGAATCTCGTCTGGAAAAACATCAGGAAACTCGCTAACAACGGGTATCTCAGACAACTCAGGACTAGACCTCTGAACATCCATTGCATAAATCAAGAATCCCTCTGCTCCTTTCTGTAGCAAACGAGACATGGATAACACAGAAATCAACGGAATTTTGGATCGAGAACCCTTACCGAAAAACTTCCAATCGTCTGCCATCTCAGGTCTGAATCGAACCACTTTTTGAAAGCAATCTACTGTCGCCCTATACTTGGTCAGAGCATCAATCCCGACAATACAGTCAAAATCAGATAATCCAAGTACGATGCAGTCAATCTCAATCGAATTCCCTTCGGATTCTATTACACAATTTCGGACCATTCTCACCGAAACAATTTCTCCACCCAAAGGTGAAGTAATAGAAACAACATCAGATAATGGCTCAGCAATTAAATCATGCATCACGACAAATATTTCAGAAATAAAACAGTGAGAAGCACCCGTATCAATCAACACAAACGCAGGATAACCAAAGATCGAACAGTTACCTGCTATCACATCATTCGGGGCTGCATTGACTTGATCCTCTGTCAAGGCAAACACCCTCGCCTGCTGTCGAGGAGGTTGGTTCTGATTCTGATTACTTTCCTGACGAGTCTGCTGTTGAGGTTGAAGGAATGAACTGCAGAAGCTGATCTCTCTAGCTGAGCTGGCGGTCGAGAAGAACTGCCGCTCTGAGCTCTATTGGATCCTCGTTGAGGACAAACTCTAGCAAAGTGACCCAGCTGCTGGCAGATATTGCAACTACCAAACACGCCTCGACATTGGTCACTGGGATGACGTCCTCCACACTTGCTGCACGAAGCTCCAGAAAACCCTGAACTCTGCCCAGAACTGAACTGTCTAGGGCCATTGGAAATCGATGAACTGTTACCAAACTTCTTGAAATTCTTGCCCTTCGGCCAATACTGATCTCGCCTGTTTCGGCCACTGTTGCCTCCCTCAAACCTCTGAGGCTGATTCGACTGCTGAGAAGGTTGGTACTGATACTGAGACTGTTGAGGCTGAAACTGAACAGGCTGTTTCTGAAAAGATCTCTGCTGCTGCTGAGGAGCTACCTGATTAACTCGTTGCATCAAGAATCCGGCTTTGGCTCCCTTTGCTTGATCCATAACATCTGCGAAGTTGTTGGGTCTTCCGGTATTGACCAAGGTAAATATCTCAGGGTTCAAGCCATTGATGAAATGGTCGGCCTTGGCTTCCTCGTTATCTGCAACGTGAGGTGAAAACCTCAAGAGACTGTCAAATTTGATCACATAGTCCTCAATGCTCAAGTTCCCTTGTTTCAGATTCGCAAATTCGGAACCCTTTTCCTTTCGATACGAGACAGGAAAGAAACGCTTAAAGAACTCAGTCTTGAACAAGCTCCAAGTGATGGCGGTGCCTCGGTTCTCATTCGCTCTCTTGGTTGTGGTCCACCAATTCTTAGCAACACCCTGCAACTGATGACTGACTAACCTAATTCTGCGGTCATCGGTATAGTCGAGGGAAAGAGCTCATCCATTTCATCTAGCCAACTTTCACAAGAAACGGAGTTCTCGGTACTCGTTAAAGTAGGCGGTCGGAAAGATCGAAACCTCTTCAGTAGAGTCTCCATCGGGGTTGCAGTTGCATCAAACTGATCCATTCCAGTACTACCCTGATCATTCTGAGGAGTTATCACTGGCGGCGGATTCTCAGTAGAAGGAGGAGTCAAAGGTGGTTGATTCCTTCTCAAAGATCGTCGAGGTGCCATCTGATATCAAGGGTTAGGACACAATATCTCAAACTTATTCTCAATTTCATAACCTCGGTGTTCAAAGCTCTGCTCTGAGTACTCATGAATCTCAATGATATACGAGAACAGATAATAGTACAAGGAAAAATATATATCACGTAATTCATGCTCTATAAATTAAATCACTACTCATGTAATTCAATTAATTCAAGAATCAATAAAGCATGCTCGCACGTATTTAAAAATAATCATTTAAATAAATCAATCACATGCGAGAGTTCAATTCATGCGGACTCAATCTACCCCGCTCACTCTAGTTCAAATCCAAGAATCTTATCGCTTTGATACCACTTAATGTGAGACCCCATTTCTAATCCTCTAATATCGAATAATTAAACATAATCGAACACAATAAGCCGCGGAAAACGAATCAATTTTTTTTTTTGAAAAGCACTGCGCGCCCGCGCCATAATCAGGCGCGCCCGTGCCGAGCCTTTGCAAAACAACGGCGCGCCCGAGCCAAGAACCGCGCGCCCGCGCCCTCGCTTCGCAAATCAACGGCGCGCCCACGCCAACAACAGTGCGCCCGCGCCGCCCTCTTGAACTGCTGAACTCCAGGGCACAAAAGAAAAGTCTAACAAACTAAACTCAAAAACTCAAGCAACCAAGGTTCAAACATAAAAAATACATGAGATCTAAGGAGTTGAAACACCAACAAAACAATGTTTAACAGTACAAGTTTGACGGTAGGGATTCGTTTGACTAAACAAAACAGTATAAATCCAAAAGGTACGACCCTAAGATACACGGTGTCTCAATTCTGTCATCACACCCCGAGCTAACCCAAACGACTTGGTCCAGCTCCTGATCCTTCTGCTGCCAAGTACACATACAAACAAAGACAACAGCCGGATAAACCGGTTAGAAATACAATTTCTAAGTAAAAGAGACAGACATGCAATATCAAATAAACACCTCAGATTGAAATGTAATAATCAATAACAAATCAAAATGAGAATGAATGAATGCATGACTTCAAAACTCAGGACTATCAAATCAGATAATTGAAATATCAATCGGTATTCGGTTGGGATCCCGGGGCCAAGTCTTCACAACAACTCACCGACACACCCATTCGGGGTGGATGTAGTTCAACTCAACCCCTAGACTTTAGAGCAACTATAAGAAGTATTCTGGCACTTGAAAAAACTCGAAATCCAAAGCCACTTCAATATAGCTCCCTAAAACGTCTATCTTCAAAACGAATCGAATAATCGGCTCAATATGGAATGCAAGTGAAAATAGAATAACAATCTAATTCACTCAAGCAAATAAACATGTAGTATGTGATTTTCGGGAACTCGAGAATAAGTCGATCTCGAGTATTCATTCCCATTCGTTTCATTGTCGACTTTTACCTTTTTCTCGAAACTTCAAGTGATTCCTGTCAACAAGAGATAACTCGATATCATAGTCTATTCGGATAACAAACTCAAAGTCGATACAACAATCAATAATATACCGTCTTCAATTCTTCAATCGATAAACAAGTCTCCAAGTTCGATCAACTCCCGAATCCTCAATCAACTGCCAAAACATCGAATACGGACTCAAAATCAATTCGGAATTCAAACTCAATCAAATTCGATATTCAACTAAACCGAAACAAAAACCGACAATTCAAACTTGATTTCGATGGCATAACGGCTATAAATTTGCTACCCGGAAATACAAACCATCAAACAACAATCACAATAACTCAATCATCATCCCAATCCATCAAAACAACTCAAATCCAACCTAAATCAAAATCATCATTTTCGAATTTCACCTCTAAAATCATATAAAATCCAAACTTCGTTCTTTTTCCAAACCGACTTCGAATACACGATCTATACTAGCTCAAGAACGACATACTCCAATATTATCAAATTCTGACTACCCAACAAAATTCAAAGTTCGAGGATCGAAGCAAAACTTACGTCAGAATGAAGCCCTCGCTGCGGTGATCGTGAATCTCAACTTGGAATGAAAATCTAACGGTCGGATTGGGCGAATCGAAGGAAGAAGAAGCTCAAAATGGCGTCTCCCATGGCTTCCTGTTCGGTACGTGAAGGGAGAGGGAAGGAGAGAGTGAGGGTGATGGGTTGAAGTGACTTGAAAGTTAACTAGCCAGAGATAATATATATAAAATCTCACTTTTTACATTTCAGTCCTTTATTTCTCAAAAGTTGAAAAGTGACCCTCTGCGAAATATCAAAACAATCCTCAATTACTGAAAATTCTGATTATCTCGATTAAACTCAATTATAATAAAATCAGGGCATTACAACTAGTATGATAGCTGTTGTTGTACGCGAACTCGATCAATGACAAATGATCCTGCCAGGCTGAACCAAAATCCATGACGCACGCTCTAAGCATATCCTCCAAAGTACGGATAGTGCGCTCTGACTGACCATCAGTCTCCGGATGGTAGGCAGTACTCAAACTGAGAGTAGTACCCATTGCATGCTAAACACTCCCCCAGAATCTAGAAGTAAACCTGGGGTCCCGATCGCTGACAATGCTCACAGGCACTCCATGAAGTTGAACGATCTCCTGAATGTACAACCGAGCCATACGATCCACATTGTACTCCCGGCTATAGGCAATGAAATGCGCTGACTTGGTGAGTCGGTCCACCACAACCCAGATAGCATCGCAGTTCCTCGGGATACCGGCAAATGGGTCACAAAGTGCATTGTGATAAACTCCCATTTCCATTCAGGAATAGGCAGACTGTGAAGCAATCTTCCAGGTTGTCGGTGCTCTGCCTTGACCTATTGACACACCAAACATCTCGAAACAAACTGATAAACACTGCGTTTCATTCCCGTCCACCAGAAACGAGTACGTAGATCCTTGTACATCTTGTTGCTCCCAGGATGAATACTCAACTTAGTGCGATGCGCCTGAGACAAAATCTCCTCTCGCAACTCTACATCCTGCGGAATCACAAGCCTTCCAGACAAACACAAAAAGCCATCTGACTGATAATGAAATCCAGACGAGCTACCCTCGTTAGCTAGACGAGCTAAACGCTGGGTCTTCGAATCAGACATCTGAGCATCTCGAATCCGCGAATACAAAGCTGGCTCAGATAATATCGCAAACATCTGGATACCCTGCATACCTTTCTTATGCTTGAAAGTATATCCTGAAGTACAACAGTCATTGATCGTACTAGACATTGAACAAGTTTGAAGTGCGGATAGTCGCACCTTGCGACTCAATGCATCAGCGGTGAGATTAGCAGCTCCCGGATGGTACTTAATCTCGCAATCATAGTCCTTAAGAAAGTCCATCCAACATCTCTGCCTCATGTTCAACTCCGTCTGAGTGAACAAATACTTGAGACTCTTATGATCGGTGAAGATCTCAAATTTCTCGCCATACAGATAATGACGCCAGATTTTCAAAGCGAACACAACTGCTAACTCCAAATCATGGACTGGATAGTTGTCCTCGTGAAGTTTCAGCTGTCTAGAAGCGTATGCGATCACATGCCCATTCTGAGTCAGGACACAACCTAACCCCTGAAGAGAAGCATCAGTGTACACCACATACCCTCCAGATCCTGACGGTAATGCCAACACTGGCGCATAAGTCAACCGCCGTCGAAGCTCACAGAAGTTCTCCTCACACTCGGAGGACCACTTGAAATTCACACCCTTGCGGGTAAGCTGCGTCAAAGGTCGAGCTAACTGAGAGAAGTTCAGAATGAAGCGACGATAATATCCTGCTAGACCTAGAAAACTACAGATCTCAGCAACTGTCGTCGGACGCGACCAATTAAGCGCCACCTTAATCTTGCTTGGATCAACAGAAATCCCCTCCCTGGATATGATATGGCCAAGAAAGACAACTCGATCCATCCAGAACTCACACTTGCTCAGCTTGGCGTAAAATTGCTTATCTGGAAGAGTCTGCAGTACCAACCACAAGTGAGAAACATGCTATTCCGTATTACGCAAATACACCAAGATGTCGTCAATGAAGACCACGAAAAACTTGTCCAAATACTCCCTGAAGACACGGTTCATCAGGTCCATAATTATAGCCGGCGCATTATTCAAACCAAATGGCATCACTAAAAACTCGTAATGCCCATAGCGAGTACGGAATGCAGTCTTGGCTACGTCTTGATCTCGGACTCTCAACTAATGATACCCATATCTCAAGTCAATCTTGGAGTAAACTGAAGTGCCCTGAAGCTGATCAAACAAGTCATCAATACGAGGCAAAGGTATACTTGTTCTTCATAGTGACTCGATTCAGCTGCCGATAGTCAATGTACAGCCGCATCGACCCATCTTTCTTCTTTACAAAAATAACAGGAGCTCCCCAAGAAGATATACTAGGACGAATGTACCCCTTGTCCAAAAGGTCCTGTAGCTGATTCTTCAACTCACGCATCTCTGACGGAGCCAAACGATACGGTGCTCGAGAAATAGGCGAAGTACCCGGCATCAACTCTATGCCAAACTCGACTTCCCTAGCAGGAGGAAAACCCAGAATCTCATCTGGAATTCATCCACAACAGGAATACTCTCTATCCCAATACTCTCAGCAGACAAATCAACTGCATAAATAAGGTAGCCTTCCCCGTCAGACTCTAGAGATCGACAGGCTCTCAAAGCTGATACCAAAGGCATCGGGGGTCGCGCTCCCTCACCATAGAAAAACCAGCTATCACTCCCATCCGGATGAAAGCGTACTAATCTCTGATAGCAGTCCACTGAAGCTCGATAGGTAGTCAACATATCTATTCCCAAAATGCAATCAAAGTCATCCATCGCAAGAACCATGAGATTCGCTAACAGAATATTCCCCTCGAACTCTAAAGGGCAACCCATCACTAGACATTTAGCCAAAGCAGATTGGCCCGTCGGAGTAGAAACATACATCACTACGTCTAGTGCAATGCATGGTAATTTATGCCTCTTAACAAAATGTGCAGAAATGAAGGAATGAGATGCACCAGTGTCAATAAGTACAAGAGCAGGTATACCATAAAGCATAAATGTACCTGCGATGACTTTCTCATTCTCCTCCACTTCCTGATCATGTCTCAGGGCAAACACCTGGCCAGAAGCTTGTGGCCTCAAATGAGAACTCCCACCAGGCTGTCCCTGCGACCTCTGCTGAATGGTGGCCTGAGAACCAGATCCTGAACTAGAACCAGAACCGCATCCCTCAGATAGTGGACAATCCCTCTGGATATGACCAGTCTCTCCACAACGGAAACAAGCTCCAGAAGCTCTACGGCAACGGTCGGTCGGATGGTTCTTCCCACAGTGATTACACTTGTCCTTCTTACCAAAACGGACAACACCAGCAGAGCCAGAGGAAGAAGAAGTAGATCCAGACTTCTTGAAAGATTGGGCACGGGGACCCAAAGAACTAGCAGGTCTCGACTGAGAGAAAGACCTGTTCCGTCGAATGCTGTCCTCCGCCTGGTGACAACGGCTCACCAAACTCTTGTAGTACATGTCGTCACCAACTGCCACACGATCATGGATCTCAGGGTTAAGGCCCTGAAGGAACAGATTATACTTCATCTCGGAGCTGTCGGCAATCTTCGGGCAATAGGCTAACAGATCAAAGAACTTCTGCTGGTACTCATCAATAGACAAAGCTCCCTGCCGCAAGCTCAGAAGCTCACCTGCCTTCGTCTGTCTGAGTGCAGGAAGAAAATATAGCTTGTGGAAAGCTGTGCGAAATTCGGCCCAGGTGGCCACTCCTCTCGCCGCAACAAAAGGTGCAGAAGTAAACCTTCACCACCTGCGCGCACGTCCATCCAGAAGATAACCCAGTGTCTCCATCTTCTGGTCCTCGGTGCAGTGAAACATCCGGAAAGTCGTCTCCATGCGGTCTAACCAGTTCTCTGCCTCTTCCGGAGACTCGCCTCCGCACAAAGGCTTAGGCCCCATCTGCAAGAATCAACGTACACTGAAACGGTCCTTATCTCGATGATGATGGCGGCGTTCCCGACGAGGCTCCCGGTCGGCATCACCCCAACGCCCACCAATACTGCCATGAGAACTCTGGTCATCACGATCTGCCATCTACAAAATTAACCTAACGGTTATCTTATGTAGAATCTAAATCCCAAGAATACTTTGCATGCTCTGATACCATAAATGTAGTGACCCTTACCTGGATCACCTACTAAGCAGAAACTTAGACATGCAATTAACTTAATTAAACGGATATCAAAATAAAACTGCGGAAACCATAAACAATATACAATCCCAAGATAAGGAATCTGTAAATACCCAAAAATAATACAACCCAATCAAACAGTTGTATAAATCCAATAACAAAAGAATAAAACCTAGTCGAAGCTCCAGCTGGCCAACCACTGCCTAGCTCTTCTTGGATCCACCCACCTCGTCCAATCGCAAACCTGCCCCATGGAATAGGGTGTCCAAAAACACAGAGTACGAAACGTGAGCATAAAACGCTCAGTACGAGAGTATGAGTATACATGCATGCAAAGTGAACTCCCTATAACTCGAGGTCAAGGATCAGATACAAAGATAGACCGGGTCCTGGTATGTAGCACGCTGTGCCGTCGCTTCAGGAGGTGGCTCCCATACCATAATACCAGTGGATTTACCGGACCCAAAGCCATGGAAGTCCATCTACTAACAGGATAGGGTAAAACCCTACTAATAGACATCTCGAAGGAGATAGCTCAGTATGCAAATGAATGCAGCATAAATCAATGACATATAAACCATGCAGTCACATAATACATGCATACTCAGTCAGGATATCTCGAACAGTACTTTCGTACCTCAAATCAGTGCAAGCTCTACCAACTCTAGGTCCACGCCTATAGTATGCGATACACTGCCAAATGATACTACTATCATTAAAGTGCTCTAAAAACTTAACTAAGATATTGCATACTCCTAAATATTTTTAGGAAGCAAAAGCTATACCTTCGTCCGTCGTTAGCCCTTTGCTGTCGATTGCCTCAAAACTAGGCCACAGCTCCGCTACAACGCTTGGATCGCTATGCCACTTCCGGATTCCCGTTGGGACGCCTAGAATTTCCTAGATCTGAGTTAGAAGGCTAAGGAATCGAGAGAAAAGAGGTGATTGGTGCGTCTAAATCTGAATCTTGGCCCTCCTATTTATAGACAACGATCAGAACCTCCGATCCTCGATCGGAACTTCCGATCTCCGATCGGAACGTCCGATCCTGCCATCGGAGCTTCCGAACATCGTTATCTGCCACGTGTCAAAATATCAATGGTTGACTTCGGATAGGGGTGATCGGAGCTTCCGATCCTGCCACACGTCATGCCTGACGTAATACCATCGGAGCTTCCGATCCTGCATCGGAGCTTCCGATCTCGATCGGAACGTCCGATCCTGCATCGGAGCTTTCGATCCGTCCGGTACCCAATCTATTTAATTAGCGTTGATTAATCCATTAATCACTGATTTTGGTTACGGGCTACTACAATTATCTTCTATTTCAAGTTGGCGAAAACGATATTTTGAGCATCAAAATCCTATCAGGATTTTTCTATATATCACCTTAAAGTCGCATCCATGAAAAGTGCAATATGTTCTCATAATCAGCTTCGAATATTTTAGGAAGCTTCGTTAAAATTTGTTCATACTTGCACATGTCATTTGTCAATCATTTGTTATCGATAATCATTATTTTGCATGATAGAAAAAAAATATTGTATCGTTTTAATCCCAAATAATTTGTGAAATCTCACCTTTCAATATATTTATTATTCTTTTAAGAATAACATCATCCAAATTAGATTTATTGAAAAAATTAGTCGTTCACGCTTCTAGCGTCGTTTTTCATTTACTCGCAAATAATATAAGATATGGTCTTGTAGGACATCTATTCTTTTATAACGAACAACCTCCATTATTCTTTTCACATTGAGATATTCACTTATTTTCTTTAAAGTATTTCTTCATCGCTTCAGACGAGTTGTATACATTGTTCAATTTGAACATAAATGAAGCTAAACAGTATAGACAATTTTATACACAATATCAAATAATATATTTTGAGATTTAAACTTTAAAATAATGTTCACTTAATATTTCATTATGATCGATCTCAAAATTATTCTTGTAGTGTAGCACCTAAAATCCAATCTATTAAATCGCATGCATTAAATTATATAAATATTATGATTATTATTTTAAGTTTAATTGATTTAAAATTCTTTATCTTAATTATTTGTTAATAAATATTATTTATTTATTTAAATGATTTTTATTGTACTAACTATTTAATTAATATTTTAATTGTTTAAAGTTATTTTCAAAATGATTTTTATTGTGCAACTTATTTGTTTTAAATATTTAAATATTTTAAAAGTTTAAGTTTGCTTAATTAAATGATTTTAATTATTTAGTTTATTTTTTTAAATGATCCTAACTGTCCCACTTATTTATTTAAAATTATTTAAGTTTATTGGATAGTTATTTAAATGATTTTAGTTGTTAAGCTTATTTATTGAAATATTTTTTTTGGATTGTCCAACTTATTTATTTTAAATAACTTAAGTTTAGTGGTTAGTTATTTTAAATCATTTAAATGTCTAGCTTATTTATTTAGATGCTTTCAATTGCCCAAGTCGTTTTAAAATTTTTTACTCCGCTTGTGTATTTATTTAGGTGATTTTTAAGCAATCGTTTAGTTTATTTAAATTATTTTAATCGCTCTGTTTATTATTTAAATATTTTATTTAACGTGACATCAAAATAACTAAAGTATTGATTTTAATTTCTAAGTTAGTGTTTAAATTTCCTTCAAAAGTTTATTTGTTTTTGTGACGCCAAAGTTCTATAATTTAAATTTCATGTCTAAACTAGCCTCAATATTTAAATTTCTAAAATTCATGGTGATTTAAATGATTTAAATTTTCTTAGAATTTAATTTCGCAATATTTAAATTTAATTGCTTGAGATGCTTGTTATTGGTGATCTTCGGCTTCGGCACGCGGCAAAGGCGGACATGGCGGGAAAACCTCTTATTTTAAATTTAGGTGGCCTAAAATTTATAAGGGATTAAGAAAATAAAATTAAAATCTTTATTTTAAAATTTTCTTGTAAAGAAAAATCGCGTAAGCGCATTTTCGCGCGTAATTCTTTAAATTTCCCAAATTCATCTTTTTAGACCCGGACAAGTGAAATTTCATTCTTGACATTTAAATTTAAATATTTTAGACTTAGAAATTTAAAATGAGGGCAATTCTACAAGCTAAAGTTGTAATACTTATACTAGCACTTTATTTAGTGAAATAGCAATTTTTGGACTTGCCCTTCTCTCACACACTCACACTCACACCTATACATACATATACTTATTATATCACACCACAACTTAAACCCTAGCACTCCTAAACACACACTATCCGCCACTCTCCCCATTCTTCCCTCTCCCTCACGACAATTCACCCTCCTCCTCAAGAAACACTTCGACCACCCCATTTCTCCACCTCCCTTGCTGTCGGCCGCCCTTCCCAGCCAGCTACCGCCTTGCTGCCACCGTGGAGGACACCATAGAAAGCTTGTCCAGCTGCTATCCATGGGTAAGAGTGTCCAACCGATCCCCCTTCACTCTTGTTTGGTTACTAGTTGAGGCAAGATGAATCTTCTTCTTCATTTTTAAAACCCAAGCATAGATTATAGTGTTTTATTGGTTCCACTCTCTTAAAATTCGAAATTTCTGATTTACATGGTGTTAATATTGTGTGTGAGGGTTTGGTTTTCAGCTTGGTAAGAGGTTGGAGTTGATTTTATGCATCATGCTATGCTAGCTTGCTTGTTGAGCCTAAATGAATGAGCTTCATGTAAATATATGAAAGTTTGGGTGTGTATCCCAAAAATTCATAATGTACCCCGATGTATTTTGTAAGGCCCCGATTTTATCTTAAATGAGTTTATTTGAGTTAATCGGAGATTTCAGAGTTCTTGAGCCGACTTTTTTTTGATCAGGGTTTATTTTGCAAATTTTGGAAATTTCAGGGACTAAAACGCAAATATCGGTTTTATTAGATATTTATAAGGAAAGTTTACTTATTCTCTTCTTCATCACCTTCCTTGCACGCCTCCCTCCATTTTTGGCCGCCCCTTTGAACTTCCAAGCTTCCAGATTCCAGTCCGAGCTCGATTCGGCCGTTGGAATTTATTTCTGAAGGCAGTTTAGCGATCACTGCAGCGAGAGCTTCGTTATATCGTAAGTTTTTCTACGATCAGATACATTCTATTTTTAGGATGTTGTTAGAATCGTTCGAGATTCGATTATGTTGTTCTTGACAGAGTTATGATCGTTTATTACCTGTCGGTTTTGAAATAGAGCGACGTTTGGAATTGTTATGATTTTTGGAAGCCATTTTTGAGATTTGTTGGAATTGCCTTGTTATTGTTGTATTAGCATTGATACGAGTTGATATCGTTATTGAACTGCTGTCTGCATTTCTGGTTTGTTCAGTTATAGCCGTTATGCCGTCGGTTTGAGTTTTTGGAGATTTGAACCGTTTTGAGTTGTTGATCTTTGGCTTGTGAATTGATCGTCGTTGTTGATCATATTTTTGTATCTGAACAGTTTTGTTTGGAGTTTTCAAGCCCGGAGTTAACAGCTGTTGATCGTCAAGAGTTGGACGAAGATCGGTAAAGAGATTACCTTGAGCCGTTGATGTTTTTGTTTAGATTGTATGGTTTTTGATACAATATTTTGTTTTAGCTTATCCAAAGTTGGAACTACTGCATTGAAAGGTAAAAGCAGTCATCGTTAGCGGGATAGCATACTCGGGACAGTTGGTTCTCGAGTTTCCCTTAAAATCACATACTTGCATCAATACTTGTTCTAGTATGTGGAACTTGTATTTTGTTGATTGATTGAGCTTTTATTATGTGGCTTATGTTTTATGTTTTATTATGCATTCATCTTGAGCCAACTTTGATTCAGCGGGCAGAACAACCCTTTTTGTTTAGACGTTTTGGGGGCTATACTGTGAGTGGTCTGAGTGTAGAGGTTCACCTAGTGTCAGCATACTCCTTATAGTTGCACCAAAGTCTAGGGGAATGAGATACGTGGCACCACCTCGATCGGGATCCCAAAGCACAGTAGCAATCTCTCGTTTATCAGAATTGATATCCCGATTTAAAGACATGCATTTCATTACATTGATATTGATTACGTTGTCGCCTTGAAATCATGTTTGTTATAGTATTACTTGTTATGTTGCTTTTAATGGGAATATCTTTCTCACCGAAGTTATCCGGCTGTTGATTTGTTTTGTATGTGTACTTGACAACAGGTGGGGCATGATCAAGTCAGCAGAGACCCGGTTAACAACAAGAGGGAGAGTGAGCGGTGGGACTTGGTTTAGAAGTTGTGTCGGCATGTCTACCTAGTTATATTGGAACATGTTTAGATATCGAACTTCGTTGTTATGTTGTATTGGTTATGCGAGCCTTTTGGTTATCGAATATTGATGTTGTATGTTGTAATCCCTATTTTGAGATATTGTTGAAGGTTGATTTATATCATGATCTATTCTGAATTTTCTGGGCAGAGGGCGCGCTCGATCGCGCGAGTTCACCCGATCGAGCGCGGCCCTTCAATTTGTTGAGGCAGAGAGTTTCATATTTTTGGTGCGCTCGATCCTACGAGTTCATAGGATCGAGCGCATGGCTTGAATTTCCCGACAGAACTTGAAGCATGTTTGGTGCGCTCGATCGCACGAGTTCATGCGATCGAGCGCAGCCCTGTTTCAAAAAAAAAAAATTTTTTTTGTCATGCCTTGATTTTTGATTTATTAATTGATGTTGGTTTAAATTATATTATCGATAGAGGATTAGAACCGAGGTCTCACATATTCAATCCATTTTCATGTGTGTATGGTTGGTTTTAAGCCTCATATGTTGTTGGCCAAGTTAATTAATACACATCTTTGAAATGTTGTGAAAAATATTGAGTTTGTGGTGTTGAATCGGAATTTTTGTAACCAATGGATGAATGGAGTTGAGGGGCTGTCATGGGATGTTCATGGGGTTAAACATGGGTATTTGAATGTGTTAGAGATGGGCTATAGGGCTGGTCATGGGGAAAATAAGTTGGATGGTCGTTTAGTAGAGTTTTGGAATGCTTTGGGCTTGTGTTTGGGGCAAAAAGGGAGAGGTAAGGTAGCGTTGGGCTAGAGCCTTGTCCAAGGGCCCTAGCTGGTTGTCTAGGCATGTTTACTAGTTGTTCTCATGGGTTTTTGAGGCGCAATAGGTTGAGGGATGAGCTCAGGAGTCCATAGTGTCAAGTGGTCCAAAACAGAATTTTTGCCATCGCATCAAGTCTTTGGAAAACAGGTCTAATGAGGTCGGTTTTTGAGATCTGGACAGGGTCAATCTCTGATTTTCTTAATGTATGTGATGTTAGAATAGTGTCGGTGTAAATTGGGCCTATTTCGGATAAGAATCAATTAAGTTATGTGCGTTTTAAGTTGGAGTGTTGTGAGCAGATTTTTCTATTGACTATGGGCTGTCCGGGAGTCTAGATTGTTGGGTTTGTTTGTGTAGTGGCCCGTAACCAAATGAAGAGATTAAGGAACTAATCGTATTTACTTAAGTTGAGTTCGGAGGCTCCAATGGTGAGTTCGGACGGTCCGAAGAGTGGTTCAGACGCTCCGATCGTGCTGCCGACAGTCGTCATGGATGACGTCATTGTGCTGACGTAAGAAATGACGTATTATCGGGTTCGGACGACCCGAAGTCAGGATCGGACGATCCGATCGTGTTCGGATGCTCCGAAGCGTAGCTCGGACGGCCCGAACTCCGTCTATAAATAGGAAGGCCGAGATTCAATTTTGAGCACACCGATCACCTCTTCTCTCTCATTTCTTCAGTCTTCCAGCTTAGATTTAGAGCATTCTAGGCGTCCCGTTGGGAATTCGGAAGGGGCATATCAGTCCAGGCGTTGTAGCAAAGCTGTGGCCTAGTTTTGAGGCATTCGACAGCAAAGGGCTAACGACGGATGAAGGTATAGCTAGCTTTTGATTCCTAAAAATATTTAGGAGTATGCTTTAGCTTAGTTAAGGCTTTTAGAGCGCTATAATGATAGTAGTATCATTTGGCAGTGTAGCGCGGATTATAGGTGTGGACCTAGGGCTGATAGCACTTGCCTAGTATTTGAGGTACGAAAGTACTGTTCGAGATATCCTGACTGAGTATGCATGTATTATGTGACTGCATGATTTATATGTCATTGATTTATGCTGCATACATTTGCATATTGAGCTATCTCATTCGATATGTCTATAGTAGGGTTTTACCCTATCCTGTTAGTGGTTGGACTTCCATTGACTTGGGTCCGGCATATCCACTGGTATTTGGTATGGGAGCCACCTCCTGAAGCGACGGCACAGCGTGCTACATACCAGGGCCCGGTCTGTCTCTGTTATTTGATCATTGACCTTGAGTTTATAAGGAGTTCACTTTGCATGCATGTATACTCATACTCTCGTGTTGAGCGTTTTATGCTCACGTCTCGTACTCTGTGTTTCTGGACACCCTATTCCATGGGGCAGGTTTGCGATTGGACGAGGCGGGTGGATCCAAGAGGGGCTAGGCTGTGGTTGATCAGCTGGAGCTTAGTTTAGGTTTTTATTCTGTTGTTTTGGGTTTATACAGCTATTCGATTTGGTTGTATATTATTTTGGATATTTACAGATTCCTTTTCTTGGGATTGTATTAATGTTATGGTTTCCGCAGTTAAATTCTGATTTCTGTTTAATTAAGTTAATTGCATGCCTAAGTTTTGTTTAGTAGGTGATCCGGGTAAGGGTCACTACATTTATGGTATCAGAGCATGCATAGTATTCTTGGGATTTAGATTCTGCATAAGGTAACCGTGAGGTACTTTTGTAGATGGCGAACTACGATGACCAGAGTAGCCATGGTAGTGGAGGTGGACTCTGGGGAGATGACGATCGTGAGCATCGTCGGGACCGTCATCATCGTCATCGTGATGAGGAACTTTTTAGTGTGCGTCGATTCTTACAGATGGGTCCTAAGCCCTTGGTTGGAGGTGAGTCTCTGGAGGATGCGGAAAACTGGTTAGACTGCATGGAGACGACTTTTCAGACTTTTCACTGCATCGAGGAGCAGAAGATGGAGACCCTTGGCTATCTTCTGGATGAGCGAGCTTGTAGATGGTGGAGGTTTACTTCTGCACCCTTTGTTACGAGGAGAGGAGTGACCACCTGGGCCGAGTTCCGCACAGCTTTTCAGAAGCTGTATTTTCCTCCTGCACTCCGTCAGTCAAAGGCGGGCGAGCTACTGAGTCTGCGACAGGGAGCCATGTCTATTGACGAGTATCAGCAGAAGTTCTTTGATCTGCTATCCTATTGCCCCGAGATTGGTGACAACTCTGAGATGAAGTATAATCTGTTCCTTCAGGGCCTTAACCCTGAGATCCATGATCGTGTGGCGGTCGGTGATGACATGACCTACGAGGGTTTGGTGAGCCGTTGTCACTAGGCAGAGGACAACATTCGGCGGAACAGGTCTTTCTCTCAGTTGAGGCATGCTAGTTCTTTGGGTCCCCGTGCCCAATCTTTCAAGAAGTCCAGATCTACTTCTTCCTCTGGTTCTGGAGGTGTTGTTCGCTTTGGGAAGAAGGACAAATGCAACCATTGCGGGAAGAACCATCCGTCAGACAAGTATCGTAGAGCTTCTGAATCTTGTTTTCGATGTGGAGAGGTTGGTCATATCCGGAGGGATTGTCCACTATTTGGGAGAGGCGGTTCTGGTTAAGGATCAGGTTCTCAGGCCACCGTTCAGCAGAGGTCGCAGGGACAGCCTGCTGAGAGTTCTCATTTGAGGCCGCGGGCTTCTGGTCAGGTGTTTGCCTTGAGGCATGATCAGGCTGTGGAGGAGAATGAGAAGGTCATCGCAGGTACATTTCTACTTTATGGTATACCTGCTATCGTACTTATTGACACTGGTGCATCTCATTCCTTCATTTCTACATGTTTTGTTAAGAGGCATAAGTTACCATGCATTGCACTAGACGTAGTAGTTTCTGTTTCTACTCCGATGGGTCAATCTGCTTTGGCCAAGCATTTAGTGATGGGTTTCCCTTTAGAGTTCGAAGGGAACATTCTGGTAGCGAATCTCTCGGTTCCTGTGATGGATGACTTTGATTGTATTCTGGGGATATATATGCTGACTACCTATCGAGCTTCAGTGGACTGCTATCAGAGATTAGTACGCTTTCATCCGGATGGGAGTGAGAGCTGGTTTTTCTATGGTGAGGGAGCGCGACCCTCGATGCCTTTAGTATCAGCTTTGAGAGCCTGTCGAGCTCTAGAGTCTGGTGGGAAGGCTACCTTATCTATGCAGTTGATTTGTCCGCTGAGAGTATTGGGATAGAGATTATTCCTGTTGTGGATGAATTCCTAGATGTATTTCCAGATGAGATTCCGGTTTTCCTCCTGCTAGGGAAGTCGAGTTTGGCATAGAGTTGATGCCGGGTACTTCGCCTATTTCTCGAGCACCGTATCGTCTGGCTCCGTTAGAGATGCGTGAGTTTAAGAATCAGTTACAGGATCTTTTGTACAAGGGATACATTCGTCGTAGTGTATCTCCTTGGGGAGCTCCTGTTCTTTTTGTAAAGAAGAAGGATGGGTCTATGCGGTTGTGCATTGACTATCGGCAGCTGAATCGAGTTACTGTGAAAAACAAGTATCCGTTGCCTCGCATTGATGACTTGTTTGATCAGCTGCAGGGTACTTCGGTTTACTCCAAAATTGACTTGAGATCTGGGTATCATCAGTTGAGAGTCTGAGATCAGGACGTAGCCAAGACTGCATTCCGTACTCGCTATGGGCATTATGAGTTTCTAGTGATGCCATTTGGATTGACTAATGCACCGGCTATATTTATGGATCTGATGAACTTGTCTTCAGGGAGTATTTAGACAAGTTTGTCGTGGTCTTCATTGACGACATCTTGGTGTATTCGCGTAATGCGGAAGAGCATGTTTCTCACTTGCGAGTGGTACTGCAGACTCTACGGGACGAGCAGTTTTACGCCAAACTGAGAAAGTGTGAGTTCTGGATGGATCGAGTGGTCTTTCTTGGCCATATCATATCCAGGGAGGGGATTTCTATTGATCCGAGCAAGATTGATGCTGTGCTGAATTGGTCACGTCCAACGACGGTTGCTGAGATTCGTAGTTTTGTGGGTCTAGCAGGATATTATCGACGCTTCATTCTGAACTTCTCTCAGCTAGCTCAACAATTGACGCAGTTTACCCACAAGGGTGTTGATTTCGAGTGGTCCTCCGAGTGTGAGGAAAATTTCTGTGAGCTTCGACGGCGGTTAACTTCTGCGCCAGTGTTGGCATTACCGTCAGGATCTGGAGGGTATGTGGTTTACACGGATGCTTCTCTTCAGGGGTTAGGTTGTGTCCTGACTCAAAATGGGCATGTGATCGCATATGCTTCTAGACAGTTGAAGTTGCACGAGGATAATTATCCAGTCCATGATTTGGAGTTAGCAGCCATTGTGTTTGCTCTGAAGATCTGGCGTCATTATCTGTATGGCAAGAAATTTGAGATCTTCACCGACCATAAGAGTCTCAAGTATTTTTTCACTCAGGCGGAGTTGAACATGAGATAGAGACGTTGGATGGACTTGCTTAAGGACTATGATTGCGAGATTAAGTACCATCCGGGAGCTGCTAATCTCACCGCTGATGCTTTGAGTCGCAAGGTGCGACTATCTGCACTGCAGACTTGTTCGATGTCTAGTGCGATCAGTGACTGTTGTTCTTCAGGGTTTACCTTCAAGCATAAGAAAGGTATGCAGAGTATCCAGATGTTTGCGATACTATCTGATCCAGCTTTGTATTCGAGGATTCGGGATGCTCAGATGTCCGATTCGAAGACCCAGCGTTTAGCTCGCCTAGCTAACGAGTGTAGCTCGTCTGGATTTCACTATCAGTCAGATGGTTTTCTGTGTTTGTCTGGTAGGCTTGTGATTCCGCAGGATGAAGAGTTGCGAGAGGAGATCTTGTCTCAGGCACATCACACTAAGTTGAGTATTCATCCAGGAAGCAACAAGATGTACAAAGATCTACGTACTCGATTTTGGTGGAAGGGAATGAAACACAGTGTTTATCAGTTTGTTTCGAGATGTTTGGTGTGTCAGCAGGTCAAGGAAGAACACCAATGACCTGAAGGTTTGGTTCACAGTTTGCCTATTCCTGATTGGAAATTGGAGTTTATCACGATGGATTTTGTGACCCATTTGTCGATGTCCTCGAGGAATTGTGATGCTATCTGGGTTGTAGTGGACCGAATCACCAAGTCAGCACATTTAATTGCCTATAGCCGAGAGTACACTGTAGATCGTATGACTCGTTTGTATATTCAGGAGATCGTTCAACTTCATGGAGTGCCTGTGAGCATTGTCAGCGATCGAGACCCCAGGTTCACTTCTAGATTCTGGGGGAGTGTTCAGCGTGCGATGGGCACTACTCTCAGTTTGAGTACTGCCTATCATCCGGAGACAGATGGTCAGTCAGAACGAACTATCCGTACTTTGGAGGATATGCTTCGAGCTTGCACTATGGACTTTGGTACAGCCTGGCAGGATCATTTGCCGTTGATCGAGTTCGCGTACAACAACAGCTATCATACTAGCATTGGGATGGCACCTTTTGAGGCGTTGTATGGGAGACGTTGTCATTCTCCACTCTTTTGGGAAGAAGTGGGGGAGAGACAGGCTGAGGGACCGGAGTTTATCGAGTAAGCAGTAAACTTTGTTGATCAGATCAAGAAACGGATTAAGGCTGCACAGGATCATCAGGCCAGTTATGCTAATACCAAGCGTAGACCTTTGCAGTTTGATGTTGGGGAGAAAGTGTTTCTGAGAGTGTCACCTTTCCGCAAGATCCTCAGATTTGGCCTTAAGGGCAAGTTGTCTCCAAGGTTTATCGGTCCGTTTGAGATCTTGGAGAGCATTGGCGATTTGGATTATCGTCTGGCTTTGCCACCGTATTAGTCCAGTATTCACGACGTGTTCCAGGTATCTTTGTTGCGACGGTATGTGGCGGATGAGTCTCATATTCTGCAGCGGTCTGAGGTTCAGGTGGATAAGAATTTGACTTATGTGGAGAAACATATTCGTATCCTGGATCATAAGGATAAGGTCTTGCGAAATAAAGTCATTCCTTTGGTTTTAGTTCAATGGCAGCGTAGAGGCACTGAGGAAGCTACTTGGGAGCTCGAAATCAGGATGCGTAAAGAATATCCTAAGTTGTTTTGATTTCATTTTGAGTTGTAATCAGTTGTAAACTCTGTAATCGTTTAGTTGAATAAAGAATGTTTCTTCATGGTATTTTACATTCAGTACTTAAGATTTGATTTCGAAGACGAAGTATCTTAAGTGGGGGAGAATGTAGTGGCCCGTAATCAAATTAAGAGATTAAGAAACTAATCGTATTTACTTAAGTTGAGTTTGGAGGCTCCGTTGGTGAGTTTGGACAGTCCGAAGTCCGAGTTCGAACGGTCCAAAGAGTGGTTCGGACGCTCCGATCGTGCTGTCGACAGTCGTCATGGATGACGTCATTGTGCTGACGTAAGAAATGACGTATTATCGGGTTCGGATGACCCGAAATCAGGATCGGACGATCCGATCGTGTTCGGATGCTCCAAAGCATAGTTCGGACGGCCCGAACTCCGTCTATAAATAGGAAGGCCGAGATTCAGTTTTGAGCACACCGATCACCTCTTCTCTCTCGTTTCTTCAGTCTTCCAGCTTATATCTAGGGCATTCTAGGCGTCCTATTGGGAATCCGGAAGTGGCATATCAGTCCAGGCGTTGTAGCGAAGCTGTGGCCTAGTTTTGAGTCATTCGACAGTAAAGGGATAACGACGGACAAAGGTATAGCTTTTGCTTCCGAAAAATATTTAGGAGTATGCTTTAGCTTAGTTAAGGCTTTTAGAGTGCTATAATGATAGTAGTATCATTTGGCAGTGTAGCGCGGATTAAGGCGTGGACCTAGGGCTGATAGTACTTGCCTAGTATTTGAGGTACGAAAGTACTGTTCGAGATATCCTGACTGAGTATGCATGTATTATGTGACTGCATGATATATATGTCATTGATTTATGCTGTATACATTTGCATATTGAGCTATCTCGTTTGAGATGTCTATAGTAGGGTTTTACCCTATCCTGTTAGTGGTTGGACTTCCATCGACTTGGGTCCGGCATATCCATTGGTATTTGGTATGGGAGCCACCTCCTGAAGCGACGGCACAACGTGCTGCATACCAGGGCCCGGTCTATCTCTATTATCTGATCCTTGACCTCGAGTTTATAGGAAGTTCACTTTGCATGCATGTATACTCATACTCTCGTGCTGAGCATTTTATGTTCACGTCTCGTACTCTGTGTTTCTGGACACCCTATTCCATGGGGCAGGTTTGCGATTGGATGGGCGGGTGGATCCAAGAGTGGCTAGGCAGTGGTTGATCAGCTGGAGCTTCGTTTAGGTTTTTATTCTGTTGTTTTGGGTTTATACAGCTATTCGATTTGGTTGTATATTATTTTGGATATTTACAGATTCCTTTTCTTGGGATTGTATTAATGTTATGGTTTCCGCAGTTGAATTCTGATTTTTATTTAATTAAGTTAATTGCATGCCTAAGTTTTGTTTAGTAGGTGATCCGGGTAAGGGTCACTACAGTTTGGGCCATTATAAAATGTGAATACTTGTCATAGGAGTATTTTAAGGTGTGTTTGAAGTTCCGGTTCGAACGGAAAGTCTTTTGAATTTAAATAGGATGAGTTATGGATCTTAGGGGTTAACCGCTCGAGTTAAGCCTTTTTGAGCATAAACTCAAGTGTAAGTAGTAAATCCATTAAGCCGAGAGTGCTCCCCTACACTCAAATCATGCATAACATTTATTTCATGCTATTTTTTGAGTTTCATGTCGTTTAAATTATTCAACGCCCATTTATTCCCGTGTGTGACTTCAAATTTGTTTAACAATCTAGTCCCGAAGTCTTGTATTAAAGAATGCTTGTAAAAGTAAATGTTGAAATGAGGAAATGTTAAACGAATGAAAAGTTAATGAATGAAGTGAGTTGGTTGTGACTTGTACGTGCAATGTCGGTCGGGGGATGCCCTGGCTCACTTGCCAAATTGAGACGTGTAGTAAGCGGCTGGGAGACATCCCAGCTCCCCTACCAAATGAGATGTGTAGTAAGCGACCGGGAATTCATCTCGGCTCCCCTACCAAAAAGAATGAAAAAGGGGCAATGTGGCGACGAGATTAATCTCGGCATCCTTGCCGGCATAGTATACTGCAGCCATTGATCGATCAAAACCATAGTCACAATCGAGGATCCTAATTCAAAAGTAAAAGTAATGGATAAATGATTTATGAATGTGTTTTCCATCGCATATTGCTATTGTTCTTACTTCGGGCATGTTATGACTTTTCCCTCTTCGTGTGAGATTTATAAGTGTACTTAGTACTATTTTTAGTATGATGCATTATTTTGAACCCTTGCTGTATTATTTAAATCTTGCTGGGCTTTTAGGCTCAGTACTATGCTTGGTGCAGGTGAGTATGTAGAAGAGGCTGCGGGACAGGATTTTCAGGGTCCATAGGTGTTCGGTGGCACACCCTCGACTGTTGCCGCTCTTTTCTTTCCACACTATGTTATTGTAATAAGTAACCACTGTCGTATGTTGTTTCCTTTCTAGTAGCATGATGTGTTATTCCCTGCAATTATGTTGGCATGTAAACACTATATATTTTCCTTTCGCCTGGTGTCAAACTAGTTACTGTTCATGTATGCCTTGTGAGATGTTTACCTTGGGTTGAGGCTTATCTAAAACTGTTGTTTGAGACAAGTGATTCGTTATTCAAACAAGTAGGTCATGCCAATTTTTTTTTTAAATTTCCGTATTTTCTTTATTTATTTAAATGTTAGAAGTTAGGTTCGTTTCATGTAGCTTCTATTTTCTCTCCCTCAATGTTGGATTTTTTTAACTATAATAGCAAATGAGAAATTGCGTCAATAAAATCTCATTGTTCAAAATACTTGATCATAAGATCCAAATTATTTCCCAACATATTTTCAATCTCTTCAAGAGATTTATTGTAGTGCATTTCTCGCACAATCATTAATTTTCAACATATAATTAATCAATTGACATAATATTAACAATATATGTTTCAGATATCCTCAAATATGACGATTTATTCTCATAGTTTAATAGTTGATTGGAGGCAAAATAAATCAACTAAAACAACGTATTTATAATCATAAACTTGATACGCATGTCCCTTTTTTAATCAAGCTTGTATTTATTATATATTTTGGAAATTTTTCTAAATACGTATTTTCACAAACATCATGTTGCGCTTCGTGGGTCCATGTTATTTATTCATTTTAGATAATATGGATATTTCTAACAATTTGAGATTATGATATTGATATCAAATTCGATAAGCCATAAACAAAAATTAATAAAATCTTCTAGATCTTTGATTAAAAAATCTTCATATTTATCAATCCAGAAATTTTTTGCTTCTTCATTAACATATTTACGCACAATCAATATTTTTTCAACTATTTATATAATTTGAATGTTCAATCCAATCGATTATGCTAAATCTGAAAGTATTTGTATCAATGATACTTTTGGAGCTCTTTAGCTTTCCTAGAACTATTGATTTATAATATACTATTTAAACAAAATCAATATTCATTGAATTCAAAAGTTCATATATGTAAACGTTTATTACTATTTTATAATGTAGTGACCCAACCCGGATCACCTACTACCAATCTGAATTAAGCATGCAATTTACTTAACAAAAATAAACAGGATTAACAGCGAAAGATAAAATATCTTAACGGTACAAAATAAGTCGGCAGAATACAACCGACACTAAAACCCAAATAGAATATTAGGTTATAAAACCATATCAAAAGTATATCAAATTCCCTAAAACTAAGGGAAACTCACATCACAACTGCACCAGATCTAAACCCTGCTGTGAACCACCCGCGTTGTCCAATATGAGACTTGTCCAGTCGAATAGGGTGTCCAACAATAAAATAGAGGACGTGAGCGACTACACTCAGTACAATAAGCACAAGTATACAGACTAAAATGATGCATGCAAGTGTTAGAGTACTGGATATATCTGAGTATCTGCTCAGTCTAAGCGCCTATGAGTATGCAGTACCATCTGGGGTCAACTCCGCTGGGTACATCCACACACTCATCCTAACACTGTAGTGTCAATCTCCGTCATCACAATGTCTCCCGGTGATAGATGACTAATAAAAGTAAGGCTGAGCGACCCTCTAAATCATGGCTTATCTCGAATGGATTCAAGCTCAACGTGTATAAGTACATGCAACATAATATATGATAGACAATAAAGGATGTATTATGCACAGATAAATGCAACATAAAAGCATGTATTCTTGCTGGCTATCTCATACTTACGTACCTCTATAGAAAAATTCCTAGCAGCAAGATTCTAGGGTCCAAGCCTACAATTCAATATCATGCTATATCACTAAACATGCTTAAAAGCCTTAACTAAGCTAATAGATACTTCTAATTAATTTTAAGAGTCTCGAACTATACCTACGTCCGTCGTCAGCCCTTTGCTGTCGAAGCCCTAACTCCAGGCCACAACACCGCTACGACCTCCGGAACACCTCGCCAACACTCGGACTCCACCCAAGAACTCAGAAAAGGAGGGGAAAACTTTGTAACTTGGCAAGGAAATGTGATCTCATGTAGCGACCCGCTCCCGTGATCGCCTAATAATCAAGAGCTTACACATTCATTTAACCTAATTAAATGATAATCAGAAATAAACAGCGGAATCCATAATCTAGTTACAATCCCAAGGGAAGGAATCTGTAACCTAATTAAAATTTACAACCAAATCGAAATAATCTACGGTACTCAATTTATCAAGGTACATGCCGAAAATAAACAGGAACAAACAACTCCACTGCAATCACATGAAATCTATGCCCTGCCGTAACTGTAAGCATCATCAGTCCTCAAACCTGCCCCATGGAATAGGGTGTCCCCAAAAATAATACGAGACGTGAGCATAAAACGCTCAGCACGAGAGTATGAGTATACAAATATTATATATGTGCATGCATGCAAATGATATAGATACCAAGACACAAGGTCAAGAATCAATATAACCACTCAAAGACCGGGCCCAAGGTATATAGCACGCTGCGCCATCGCATCAGGAGGTGTCTCATATACCCGACAATGGATTTACAAGCTACTCGGCACTAGGCTACGTGTCCATCCATAAGCATCATTTGACACTAGCCTCGCGTGTCTAACCAACCACTACACGTACGTAGGGTGAGCGCCCTTGTAGGGACCCGGGTTGCTAATCTTATCTTGGGGCAATTTATTAGAATTAACAATTAATCAAGTACACAAAGAATATAAAAAACCAAGAGCTAAATTTTTTTTTTTTTTAAAATTACACTGTCTCGCTCGATCGGCAAAAGTTACCCGATCGAGCGAGCTCAAACTTGAAGCTCTCGGGTCCAGGACATACTTGGCCTCGCTCGATCGGTGAATTTCTACCGATCGAGCGGGCACAAAACTTGATTTCTTTGCCTTGCAAATTAAGGGTCTCGCTCGATCGATGAACTTCAGCCGATTGAGCGGGCTCCAAACTCAGAAAATTCTGCTGCTAAAAAAGTGCCGTCAAAGGTAGAAACAATAACCATAATCTTTTGTACAATCTACCAAATAAGATACATGCTATCTCATAACATCTAATAAGCTTCCATACACAAGCTAAGACATATTCAACTACTTATACAACATTCTTGTATCTATTCTAACATGGTTCAACAACTCAAAGTACATGTAATGCTGCTAACACCCGTGTCCTCACATGCTACAACTCTATCTCGAGCCATCACTGTCTCTTCTGACTAGCTCCTACCCCACCTATTGCCATGCACACATACAAAATAAAGCAATAGCCGGATACCTCCGGTGAGAATAAAATCCCAGTATAAATAACAAAACATGCAATAACAATAGCATCTCATCTAATGCTATAAAATAAATGCAATGCATGTTTGAAGAATAGGCTATCAAAGCTGATATCAATAAAGCTTGGTTCTATGGGATCCCGAGGAATAAAATAACTATCAAACCGCCGACACTCCCAATCGAGGCGGCATCAAGTATTTTAATCCTCTGACTTTGGTGCAATTATAGAGAGTCTTCTGGCTCTGAAAGCTAAGGCTGCAATCCATGCCACTCAACTATAATTCTCCAAATGTCATTTCGCACCCTAGGCTAATCTGCCCTTTATGCTTTACAGGCTGGAGTTCAAGATGATTGCAACATAAGCTGTATGCATTAAAACTGTAAAACATCTTGAACATGTAATCACATAATCAAACAAAGCATCAATACTCATATAATTCACATAGAAGCACATAACAAAACAATAGCAAAAACGTATGTGATTTACTCGAGAATAATAGCTATCTCGAGGGTTCTATCCCATCTGGATAGCTGTCATTTATACCTTTCAATGTCGAGTTTGAAAGTAATTTAAATCTGCAATGACATCAATGATAAATCATATCAAAAGGTTGCTTAATTTCTCAACTCAATCTCAAGTGAAATGCTAGCAAACCTTGCTTCAACTTTGTCACGGTTCGAAGACTACTTCTCGAGTCGTAAATCTTCGAATGAAATCTGAGAAATAACATATCAAATAACTAACAAGATCAGATGCAACTCAAACCATGCTTTGTTCAATCAACAATATCAAAGTCTTGCCATTGTTCACACCGACGGCATAACGGCTAAAAACCGGCAATCCAAACAATATCACAATCGATCCAACAATCCATATAACTCATTATCTCTAACTGATCATCACACATAACTTGAAAATCATCATAATCAGATATGATAGGGTTCGAATTTTGCTTCATAAAAACATATAAAATCCGAATGATAGTCTTTTTCCGAACCGTCTACGAATACGTAATCGATACAACTCATAAATGCTTATATCTTAAAATCATAAATTTCCATCTTCAACATACAAATAAAGTCTGAGAAAGATGAATGAAACTTGTACCAAAACGAAGGTCTCGAAGCGGTGATCGCAGATATATATTTATCTGGAATTTCTGACAACCGGAGCGCGAGTTATCGAAGCTTTTTCAGAGCAAAAATGGAGTTTTTGGGGTTTCAACCATTCTTCCTTTTCTTTTCTGCTCATTCACGTGTAAATGGTCTGAATAAGGTATAAGTTTAGATAAATATTAGCCAAATTGTAGATTAGTCCCTGAACTTTTGGCTATTTGCAAATCAGTCCCCGGAGAAGCGATTTAATTCAATTTCAATCCTTTTCAATTTAAGAATATTAGAATTTAATTCTAAACTCTAAATATTCCCAAATTAAATATTCTCGGATTAAAATTAAATAATCCCGGGCCTTACATTTCTCCCCAACTAAGAAATGAGTTCGTCCTCGAAATCATAAGCAAACTGTATAGACAATCTGTATACACATAAGAGAATGAAATAACATAAAGAAGAATAAGAACTCACATCAATGAAATAGCTCTGGAAATCTGTGTCTCATATCTGACTCAGTCTCCCAAGTCGCTTCTTCAGTGCCATGTCGACTCCACTGAACTTTGACTAGCTGAATTGTCTTATTTCTGAGTTGTTTATCTTTACGATCAAGAATCTGAATAGGCTGCTCAAAATAACTGAGAGTCTCGTCAAGTTCAGCTTCATCAGGCTGAAGAATATGGGAAGGATCAGGCTGATACTTCCGCAGCATAGAGACATGGAATACGTCATGAATACCAGACAAAGATGGAGGAAGAGCGAGTCGATAAGAAAGATCGCCTATCTTCTCGATAATCTCATATGGACCAATAAAACGCGGAGATAATTTTTCTCTCTTGCCAAATCTGACTGTACCTCTAAACGGAGAAATCTTCAAGAAAACTCTGTCTCCCTGATCAAAATATAGAGGTCGTCGTCTGATATTTGCATACTTTGCTTGTTTATCTTGAGCTGTTTTCATTCTTTTCTGTATAAGCTTCACTTTTTCTGTCATTCCTCGGATCATATCTGGCCCAACATCTGGTACGTCTGAGATATCATCCCAATACAATGGTGATCTGCATTTCTTTCTGTACAGTGCTTCAAAAGGAGCCATTTCAATGCTCGTCTGATAGCTGTTATTATAAGAGAATTCTGCAAGTGGTAATGAATCTGGCCAACTAGTACCAAAATCTAGTACTATAGCTCTTAACATATCCTCAAGTGTCTGGATAGTCCGCTCTGACTGTCCGTCTGTTTGAGGATGATAAGCTGTACTCAGATGCAATTGAGTACCAAGAGCTTGTTGCAAGCTATGCCAAAAGTGTGATGTAAATCTAGGGTCTCGGTCTGAAACAATAGATTTAGGCACACCATGTAATATTACCACTTCTCTGACGTAGATTTATGCCATCTGATCATGCATGTATGTCATTCTGTACGAAATAAAACATGCTGATTTCGTCAAACGATCAATAATCACCCAAATGACATCATACCCTCTGGATGAACGTGGTAGCTGTGTAACGAAATCCATGGAAATGTGATCCCATTTCCATTCTGGAACTGATAGACTCTGCAATAGACCACCTGGTTTCTTTCTTTCTGCTTTTACCTGTTGGCAATTCAAACATTTAGACACAAAATCTGTGATATTTGCTTTCATCTGTTTCCACCAATACTATGTCTTCAGATCATTATACATTTTCCTGCCACCAAGATGAATACTGAATCGACTGCTGTGAGCCTCTTTCAATATCTGTTGTTTCAAGTCTGAAACATCTGGAACAACAAGTCTGTTATTCACATATAACACATCATCAGCACTGACCTGATATTCAGATTGATGTCCAGATCTGACAATAGCAATCGAATTCTGAATAGTCTGATCCTCTTTCTGTGCTTCTTTGATTCTCATTAACAGTTCTGGCTCAGCTCTTATAGCACAAACACGAATAGGTCGCATATCTGTTTCAAATATTAATCCAGAAATACAACAATCTTCCACCAATTGAGATACACCTATCGTAGACAAGGATAAAGAACATACCTTTCTACTTAAGGCGTCTGCAGCTGCATTAGATTTTCCTGGATAATATTTAATCTCGCAATCAAAATCTTTCAGTAAATCAAGCCATCTACGCTGTCTCATATTCAATTCTGATTGCGAAAACAGATATTTTAAACTTTTGTGATCCAAAAAGATGTCAAACTTCTCACCATAAAGATAATGTCGCCATATCTTCATTGATGATATCTTGATATATTCCAAGAATGTGGATGATCATGCTGAACATCTCAGAATCATTTTACAGACTTTGAGAAATGAGAAATTACACTTGTTGTGGGGACCCGGGTTGCTAATCTTATCTTGGGGCAATTTATTAGAATTAACAATTAATCAAGTACACAAAGAATATAAAGAACCAAGAGCTAAATATTTTTTTTTTAATTGCACTGTCTCGCTCGATCGGCAAAAGTTGCCCGATCGAGCGAGCTCAAACTTGAAGCTCTCGGGTCCAGGACATACTTGGCCTAGCTCGATCGGTGAATTTCTACCGATCGAGCGGGCACAAAACTTGATTTCTCTGCCTTGAAAATTAAGGGCCTCGCTCGATCGGTGAACTTCAGCCGATCGAGCGGGCTCCAAACTCAGAAAATTCTGCTGCTAACAAAGTGCTGTCAAAGGTAGAAACAATAACCATAATCTTTTGTACAATCTACCAAATAAGATACATGCTATCTCATAACATCTAATAATCTTCCATACACAAGCTAAGACATATTCAACTACTTATACAACATTCTTGTATCTATTCTAACATGGTTCAACAACTCAAAGTACATGTAATGCTGCTAACACCCGTGTCCTCACATGCTACAACTCTATCTCGAGCCATCACTGTCTCTTCTGACTAGCTCCTACCCCACCTATTTCCATGCACACATACAAAACAAAGCAATAGCCGGATACCTCCGGTGAGAATAAAATCCCAGTATAAATAACAAAACATGCAATAACAATAGAATCTCATCTAATGCTATAAAATAAATGCAATGCATGTTTGAAGAATAGGCTATCAAAGCTGATATCAATAAAGCTTGGTTCTTTGGGATCCCGAGGAATAAAATAACTATCAAACCGCCGACACTCCCAATCGAGGCGGCATCAAGTATTTTAATCCTCTGACTTTGGTGCAATTATAGAGAGTCTTCTGGCTCTGAAAGCTAAGGCTGCAATCCATGCCACTCAACTATAATTCTCCAAACGTCATTTCGCACTCTAGGCTAATCTGCCCTTTATGCTTTACAGGCTGGAGTTCAAGATGAATGCAAATAAGCTGTATGCATTAAGACTGTAAAACATCTTGAACATGTAATCACATAATCAAACAAAGCATCAATACTCATATAAATCACATAGAAGCACATAACAAAACAATAGCAAAAACGTATGTGATTTACTCGAGAATAATAGCTATCTCGAGGGTTCTATCCCATCTGGATAGCTGTCATTTATATCTTTCAATGTCGAGTTTGAAAGTACTTTAAATCTGCAATGACATCAATGATAAATCATATCAAAAGGTTGCTTAATTTCTCAACTCAATCTCAAGTGCAATGCTAGCAAACCTTGCTTCAACTTTGTCACGGTTCGAAGACTACTTCTCGAGTCGTCAATCTTCGAATGAAAGCTGAGAAATAACATATCAAATAACTAACAAGATCAGATGCAACTCAAACCATGTTTTGTTCAATCAACAATATCAAAGTCTTGCCATTGTTCACACCGACGGCATAACGGCTAAAAACCGGCAATCCAAACAATATCACAATCGATCCAACAATCCATATAACTCATTATCTCTAACTGATCATCACACATAACTAGAAAATCATCATAATCAGATATGATAGGGTTCGAATTTTTCTTCATAAAAACATATAAAATCCGAACGATAGTCTTTTTCCGAATCGTCTGCGAATACGTAATCAGTACAACTCATAAATTCTTATATCTTAAAATCATAAATTTCCATCTTCAACATACAAATAAAGTCGATGAATGAAACTTGTACCAAAACGAAGGTCTCGAAGCGGTGATCGCAGATATATATTTATCTGGAATTTCTGACAACCGGAGCGCGAGTTATCGAAGCTTTTTCAGTGCAAAAATGGAGTTTTTGGGGTTTCAGCCGTTCTTCCTTTTCTTTTCTGCTCATTCACGTGTAAATTGTCTGAATAAGGTATAAGTGTAGATAAATATTAGCCAAATTTCAGATTAGTCCCTGAACTTTTGGCTATTTGCAATTCAATCCCCGGAGAAGCGATTTAATTCAATTTCAATCCTTTTTAATTTAAGAATATTAGAATTTAATTCTAAACTCTAAATATTCCCAAATTAAATATTCTTGGATTAAAACATATACAGATAAAACATATAAGACATGCAACAACATAATACATGCATACTCAGTCTGGATATCTCGAACAATACTTTCGTACCTTAAACCGAAATCGTTATCGATTTCACCAACCGCACTAGTTTCTTCGCATAAACTCCCGGATCACCATAGGCTTCAAATATGTGAAATAAACTTGGGAACACACTTTTCATCTTAAATACCCCTTATGGTCAGCCCCCTTAATGGTTAAGATTCACATGCAAAAATACAATAAATCACACTTAGCCATCCATGATACCAAGGACTAAATCTTGAGCAAAATCAAGCCATGTTCTAACTTTTGCTTTAAATAATCTTAGTCCGCTTAATCATGCAAAAACCAGTAAGGTGTCCTACACATGTGTTGTAACATCCATTTGAGTCCCATAATCTGATCATTTCCCTTGCTTTTCATCTACATCTCATATGCATTCCCATGCCACTTAAATGCATGACTCCATGTATAATTAAATACTTCAAGCCCCACACAAATATTTAATCAAGAATCTTGTCTCCCATTATTGATGGTTCACGTGAAGGTCCATCACATGGTGTTGAAAATGCCATTCCAACTTGCATGCATTTACCTTGCATGTCTTTTGTATTTATATTTCATTTGCATGGCATTTGTAAGTCATTTTTCATGCATTTGCATGATACATTTTCACCTTTTCATGCATGGTATTCAAGTTGAAATCTTATCAACTTGCATGACTTTATAATTGTAAGGCCCGAAAATATTAAATTATTAATTATGAAATTTGAGAATTGAATTCCATATTATGGGCTAATATTGATTTAAGAAGTTATGGAAATGATAGATTTAATTTCCGAGCCAAAAATATTTAATTTGAGAATTTACGGATTTTGAGAAGTAAATTCCGAGAATTCTTAAATTAAAAGAATAAATATTCGATTTGAATATTTATGGGATATAAGATTAAATTCCATATTTCAGGAATCAAAGACGATTAATTTTGAAGATACAACCCGATTAGAGTCTGAGTTGCAAATATCGAAGTTGCAAGGGCTAAAGTGCAAACGGCCGGGATTATTTAATTAATCCGAATTTAATTTATTTTAATCCGAGTATATTTAATTTGGGAATATTTAGAGTTTCGATTTTAATTCTAATATTCTTAAATTATTTTGGATTGAAATTAAATTAAAACGAAGGCCGAGGACTGAATGGAAATTAATGAAGACTTGAGGGACTAAATTGCAACTATGCAATACATATCCGATTTAGATTAAGATTATCAGCATGTGCACGTGGAGAAATCAGATTTCCTTCAGCAAAATTGAAGATTTCTTAACAGAGAGCCGAGAGCTCTTTCTTTTCCTTTGAATTCAATTTGTTCAAATCGCCGTAACTTTTGTTCCGCTCGTCCGATTTCGATTCCAAAAGATGTTCTGGAATCCTTGCAATGAGGCCTTCGATTTGATGTAAGTATTTTGTTATCTAGGCATGTTTTGAAGAACGAAATTTGGTAGAGATCATATTATGACTTGATGTTTGTATTTTTGAGTCGTATGCCATTCGATATCGCAGTCGGATTGAAAATGAATTAAGAAACGAACTTGTCATGGTTTCAGCATGTCTTTGACTAATTAACATGTGATTATAGCTGCTAATATTTGAATTATGAATGATATGAAGTGATTAGAAGTTGATAAGAAGTTCATAATGAATTTGATACCGAGTCGGTTCCCGATTTTTAATCGCTACGCTGCCGGTTGATGTTTTAGGATCAGTTTTGATAACCAAAGATTGAATTGAGATGTTAGTGAAATGTTAGCGATGACATAGCATTTATATTTCTCAGTTTCAGTCACGTTTGAAAGACGAACGATGCAAGACTCCGAGTTATACCGAATAAAATGAAGTTGAAGTTTGAAATGATGTTGATTGAATCTATATTGATGATTTTGATTCAATTCTGAAATGATTTAATAGAATGAAGTTTGATATGTATGTTTAGATGATATGTTTCAGAGTTTAATAGGAGACTATTGACTCAAGAACCTCAACTTGAAACCGAAGAAGAAGTGATCAAGATTGAAGTGAATTTGATTGAAGATGGATTGAGGTTTGAATGATCAGATTCTTGTAGGAGTTGTACTTCCTATCCAGATGTGGAACATCGTCAACTCGAGAATGAAAGGTATAATGACGACATCGCGAGTCAGGGACTTTGAAACTCAAGAACGACTATTCTTGAGTTATCCCGAACAAATCACATACTTGTTTCAGTACTTGTTCTTGAGGTAGAACTTATGTTATTGTCGATCCATCACAAGTAGTGGATCTTTATTGCTTTTTATATGATTGTATATTGAGTTGATTCTATGCCAAGGTTGCGGTTAACCTTATTTGCGAGTCATTTACGAACTCGTTAGATGGATATCCATGTCAAGATCGTTTACGAATCTTGATGGCAATGAAGTGAGAAGAATCAATTCTTGAGATAAGCGCGCTATATAAATTGAAGCCTTGATTTGAAGTTGAGTCGATATATGCGTTATTTTTACACTATTCTTGAGTTGATATGTTTAGAGTTGATATGAATTTATTTAACGCATTTATATGTCGATTATACTGAGAATGATTTCTCACCGGAGTTTATCCGGCTGTTATTTTGTTTTGTATGTGTGCATCACAACAGTGTTGGAAAACGCGGCTCTCAGATCAATCACGATTGATACCCGGTGCAGCGGAAGTTTAAAAATTTTATTATGGAACAATTCCATAGTGTGGATATCAACCGTTTAACGATTAAATTATAAGTGTGTGTAAAATTAAATAACAATTATTAAATTTTACCTTCAATCTCGAAGCGAGATTATTGGACACCACACAGATTTTTCTGCGCTTCTTGTATCTCCCTGGAACTGATGAATAAGCTTTCCTTCAATCAGGTCCACGAATAGAGGTTTAATCCCTCTGATAGATTGCACTAGAAAATCTATCAGAAGTTTTCTACGAAGAGAATAAACGAATTTGATTCGCTATTCTAGACTGCAATTCAAAATCACAGACCGGAATTTCTCACGCAGAGAAGGGAGGGGGGCGGCCGAATTGAGAAGGGAGGCTAGGGTTTTTTTCGAAAAATCCTGTCTCAATTATGACCAGTTGTGTGTAATTTCTGTACTGCAATAACTTATTTATAATGCAGGCCACTAACACCTTAGGGCCCATTAGTCATAAGTTGAGGCCCGACAAGCAAAGCCCGCATGTTCAGAAATTAATATAAAATTCATCGTGACTCCGATTGATAAACCGATTTTACCAATGTGCACAGAAACCATTTCTGCACATTTTAAAGTCAAGATAAATTTTCCTGAATCCGAATTCAGTGGTTTCCAAAAATGTACATCCCTATGTCATTTTAGGAAATCCTACTCCCTTACTCTTATTTAAGAAGTCCAAATTCTTTATTCATTAAATTTAACTCTTTAAATTTAACTATCTCAACGGGGATTAAAACTCCATTACACTGTGTGACCCTCAATGGTTCAGGGATACAGCTAGCCGTGGGCTCACAACTCCTTGTGACTCGGAACAACGATTTCCGACTTGCCCAACGAATCATGGTAAAGCGCCTAGCAACATCGCCCCATGATTCCCTAGGTATCACTGATAGTGCCTACAAGAACCAGTAGATTTTGGTTAGCGTACAGTACGGTCCCTTCATCCATATATCCCGATCAAATCAACAACCATTGGTATATCGAGAGTCGCTCAAGATTCGATAACTATGCAATACATCTTGAAGATAAAATTAGTGACATCGCATGTGCTACTAAGAAACCATTTCTTAAATCACATCAAGTACTCTGGCCAGAGATTCGTCACACTAATATCTCCTCAGATCGCATAGGATATCCACACTCGCAAGTATGTGGTGAATCCTTGACAACAATGCATCGACTCCTATATGTGTTTTAACTGTACCCAATCCCGACACCTGATGACCCCCATAGAGTCGGTAAACGAGTCAAAGCACAGTACTAGCATATAGAGTCTCCATGATGTTTCAAGTAGTAAGGACTAATGGTGTACAACCAAAACCGCGGACTTTATCCACTCGATAAGTGATAACCACTTGGAAAGTCCGGATAGGGTAGTTCGATTATTCATCCTATGAATATCCATTTGCATGCTTAGAACATCTCCATGTTCCCTACCAATGAAACGTGGTACTCCGCATCGCAAATGCTAGTCTCAAACTCGAGCGATCCTTATCCTTATTATCGGACGGCTCAATCGACTAGGAACAGTTTAGAATATACAGTGACTATAAATGTATTTCATGATAGACATCCCCATGTTCTACCACATCTTACATACACTATAGTATATTCAAGGTCTTTATCAAAACAACAATAGTATATCACAATATAACAATATGAAGAAAGATAAAGTCATTGCCATTAATAAAAGTGTAAATTATATTAAACAAAAGATCGTTTGTACAAAGAGTCATCAAAGCCCATAGCCACAAGTTGGCTCACTGGGCACCCACTCTTTCAATCTCCCACTTGCCCTATAGCCAACTAGTCATACTACGTAGACCCATTGCTTCGCGATGTTTGTCAAACAATGGTCCTGGCAAGGGCTTAGTAAGCGGATCAGCGATATTGTCTGCAGAGGCCACTCGTTCGACAGTGATGTCTCCTCTTTCCACAATCTCCCGGATGATGTGGTATTTCCTCAGTACGTGTTTGGATCTTTGATGAGACCTTGGTTCCTTTGCTTGAGCAACGGCACCCGTGTTGTCACAGTACACCGGGACTGGACCAACAAATTCAGGAATGACGCCCAACTCTTGGACGAACTTCCTCATCCAAACGGCCTCTTTAGCAGCAGCTGATGCTGCAATGTATTCAGCCTCAGTGGTGGAATCCGCTGTGGTGTCCTGCTTGGAACTCTTCCAAGAGACAGCACCGCCATTGAGCATGAACACAAATCCAGAGGTTGACTTCGAGTCATCCACGTCACTTTGGAAGCTAGAGTCGGTATAGCCTTCCAATTTCAGATCTCGTCCTCCATATACCATGAACATATTCTTAGTCCTTCGTAAGTACTTAAGAATGTCCTTCACGGCTTTCCAATGCATTTGACCAGGATTAGCCTGATATCTGCTCGTGACACTCAGAGCAAATGCTACATCCGGTCTGGTAGATATCATCCCATACATGATACTACCTATAGCTGACGCATATGGTACATGTGTCATATTCTCTATCTCTGCATCAGTCTTGGGACACATAGACTTGGATAAAGAAACTCCATGACACATGGGTAGATGTCCTCTCTTGGACCCATCCATTGAAAACCGTTTCAATATGGTGTCGATGTAGGTTGATTGAGTGAGTCCTATCATTCTCTTAGATCTATCTCTATAGATCTGTATCCCAAGAATGTAGGATGCCTCACCCAAATCCTTCATCGAGAATCTACCTGATAACCATATCTTTGTTGACTGCAACATCCTTACATCATTCCCAATGAGTAGGATGTCATCAACATAAAGTACTAAGAATGTCACAGCATCCTTAACTACTTTCTTGTACACGCACGGTTCCTCCGGGTTCTTGATGAAACCAAAATCTTTTATTGTTTCATCAAATTTCTGGTTCCAACTTCTTGATGCTTGTTTTAGACCATAAATTGATCTCTGAAGCTTGCATACCTTATGCTCGCTTCCCATGGATGTGAACCCCTCTGGCTGCTTCATATAGATTTCTTCCTTAATGTCTCCATTAAGAAAAGCAGTCTTCACATCCATTTGCCATATCTCATAGTCATACCATGCAGCTATGGCAATAAGGATTCTTATGGACTTGAACATTGCAACTGGTGAAAAAGTTTCATCATAGTCAACTCCTTGTCTTTGAGTGTAACCTTTCGCCACCAATCGCGCCTTGTAGGTCAATACCTTACCATCAGACCCAAGCTTTCTCTTGTAGATCCATTTACACCCTATTGGAACAATTCCATCAGGAGGATCTACTAAAGACCAAACTTGGTTTGTATGCATTGAATCCAATTCAGACTGCATAGCTTCAAGCCATAAATTTGAATCCGCATCAGAAATTGCTTCCTTGAAGTTTCTTGGATCACATCCAATGTCGGGTTCATCTTGATCCCCTTCAAGAAGAAGACCATATCGAACAGGAGGTCTAGAAGTCCTCTCGGATCTTCTAGGTTCAGGAGTGTCCAGTAATGGTTCCTGAGGCGTAGGATCGTTATTTTGTATTTCGGGTTCTTCTCGAACTTCTTCGAGTTCCATCATCTCGCCTTTCTTATCCAATAAGAACTCCTTCTCCAAGAAGGTGGCATTCCTAGAAACAAACACCTTTGTTTCAGCAGGATAATAGAAATAATATCCGATTGAATTCTTCGGATACCCTACAAAATAACATAAGTTGGATCGACTATCCAACTTATTTCCCACTGTCCGCTTCACGTAAGCTGGACATCCACAAATCCTCAAGTACGAATACTTAGGAGCTTTGCCATTCCATAACTCGTATGGTGTTTTGTTCACTGCTTTAGTGTGGACGTTGTTCAACAACAATACCGCCGTTTCAAGCGCATAGCCCCAAAACGAAGGTGGAAGCTCAGTGAAGCTCATCATGGATCGAACCATGTCCAACAAAGTTCGATTACGACGCTCCGATACACCATTCAGCTGTGGTGTCATAGGAGGAGTCCACTGAGAGAGAATCCCATTCTCTTTTAGATAGTCCAAAAACTCGGTACTTAAGTATTCTCCACCTCGATCCGATCGAAGTGCTTTAATACTTTTACCTAGCTTGTTTTCTACTTCAGCCTTGAATTCTTTGAACTTTTCAAATGCTTCAGACTTATATTTCATTAAATATAAATACCCATACCTTGAATAATCGTCAGTAAAGGTAATGAAGTAGGTGTGGCCATATTGAGTCCCAACTCTAAATGGTCCACAAACATCTGTATGGATCAAATCCAACAGATTTTGACTACGCTCAGGCTTCCCCTTAAAAGGAGATTTAGTCATTTTCCCTTTTAGACAGGATTCACAAGTAGGTAGAGAGTTAATATCAGACATATCAAACATGCCCTCTCCCACTAGCTTGTTCATCCTCCTTGAGGAAATATGACCTAGCCTAGCATGCCAAAGGTTCGCCGGGTTTTGACTATCGATTTTCCTTTTGTTTGTTGTTGCCGGTTTATCAATATAATTTATTGGAACGTCTTTCAGTTTTAAGTTGTATAGATCGTTTTCAAGTTGTCCATTTCCAATCAAACATTCATTCTTGTAAATATTGCAAATCCCATTCACAAAATTGCAAGAATAACCATCTCTATCTAGCATAGAAACAGAAATAATGTTTTTAATTAAATCCGGAACAAATAAAACATCTCTTAAAAATAACTTAAAACCGTTCTGCAAAATTAAACAAACATCTCCAATGGCTGTAGCTTCAACTCTGGAACCATTCCCGAGCCTCAGCTGGGTCTCACCCATTCTAAGCCTGCGACTTCTTGTCATCACCTGCAAATCATTGCAAATGTGAGATCCACATCCGGTATCCAATACCCAAGAAGTAGTATTAAGTGAAATGTTTATTTCAATATAGAACATACCCTTTGCAGTTCCTAACTGCTCTAGATATTCCTTGCAGTTGCGCTTCCAATGACCGGGCTTCTTGCAGTAATGGCAAACATCCTTGGATTTTCCATTGTTTGAAGCCTTTGTCTTGTGCTTCTTCTCGGGCTCGACTTTCTTGGGTGGGGCAGAACGTTTCTTGCCCTTCATACTTGGCCCCTTCTTAGCAGAAGATGAGGAGCCCACCAAGAAAGCTGGCTTATCCTTCTTAAGTGTGGATTCATATGTCACAAGCATATTGACCATCTCTTCAAGGGTGGCATCTATCTTGTTCATATTAAAATTTACCACAAATCCGTCAAACGAAGAAGGAAGAGACAGAAGCAGTAAATCCACGTTGAGTTCATGCTCCAACACCAAATCAAGGGTCGCTAACTTTTGTATGAGCCAAATCACTCGTACCCCATGATCACGGACCGAAGTCCCTTCACGCATGCGACACGTCATCAGCTCCTTAACAGTAGCGAACCTTTCAGCCCTCGATTGAGCCCCAAAAAGTTCCTTGAGTTGAGCGTGAATGTCAGCAGCATTCACGGTGTCCTCAAATCACCTCTGGAGTTCATCAGACATCGAGGCTTGCATATAGCATTTGGTCTTGATGTCATGGTCCCACCATGCATCAAGTTTGGCCAATTCCTCCGGACTTACGTCAGCTGGTGCTTCCTTCGGAGGTGATTTCTCTAACACGTAGAGCATCTTCTCCGAAGTCAAGACAATCTTCAACTTCCGGAACCATTCCGTATAGTTTGCGCCAGTCAACTTGTTTTGTTCGAGGATCGAGAATAATGGATTACGCGAATTCATTGTATGAAATACTGAAAAGAAAAACAGACATATATCAATGATTGTTTAAGCAATTTACTAAGACATAAAATAGGCGAATTTAATTTTATGAATCTCACTCCCACTATTTTAACGATTTCACTACCCTCTAGTGAAAACGGGAAACTTTTTACTTAGTGAGAACATGGAGTCCAATTGACAAACTTATGGTCCCGAATAATATCAGCCAACCATAATTCTCAAAAGGTAGAGCCCAATTGCTTCCAAAGCAACCCCCATGTATTTACCTCATGTCCAATAAGGGCCCAATAATATGACGCCGTTTATAGTGACATGTCAAGATGACCCATCAATATTAAGTTGTGATGGACGGTCGCCATGTGGATCCCCCAATAATATGAGCCGATCCCATGGGAGTTCCACCCAACTTACAACATGTGTCGATCCAATGTACAGCTTTCCGACGGACGGGCCCCCCAATAATATGAGCCGGACCGTATCCGCGGGTAGCATCACATACATTGACCGTTGATGGAAGGTAGGAACATTTAAACAAATTTAAATTTCCTTTATTTATCTTGATATCAATTTTAAATCATATTTAAAATGAGGGATTTTAATTATGAAAATTTGTCTCATCATTTTTCAATTTATTGTATGCTTGCCGGATTCATACAATTATGTCTAAAACATGCATACAATCATAATATCATATATTATATATAGGATGATCGATTCCATTTCTAATTGACTCGTGGTTGCCAATCACGGGTCTTAGTCCAATCCTAGGTAATATGCAGTATGCAATGCAATCCTATTACATTAGCTTCCAATTTACATTTCTTCGTCTTTATTGTCTGCTGGGCCCACCATCTTCAAATCTTGATCTCCCACTAAATCTAATGTATTTACAATAAATAGCAATGACAAGTAGGGGATACATTTTAGGGGTGGGAACGGGCCATAAACCAAGCCCACTTTTATTACATATGACATTCATATTGGGCCATAAACCAGGCCCATTAATAAAACCAACAACAATAAAACAAATGTAAATTCCTAACATACACCTACAAAATTGGTCATGGCAATCGATCATCCTTATCCAATAACTTTTAATTCAAAATTAATTTATTGGATATCATGAATATGGCAATTTAAATTTAAACATGATAAAATCATATTTTATATATAAAATCATATTTTACATATAAAATCATATTTTACCTTTTATTAAATAAAATCATATTTTATCTACAGAATCTAATTTTATAGATAAAATCATATTTTACTTAATATATACATAAGATCAAATCTTATCATCAATTGTACCAAAAATAATTGATTTCAAAATTCAATTTAAGGATAAAATATTAAAATTTTCCAAAAATTCAAATTTATCCAAAAATCAATTTTAAAATTTTCGGACTCGAACAATTCGATCCGATGCCTCGTGAACCAATCAAAAAACATTTTTGACCGGACCAAAAATAAAATTTTAACACATTAAAAATTAATTTAAATAAAAAATAATTTTTCCCGCAGGCCGCCCGGGACATTCCCGGGCCGGCCCGCACCCGTGGGCGCGGGCCGGGGCAGCCCGGCTGCCCCTTTAGGGCAGCGACAATCGCTGCCCTGGCGGCGCCGTGCGCCGCGCTGGGCAGCGCCGAGCGCTGCCCTGGCGGCGCTGAGCGCCGCCCCTGGGCGGCGACGTGCGCCGCCGTGGGCGGCGCTGTGCGCCCCCTTTGGGCGGCGCCGTGCGCCGCCCGGGGTAGCGACCGTCGCTGCCCCACCGGGCAATGATCCAATCGCTGCCCGGGTTTTGCCCGAAAAAAAAAAATTTTATTTAAAATATTTATTTTGTTTTAAAAAACCAAGACTCAAAAATTTTTGTACAATCGATTAATTTAATCGTTTGATCTGAGCAACCTGGCTCTGATACCACTGTTGGAAAACGCGGCTCTCAGATCAATCACGATTGATACCCGGTGCAGCGGAAGTTTAAAAATTTTATTATGGAACAATTCCATAGTGTGGGTATCAACCGTTTAACGATTAAATTATAAGTGTGTGTAAAATTAAATAACAATTATTAAATTTTACCTTCAATCTCGAAGCGAGATTATTGGACACCACACAGATTTCTCTGCGCTTCTTGTATCTCCCTGGAACTGATGAACAAGCTTTCCTTCAATCAGGTCCACGAATAGAGGTTTAATCCCTCTGATAGATTGCACTAGAAAATCTATCAGAAGTTTTCTACGAAGAGAATAAACGAATTTGATTCGCTATTCTAGACTGCAATTCAAAATCACAGACCGGAATTTCTCACGCAGAGAAGGGAGGGGGGCGGCCGAATTGAGAGGGGAGGCTAGGGTTTTTTTCGAAAAATCCTGTCTCAATTATGAACAGTTGTGTGTAATTTCTGTACTGCAATAACTTATTTATAATGCAGGCCACTAACACCTTAGGGCCCATTAGTCATAAGTTGAGGCCCGACAAGCAAAGCCCGCATGTTCAGAAATTAATATAAAATTCATCGTGACTCCGATTGATAAACCGATTTTACCAATGTGCACAGAAACCATTTCTGCACATTTTAAAGTCAAGATAAATTTTCCTGAATCCGAATTCAGTGGTTTCCAAAAATGTACATCCCTATGTCATTTTAGGAAATCCTACTCCCTTACTCTTATTTAAGAAGTCCAACTTCTTTATTCATTAAATTTAACTCTTTAAATTTAACTATCTCAACGGGGATTAAAACTCCATTACACTGTGTGACCCTCAATGGTTCAGGGATACAGCTAGCCGTGGGCTCACAACTCCTTGTGACTCGGAACAACGATTTCCGACTTGCCCAACGAATCATGGTAAAGCGCCTAGCAACATCGCCCCATGATTCCCTAGGTATCACTGATAGTGCCTACAAGAACCAGTAGATTTTGGTTAGCGTACAGTACGGTCCCTTCATCCATATATCCCGATCGAATCAACAACCATTGGTATATCGAGAGTCGCTCAAGATTCGATAACTATGCAATACATCTTGAAGATCAAATTAGTGACATCGCATGTGCTACTAAGAAACCATTTCTTAAATCACATCAAGTACTCTGGCCAGAGATTCGTCACACTAATATCTCCTCAGATCGCATAGGATATCCACACTCGCAAGTATGTGGTGAATCCTTGACAACAATGCATCGACTCCTATATGTGTTGTAACTGTACCCAATCCCGACACCTGATGACCCCCATAGAGTCGGTAAACGAGTCAAAGCACAGTACTAGCATATAGAGTCTCCATGATGTTTCAAGTAGTAAGGACTAATGGTGTACAACCAAAACCGCGGACTTTATCCACTCGATAAGTGATAACCACTTGGAAAGTCCGGATAGGGTAGTTCGATTATTCATCCTATGAATATCCATTTGCATGCTTAGAACATCTCCATGTTCCCTACCAATGAAACGTGGTACTCCGCATCGCAAATGCTAGTCTCAAACTCGAGCGATCCTTATCCTTATTATCGGACGGCTCAATCGACTAGGAACAGTTTAGAATATACAGTGACTATAAGATGTATTTCATGATAGACATCCCCATGTTCTACCACATCTTACATACACTATAGTATATTCAAGGTCTTTATCAAAACAACAATAGTATATCACAATATAACAATATGAAGAAAGATAAAGTCATTGCCATTAATAAAAGTGTAAATTATATTAAACAAAAGATCGTTTGTACAAAGAGTCATCAAAGCCCATAGCCACAAGTTGGCTCACTGGGCACCCACTCTTTCAAACAGATGGGGCAGGAGCTGGTCTGAGATGACATTGACAGCTTGGGAGCGAGACTTAGCACGTGAGGACTCGGGGGTATAGCTGAACGAATATGTATTAGAGTACATTAGACCTAGTAGAAGACTTGAGACTTGAAGCTCACTTATGATTTTAGTGTAGCTTATGATTTAATGCCTTCTACGTTATCTGTTTGATGTAACAATCGTATGATTAGATGCTTAAATCGTTATATATGATTATATGCATGTTTCTAGATATTGTAGCATGCTTTTGATCGATTTTATTAAGGATATTTGAGATGGTTACAAGATTTGACAGCAAAGATCAGCAGCAGAAATCGAGCAAAACTTAGCTCGCTCGATCGGGTGAAAGTTACCGATCGAGCGAGGCCTGTTTTCTTGGGCAGAGAATTTGAATTTTTTTTGCCCGCTCGATCGGTAGGTTTTGGCCGATCGAGCGAGGCCAAAAGTGATGCAGACCCGAGAGCATGATTTTTCTTGCTCGCTCGATCGGCTGATTTTTCCCGATTGAGCGAGGCTCGGGATTTTAAATTTTTTTTTTTGCTCTTGATTTATTATTCTTTAATTGTTTGATTAATTGTTTAATTAATCATTAGCTGCCCTAAAACAAGATTAGAAACCCGAGGTCCCCACAACAGGTGGTATCAGAGCATAGGTTCTGGACTGAGATAGAAGCTGAGTGGGGTAGAGTGAGTCATATGCATTTATAGTATTGCATGATTATGTAGTATTTGATTCGATGATTTAATAAATTGCATGTACTTTTAATCTACCTTTGAAATTTAATTGATTAATTTACTGATTTGTAAATTTTCGAATTCTTATCGATGTTATTCTAAGAATTTCCCCGGGTGATGTAAGCACCCAGAATCGAAGAGAATATTGTTCTTTGGGTGATGTAAGCACCCTAGACTGGCTGAGTTGTATGGCCAGACTGAACAGAATGGTATGGTCAGATTGAACAGAACAGAATATCAGCGAATGAATAGATGTATTGCATGTAGAAGTTGTTCTGAAGAACTGATGTTCAGATATCTGGAAGATACCAATGAATGATATATCAGATTGATTTTCTACCAACTTCAATACCTAGCAACTAGCTGATAGATTTTGATGAAGAAATTCTGACAGAATTGAGGTATATTTATTTGTTGGTAAGTGCTTAGAATAAGGTTTTAATTAATAATTATTGCCACAACAGATAGAAATGATGAGAAAAATAAGAATATACCAATCAGAAGCAGAGTAATTTGAATATTGAAGCATGCATTGTTAGATTTCAGGCCTATTACGATTCTTTGAATTGTAAATGATAAGAAGCTCACGATTGAGTGAATTATTTAATGACTTGAATTAGACGATTATGTCTGAATAAATTTTGATGACTGAAACATTTTTTTTAAAAGACATAGCATTGTCTAAAAGAACTGAAGCTGAATGACGAGGCAGAAAGGATGAAATTGTAGACATGCCATAGTATATGAGATAATCACAACTTTAGCTACAATTTCTATTTTAGAGCAGATATGAGATGAACGGTTCCCGAAGTATACAGAGAATCAGACGGGTAACAGATTTATTTTGTTTTGACCTGTTTATTATTGGTGCAATAGATACGTGATAGCTGAAAGCCTATTATATGAACACCTCTGTATCAGAAAAGAGACTTTGTGAATTGAACTAAAGAATGGACCTAGTGAATTGATGAAATGAGACTGAACATTATTTTACTTCGAAGAAATGATACTGGATATGATTTCATTCATATTTGATATATCTGTTAGGTTGCATGATAGATGATGATGCAATAACCTCTTCCAGAGTGTTAGAAAATCGATGATAAGAAATGATTGAATTGGATCAGCTAGAACATAATGTGCATATGAATATGATGATATGAAATAGAATCTCGAATTAAGATTCTGTGATTTCGGTTTGATATATATGATATTTGATTACAGAAATATTCCGAAATCAGTATAGTCGGTGCACTCGATATGTTCAAGATCTAAATCAGCATTGATAGATATGCCGATGAATAGAGATGACAGATATATTCAAGTAAGATTTAGACTTTAGTTTCAGTTGTGAACTGGAATTCTATAGTGAATTGATGAATTTATGAATTACCGACTTGATGAGATTATGAACTAAATTTTGATTTTGAGGTTTAGAAGATAGACGATGATATGAAAATCAGTTACAGTTGAGTCTTTTATGTGATTATGCTGAATCGATTACATCAATTGGAAATATGATTCTTGAAATGATTGAATATTGATTGGCTCTCATGGCACATTTCTTTCATTTAGAGCCTATGTTGATTCACTCATTCTGAGTTGTGCGATGCAAGTGAGTTGTTTTCACTTTGCAGAGTTTGTTATCCAGAAGATTTGATTTTTGGATGACCTTGATTGAGGGATTTTCTCAATCTTGATTTATTTCTTTTGATTTTGAGAATTATTGATCCTTTGATGATATTTCAGCGTATGTTAAGATTTTTGACTCGTAACTGATAGAAGAGGTTGAATTTGATCCATGATTTTTGGGTTAGATGATATGAATTGTCTGTATTTAGAGATAGAAATGAGGAATGGAATAGACATCCGATGAATTGATTTTAGATTTCTGTGTATTCTGGTTTAAATATTCAGATGAATATATCATCAATCAGAATGATTTTCGATTAGAAGTAAGCCAGAACTGTTCATAGGATGAAATAAACATAGAAAGTAATTGAAGCGATGAGAATTCAGTACAGAATGCCAGATGAAGATATGAATTGAAGCCTCAGATTAGAATGAATGAATTCCATTATGATTGATTATCTGATTGTGCTTGATATGTCCGAAAAGAAATATCAGATTTTGAAGAAAATGCACAACAATGAATTTGGGATTCATCCAATAATTGTTTTATCAGAAGATACAGCAACTAGATGTAACTAAATTAATATGTTTTTGAAGTTAAACGTACAAAAAGTTCTGATGAAGTTGCAAATCGTTGACCAGATTAGTTCAGTGATAGTTTAGAAACTCCAAAAATTGAAATGAGATCATGATTTGAAAGAGTAATTTGTGAAACCACCAAGATGAAGCCGTTTATATGATGATGTAAACAGGTGGTAGTTATGAACATATTGATTGAGATTACTGTATACAATGGTCTTTCTGTATGATCCAATCACTGAATTGTGATTAGATTCGTTGCAATAAGAACAGTAAGCCACGAAATAATGTTTCAAATTGAAACATTGGGTTTACTATTAAATTGTAATACAGATGATCCGAAAAATTTGAGTACTTTTTGAGGTAAAGGTACAACATATTATCCTTGTATTGGAAGAATAGTCAGAGAAGATGAATAGAATCTAGAGAATGAACTTTATCTGACATGATATCGATTATCAACCGATCTGAATACTTTGTAATATGTGAATATAGTATATTATATTCTGATTAATTGATAGTCCGAATAGACTAATCAGAATTTTAGAATACGCTGTATAAGATGTGATACAGATATGACTAGATAGCTGTGAAAAAGATAGAGATATGATAAAATTACAGGAATGGTTAAAATCTATTGTCAGGATTAAGACTTTAGATTTATTCGACAGATGTGGCATCGATTGATTCATTGATGTTTTGAGAGTTGGTTTTATGTGATTGCATTATACCATTTGTCTATTGATGGATTATCTGAGTTGATTTTCCGGATATTGAGACTATTCTCAGAACTTTGATACCTGATTCGGTATTACTTGTCTTGATGTGTTGCCACTTGATAATTATAATTCTTGTAACAGCTAATGAATCGATTTTGAGATAAGGTTATGATGATATGATGAAAGAAAATCCGATTTACTTGTGTTGAAATGATACAACTGAAGTATATGATATCAGTTCAGACATGATTTGTTGACAGCAGATCAGATGTGATTTGAGGAACACAAGGATGATGAATATGAATCTGTATGGAATGAAAGCAGAGAAGATGAACCAGAATTAGTAATTGAATGATAGATATAACTTTTGAAGCTGAAATTGATTAGTTAAGTGGAAAAGTTATTCTTGAAACATCATTCAATTCAGAATAGAGAAAGAGTAGAGTTTAATTTACTAATTCAGACTATGAAGTTGAATACTGATCTTTAAGCGATGTACTGAAGAACAGTGTAGACTTGATTTATGTACTATACTCTGTATATAATGATATTGAGAAAGAATCAAGTCATCACAAAAGATGAATTTCACTGAATGAAATGTCAGACATAATTGATGATTTCATTGACCGAATGTATTCTGTTCAGCTTGATAAATTCTGTATCTAAGTGAAAGAAGTATCAATAGTCTTCTTATGTACTTTATTAAGATAAGATAGATATTGATGAAATTCTGAGTTAGGTCGATTATTCGACAAATCCTTGATTGAAGAAAGAAACAACTCAGAATGAATTCTTTTCAATGACTTAAAGTATAACTGAATAAATACCGAATACAAGAGAATAGAAACAGATTCGAAGTAATAATCTGACAAGAGATTGAAAGATGAAGTGAGATACGAAATTCAGAGTGGATGATTGAAGTGAGAATCACTTCAGATAATCATTCAGTCTATTAGATTTGATATTCCGGATGAATACGATTTCGAGGACGAAATCATTTCTTAGAGGTGAGGAATTGTAAGGCCCGAAAATATTAAATTATTAATTATGAAATTTGAGAATTAAATTCCATATTATGGGCTAATATTGATTTAAGAAGTTATGAAAATGATAGATTTAATTTCCGAGCCAAAAATATTTAATTTGAGAATTTACGGATTTTGAGAAGTAAATTCCGAGAATTCTTAAATTAAAAGAATAAATATTCGATTTGAATATTTATGGGATTTAAGATTAAATTCCATGTTTCGGGAATCAAAGACGATTAATTTTGAAGATACAACCCGATCAGAGACTGAGTTGCAAATATCGAAGTTGGAAGGGCTATAGTGCAAACGGCCGGGATTTTTTAATTAATTCGAATTTAATTTATTTTAATCCGAGTATATTTAATTTGAGAATATTTAGAGTTTCGATTTTAATTCTAATATTCTTAAATTATTTTGGATTGAAATTGAATTAAAACGAAGGCCGAGGACTGAATGGAAATTAATGAAGACTTGAGGGACTAAATTGCAATTATGCAATACATATCCGATTTAGATTAAGATTATCAGCATGTGCACGTGGAGAAATCAGATTTCCTTCAGCAAAATTGAAGATTTCTGAACAAAGAGCCGAGAGCTCTTTCTTTTCCTTTGAATTTGATTTGTTCAAATCGCCGTAACTTTTGTTCCGCTCGTCCGATTTTGATTCCGAAAGATGTTCTGAAATCCTTGCAACGAGGCCTTCGATTTGATGTAAGTATTTTGTTATCTCGTCATGTTTTGAAGAACTAAATTTGGCAGAGATCAGATTATGACTTGATGTTTGTGTTTTTGAGTCGTATGCCATTCGATATCGCAGTCGGATTGAAAATGAATTAAGAAACGAACTTGTCATGGTTTCAGCATGTCTTTGACTTGTTAACATGTGATTATAGCTGCTAATATTTGAAGTATGAATGATATGAAGTGATTAGAAGTTGATAAGAAGTTCATAATGAATTTGATACCGAGTTGGTTTCCGATTTTTAATCGCTATGCCGCCGGTTGATGTTTTAGGATCAGTTTTGATAACCAATGATTGAATTGAGATGTTAGTGAAATTTTAGCGATGACATAGCATTTATATTTCTCAGTTTCAGTCACGTTTGAAAGACGAACGATGCAAGACTCCGAGTTATACCAAATAAGAAGAAGTTGAAGTTTGAAATGATGTTGATTGAATCTATATTGATGATTTTGATTCAATTCTGAAATGATTGAATAGAATGAAGTTTGATATGTATGTTTTGATGATATGTTTCAGAGTTTAATAGGAGACTATTGACTCAAGAACCTCAACTTGAAACCGAAGAAGAAGTGATCAAAATTGAAGTGAATTTGATTTTAGATGGATTGAGGCATTAATGATCAGATTCATGCAGGAGTTGTTGTACTTCCTATCCAGATGTGGAACATCGTCAACTCGAGAATGAAAGTTATAATGATGACATCGCGAGTCAGGGACTTTGAAACTCAAGAACGACTATTCTTGAGTTATCCCGAACAAATCACATACTTGTTTCAGTACTTGTTCTTGAGGTAGAACTTATGTTATTGTCGATCCATCACAGGTAGTGGATCTTTATTGCTTTTGATATGATTGTATATTGAGTTGATTCTATGCCAAGGTTGCGGTTAACCTTATTTGCGAGTCGTTTACGAACTCGTTAGATGGATATCCATGTCAAGATCGTTTACGAATCTTGATGGCAATGAAGTGAGAAGAATCAATTCTTGAGATAATCGCGCTATATAAATTGAAGTCTTGATTTGAAGTTGAGTCGATATATACGTTATTTTTACTCTATTCTTGAGTTGATATGTTTAGAGTTGATATGAATTTATTTAACGCATTTATATGCCGATTATACTGAGAATGATTTCTCACCGGAGTTTATCCGGCTGTTGTTTTGTTTTGTATGTGTGCATCACAACAGATGGGGCAGGAGCTGGTCTGAGATGACATTTACAGCTTGGGAGCGAGACTTAGCACGTGAGGACTCGGGGGTATAGCTGAACGAATATGTATTAGAGTACATTAGACCTAGTAGAAGACTTGAGACTTGAAGCTCACTTATGATTTTAGTGTAGCTTATGATTTAATGCCTTCTACGTTATCTGTTTGATGTAACAATCGTATGATTAGATGCTTAAATCGTTATATATGATTATATGCATGTTTCTAGATATTGTAGCATGCTTTTGATCGATTTTATTAAGGATATTTGAGATGTTTACAAGATTTGATAGCAAAGATCAGCAGCAGAAATCGAGCAAAACTTAGCTCGCTCGATCGGGTGAAAGTTACCGATCGAGCGAGGCCTGTTTTCTTGGGCAGAGAATTTGAATTTTTTTTGCCCGCTCGATCGGTAGGTTTTGGCCGATCGAGCGAGGCCAAAAGTGATGCAGACCCGAGAGCATGATTTTTCTTGCTCGCTCGATCGGCTGATTTTGCCCGATCGAGCGAGGCTCGGGATTTAAAAAAAAAAAAAAATTTCTACTCTTGATTTATTATTCTTTAATTGTTTGATTAATTGTTTAATTAATCATTAGCTGCCCTAAAACAAGATTAGCAACCCGAGGTCCCCACAATAATTTGCATGACACACTTCATGCATTAATGTTAATGATTTGTAATTAGTGTATCTTGTTCTTTAAATACCCTTTAATCATTATAAATAAATGATTAAGATCTAGGGTCATTACATTCTCCCCCTACTTAAGATATTTCATCTCCGAAATTACATCTTAAGTATAAAAAAATGTGAGTCTGAAATAACATCCTTTATTTTAACTGAATGTTTACAAGATACACTAAGGTACAAGTACAATCAGAACAATTCTGGATAATCAGTATGCATGCAACTCTCGAGTTCCCAAGTGGCCTCCTTAGTGTTTCGACGCTGCCGCTGAACTAGAACAAGAGAAATCAGCTTATTGCGCAACATTTTTTCTTTCCGATCCAAATCTGCAAAGGTCTCTCCACATATGTAAAATCTGTATCCAACTGCACCTCGGACGTCTGTAAAATGTGAGACTCATCCGTCACATACTATCTCAGCATCGATACATGGAATACATCGTGGATGTCATACAACTCTGGTTATAAAGCCAACCTATAAGCTAAATCTCCAACAGTATCCAAAATCTCGAATGGACCAATAAATTGAGGAGATAGCTTACCCTTTAGACCAAGTCTCAAGATCATGCGGAATGGTGAAACCTTCATAATTATATTTTCACCAACTTCAAACTGCAAAGGTCTAGGATGAGTGTTCGCATAACTAGCATTTCGATCCTATGCAGCCTTAATTGGTTTCTTGATATGTTCAACAACATCAGCATCCTGCTGGACTAACCCTGGCCCCTCTGCCTGTCGCTCCCCCACTTCTTCCCATAACAGTGGAGTGCGACAACGTCGTCCGTACAACACCTCAAAAGGTGCCAAGCCAATACTGCTATGGTAGCTGTTGTTGTACAGGAACTCAATCAAGCTGATCTTGTCAAGCTGAACCAAAATCCATAGAACAAGCCAGAAGCATGTCTTCAAGTGTACGGATAGTATGCTCTGTATGTCCATTAGTCTCTGGATGGTACGTTGTGCTCAAACTTAGAGTAGTGCCCATAGCACTCTGCAAACTCCCCTAGAATTGAGAAGTAAACCTGGGGTCTCGATCACTGACAATACTCACAGGTACTCCGTGAAGTTGAACAATCTTCTGGATGTACAGACGAGTCATCCGATCAAAAATGTAATCATGGCTATATGGAATGAACAACGCTGACTTGGTGAGGCAATCCACCAGAACACAGATAGCATCACACTTCTTGAAGGTCAAGGGCAAATGGGTCACAAAGTTCATCGTGATATGCTCCCATATCCACTCGAGAATAGGCAAGCTGTGAAGCAATCAACCCGATTGTCGGTGTTTTGCCTTAACCTGCTGAGATACCAGACATCTGGAAATATACTGATAAACACTGTGCTTCATTCTCTTCCACCAGAATCGAGTACGTAAATCCATGTACATCGTGTTACTCCCCATATGAACACTCAACTAAGTACGATATGCCTAAGATAGGATCTCCTCTCTATGAGTATTATCCTCAGGAATCACAATACGTCCTGATAAGCACAGAAATCCATCCGACTGAAAATGGAAACCAGACATACTACCCTCGTTGACTAGATGAGTCAAGCGCTGAGTCTTCAGATCAGATATTTGAGAATTCCAAATGTGATAATACAAAGTTGGTTCAATCAGAGATGAACATCTGAGTTCTTAACCTTCACTATCCAAGTGAATTATCTTACAAATGAATCCAAGTTGTAACCTAGTAGGCTTATGTCATCCTTCAAGCCACTAACTAGAACTATCCATCTAGTAGTTCCCAAAACCTCTCGGTACAGAATGTTCATAGTGAGAAAACACTTATCCCAACATAGTTCTGTCCACTGAGAATAAAATCAAGTATCTCTTACAAGATAATCAAGTTGGCACTAAGTTATACTTTAACGTACTGCTGCAGTGATCACCAGACTGGGGTAACCTTCCCTTCTGAAGTACAAAAACTTCCGGAGAAACATTGGGAACACACACCCCACGTCTAATCCTGATCACAGTCCATGTATCTCAGTATAATTCATCTCTGTGTCTTGATGAAAATTGTCATTACTTGACAACCATAAAAATAATATCTCAATTCTCATATGGAGATTCACCGAAATAAGTCTTACAATCACTTAGTAAGAATTCCAAATCATCATGCTGATCATGCCCCTGATCACTAACTGTATCTCTAATAGTGTCAGAAGATACTGATCAAATCTCCTAGTTCTCCCCCAGTATCACATGTGAAAACTATCCATCCAGAATGCTCACTTGTCAAGGAATTTTTTCCATGACTATTCTGTCAACGGAAACCAAGATGTATCTCTGAAAAAGTCAGACGATAACTCATCACACCCCTTGACACTAACCCAGTATCAAGAATAAACTTTAGAGGACTCAACTATTGTTGAACTTCCTCCTGGTAGCTATACCCTTATTCTATGACTGTACACATCGAGATTGAGGCAAGCCTCCCTAGTACTGCCAAACTAGAACGGAACAATCCTCCCAGAGTACATCGGCATAAGGTCGCACTTCCTATAACATCTCGGAATCCGAAAGTTATCCGCATCTGGTATATAACTCCCACTGATTTCTTGATGAGAAACCATATTCACTGAGCAACCCCATAAGGTCCAACAAACTGATCTAGGGAAAACTAATCCCATGGATCTTACGATTTTAGCTAATTCATGTCCCTGCTGAAATGCAACAGCCCTAAAAATGGAATGAAATAACTAATACCTCCTGATTCGCTATATCTCGAATCAGCACAGATTGAACTAAATCCAAAGATCACACTTGATCTGCTGCGGCTCACCTCAGCTTGACCAGAGCAATCAATCTAGGCAACCACTGAAAACCTACATAGCTCGATCAAAGATCCTTATATTAATACCATAAACCTGCTAATCCCAAACACTTAGAATCAAAAGAATCACATCGGGTTCATTTCTCCTATCTCTAACACAATCAGTAGATATATACAAGTAGTCTACTGGCACAAGTCCCATGCCATTCTAGAATTACTAATACATCACGCTTTTGATGAAAAATATATTATTTTTGACAAAACATCTTAAAGTCACTTATTTAGAGATTATTCAAAGAAACACACTTAGAGTTAACCACATAACTCTAGTTCCAACAACACAACTACAATTCAAGCACTCTCATGTGGGAGCCTCTCGGTTTCATCCACTTCTTGATCATGCCTCAAGACAAACACTTGACGGATAGCACGAGGTTTCAGATTAGTACCTTCCATCGATTGTCCATGTGGCCTCTGCTGTACCGTGGTCTGAGATACTGCACCAGCACCAGTACCAGCACTCCTGGCCTTTGGACAATCCTTCTTCAGATGACCAATTTTTCCGCAACGATAACATGCACCAGTAGCTTTGCGACACTTTTCAAATGGATGATCTTTGCCGCAATGCGTACATTGAGAAGACTATCTTTGTGGCCTCTGCTTCATGGTGGGTTGTGAACAAAAACTCAAACCCGAGCAAGCTCCCCCGGTTTGTGGACAATACTTCCTCAAGTGGCCAATATTCACGCAACGGAAACATGCACCCTGAGCCTTGCAACACTTGTCTGATCGATGATCCTTGTCGCAATGAATGCATGGTCTCTTCTGAAAGAGTGGGTGCCCAGTGAGCCAACTTGTGGCTATGGGCTTTGATGACTCTTTGTACAAACAATCTTTTGTTTAATGTAATTTACACTTTTATTAATGGCAATGACTTTATCTTTCTTCATATTGTTATATTGTGATATACTATTGTTGTTTTGATAAAGACCTTGAATATACTATAGTGTATGTAAGATGTGGTAGAACATGGGGATGTCTATCATGAAATACATCTTATAGTCACTGTATATTCTAAACTGTTCCTAGTCGATTGAGCCGTCCGAGAATAAGGATAAGGATCGCTCGAGTTTGAGACTAGCATTTGCGATGCGGAGTACCACGTTTCATTGGTAGGGAACATGGAGATGTTCGAAGCATGCAAATGGATATTCATAAGATGAATAATCGAACTACCCTATCCGGACTTTCCAAGTGGTTATCACTTATCGAGTGGATAAAGTCCGCGGTTTTGGTTGTACACCATTAGTCCTTACTACTTGAAACATCATGGAGACTCTGTATGCTAGTACTGTGCTTTGACTCGTTTACCGACTCTATGGGGGTCATCAGGTGTCGGGATTGGGTACAGTTACAACACATATAGGAGTCGATGCATTGTTGTCAAGGATTCACCACATACTTGCGAGTGTGGATATCCTATGCGATCTGAGGAGATATTAGTGTGACGAATCTCTGGCCAGAGTACTTGATGTGATTTAAGAAATGGTTTCTTAGTAGCACATGCGATGTCACTAATTTGATCTTCAAGATGTATTGTATAGTTATCGAATCTTGAGCGACTCTCGATATACCAATGGTTGTTGATTCGATCGGGATATATGGATGAAGGAACCGTACTGTACGCTAACCAAAATCTACTGGTTCTTGTAGGCACTATCAGTGATACCTAGGGAATCATGGGGCGATGTTGCTAGGCGCTTTACCATGATTCGTTGGGCAAGTCGGAAATCGTTGTTCCGAGTCACAAGGAGTTGTGAGCCCACGGCTAGCTGTATCCCTGAACCATTGAGGGTCACACAGTGTAATGGAGTTTTAATCCCCGTTGAGATAGTTAAATTTAAAGAGTTAAATTTAATGAATAAAGAAGTTGGACTTCTTAAATAAGAGTAAGGGAGTAGGATTTCCTAAAATGACATAGGGATGTACATTTTTGGAAACCACTGAATTCGGATTCAGGAAAATTTATCTTGACTTTAAAATGTGCAGAAATGGTTTCTGTGCACATTGGTAAAATCGGTTTATCAATCGGAGTCACGATGAATTTTATATTAATTTCTGAACATGCGGGCTTTGCTTGTCGGGCCTCAACTTATGACTAATGGGCCCTAAGCTGTTAGTGGCCTGCATTATAAATAAGTTATTACAGTACAGAAATTACACACAACAGCTCATTATTTTGAGAGAAAAAAAATCGAACCCTAGCTCTCTCAAAGAATTTTCGGCCGTCCCCCTCCTGCTCTGCCCGAGAAAATTTCGGTCTGTGATTTTGAATCGCAGTCAGGAATAACGAATCAGATTCGTTTAATCTCTTCGCAGAAAACTTCTGACAGATTTTCTAGTGCAATCTGTCAGAGGGATTTAAACCTCATTCGTGGACCTGATTGAAGGAGTTCATCAGTTCCTGGGAGATACAAGAAGCGCAGAGAAATCTGTGTGGTGTCCATTAATCTCGCTTCGAGATTGAAGGTAAAATTTAATTAATTGTTATTTGAATTTTACACACACAATAATTTAATCGTTGAACGGTTGATACCCACACCATGGAATTGTTCCATGATAAAATTTTTAAACTTCCGCTGCACCGGGTATCAATCGTGATTGATCTGAACGCCAGTTTTCCAACAGTGGTATCAGAGCCAGGTTGCTCAGATCAAACGATTAAATTAATCGATTGTACAAAAATTTTTGAGTCTCGGTTTTTGAAACAAAATAAATATTTTTAAATAAAAAAAAAATTTTTTCGGGGCAAAACCCGGGCAGCGATTGGATCGCTGCCCGGTGGGGCAGCAATTGTTGCTGCCCCTGGCGGCGCACGGCGCCGCCCAAAGGGGGCGCACGGCGCCGCCCACGGCGGCGCTCAGCGCCGCCAGGGCAGCGCCAGGCGCCGCCAGGGCAGCAACTGTTGCTGCCCTAAAGGGGTAGCCGGGCTGCCCCGGCCGCGCCCACGGGTGCGGGCCGGCCCGGGAGTGTCCCGGGCGGCCCGCGGGAAAAATTAAATTTTTATTTTAAAATTAATTTTAATGTGTTAAAATTTTATTTTTGGTCCGGTCAAAAATTGTTTTTGATTGGTTCACGAGATTTCGGATCGAATTGTTCGAGTCCGTAAACTTTAAAATTGATTTTTGGATAAATTTGAATTTTTGGAAAATTTTAATATTTTATCCTTAAATTGAATTTTGAAATCAATTATTTTTGGTACAATTGATGATAAGATTTGATCTTATGAATATATTAAGTAAAATATGATTTTATCTATAAAATTGGATTTTGTAGATAAAATATGATTTTATTTGATAAAGAGATAAAATATGATTTTATATGTAAAATGAGATTTTATATATAAAATATGATTTTATCCTGTTTAAATTTGAAATGCCACTGCATGTTATCCAATAAATTAATTTTGAATTAAATATTATTGGATAAGGATGATCGATTGCCATGACCAATTTTGTAGGTGTATGTTAGGAATTTACATTTGTTTTATTGTTGTTGGTTTTATTAATGGGCCTGGTTTATGGCCCAATATGAATGTCATATGTAATAAAAGTGGGCTTGGTTTATGGCCCGTTCCCACCCCTAAAATGTATCCCCTACTTGTCATTGCTATTTATTGTAAATACATTAGATTTAGTGGGAGATCAAGATTTGAAGATGGTGGGCCCAGCAGACAATAAAGACGAAGAAATGTAAATTGGAAGCTAATGTAATAGGATTGCATTGCATACTGCATATTACCTAGGATTGGACTAAGACTCGTGATTGGCAACCACGAGTCAATTAGAAATGGAATCGATCATCCTATATATAATATATGATATTATGATTGTATGCATGTTTTAGACATAATTGTATGAATCCGGCAAGCATACAATAAATTGAAAAATGATGAGACAAATTTTCATAATTAAAAATCCCTCATTTTAAATATGATTTAAAATTGATATCAAGATAAATAAAGGAAATTTGAATTTGTTTAAATGTTCCTACCTTCCATCAACGGTCAATGTATTTGATGCTACCCGCGGATACGGTCCGGCTCATATTATTGGGGGGGCCCGTCCGTCGGAAAGCTGTACATTGGATCGACACATGTTGTAAGTTGGGTGGAACTCCCATGGGATCGGCTCATATTATTGGGGGATCCACATGGCGACCGTCCATCACAACTTAATATTGATGGGTCATCTTGACATGTCACTTTAAACGGCGTCATATTATTGGGCCCTTATTGGACATGAGGTAAATACATGGGGGTTGCTTTGGAAGCAATTGGGCTCTACCTTTTGAGAATTATGGTTGGCTGATATTATTCGGGACCATAAGTTTGTCAATTGGACTCCATGTTCTCACTAAGGAAAAAGTTTCCCGTTTTCACTAGAGGGTAGTGAAATCGTTAAAATAGTGGGAGTGAGATTCATAAAATTAAATTCGCCTATTTTATGTCTTAGTAAATTGCTTAAACAATCATTGAGATATGTCTGTTTTTCTTTTCAGTATTTCATACAATGAATTCGCGTAATCCATTATACTCGATCCTCGAACAAAACAAGTTAACTGGCGCAAACTATACGAAATGGTTCCGGAAGTTGAAGATTGTCTTGACTTCGGAGAAGATGCTCTACGTGTTAGAGAAATCACCTCCGAAGGAAGCACCAGCTGACCTAAGTCCGGAGGAATTGGCCAAACTTGATACATGGTGGGACCATGACATCAAGACCAAATGCTATATGCAAGCCTCGATGTCTGATGAACTCCAGAGGCGATTTGAGGACACCGTGAATGCTGCTGACATTCACGCTCAACTCAAGGAACTTTTTGGGGCTCAATCGAGGGCTGAAAGGTTCTCTACTGTTAAGGAGCTAATGACGTGTCGCATGCGTGAAGGGACTTCGGTCCGTGATCATGGGGTACGAGTGATTTGGCTCATACAAAAGTTAGCGACCCTTGATTTGGTGTTGGAGCATGAACTCAACGTGGATTTACTGCTTCTGTCTCTTCCTTCTTCGTTTGACGGATTTGTGGTAAATTTTAATATGAACAAGATAGAGGCCACCCTTGAAGAGATGGTCAATATGCTTGTGACATATGAATCCACACTTAAGAAGGATAAGCCCGTTTTCTTGGTGGGCTCCTCATCTTCTGCAAAGAAGGGGCCAAGTATGAAGGGCAAGAAACGTTCTGCCCCACCCAAGAAAGTCGAGCCCGAGAAGAAGCACAAGACAAAGGCTTCAAACAATGCAAAATCCAAGGATGTTTGCCATTACTGCAAGAAGCCCGGTCATTGGTAAAAATATTTATTTTGTTTCAAAAACCGAGACTCAAAAATTTTGTACAATTGATTAATTCAATCGATTGATCTGAGCAACCTGGCTCTGATACCACTGTTGGAAAACTGGCGAGTTCCCAGACCAATTACGATTGATACCCGGTGCAGCGGAAGTTTAAAAATTTTCTCATGGAACGATTCCATGGTGTGGGTATCAACCATACAACGATTGAATTACGTGTGTGTAAAATTTAAATAACAATTAAATAAATTTTACCTTAAATCTCGCAACGAGATTAATGGACACCAACAGAACAATTCTGCTCTTGTTGTCTCTCCCTGGAACCGATGAACGCCTTCAATCAGGTCCACGAACAGAGGTTTAATCCCTCTGATAGATTGCACTAGAAAATCTATCAGAAGTTTTCTGCGAAGAGAATACACGAATTTGATTCGTTATTCCTTACTGTGATTCAAAATCACAGACCGGAATTTCTCTGTGACAGAGCAAGGGGGCGGCCGAAATATTATTTGAGAGAGCTAGGGTTTTTCGATTTTTGCTCTCAAAAATTATGACCTGTTGTGTGTAATTTCTGTACTGAAATAACTTATTTATAATGCAGGCCACTAACACCTTAGGGCCCATTAGTCATAAGCTGGGGCCCGACAAGCAAAGCCCGCTCGTTCAGAAATTAATATAAAATTCATCGTGACTCCGATTGATGAAACGATTTCACCAATGTGCACAGAAACCATTTCTGCACGTTTTAAAGTCAAAATAAATTTTCCTGAATCCGAATTCAGTGGTTTCCAAAAATGTCCATCCCTATGTCATTTTAGGAAATCCTACTCCCTTACTCTTATTTAAGAAGTCCAACTCCTTAGTTCATTAAATTTAACTCTTTAAATTTAACTATCTCAACGGGGATTAAAACTCCATTACACTGTGTGACCCTCAATGGTTCAGGGATACAGCTAGCCGTGGGCTCACAACTCCTTGTGACTCGGAACAACACTTTCCGACTTGCCCAACGAATCATGGTAAAGCGCCTAGCAACATCGCCCCATGATTCCCTAGGTATCACTGATAGTGCCTACAAGAACCAGTAGATTTTGGTTAGCGTACAGTACGGTCCCTTCATCCATATATCCCGATCGAATCAACAACCATTGGTATATCGAGAGTCGCTCAAGATTCGATAACTATGCAATGCATCTTGAAGATCAAATTAGTGACATCGCATGTGCTACTAAGAAACCATTTCTTAAATCACATCAAGTACTCTGGCCAGAGATTTGTCACACTAATATCTCCTCAGATCGCATAGGATATCCACACTCGCAAGTATGTGGTGAATCCTTGACAACAATGCATTGACTCCTATATGTGTCGTAACTGTACCCAATCTCGACACCTGATGACCCCCTCAGAGTCGGTAAACGAGTCAAAGCACAGTACTAGCATATAGAGTCTCCATGATGTTTCAAGTCGTAAGGACTAATGGTGTACAACCAAAACCGCGGACTTTATCCACTCGATAAGTGATAACCACTTGGAAAGTCCGGATAGGGTAGTTCGACTATTCATCCTATGAATATCCATTTGCATGCTTCGAACATCTCCATGTTCCCTACCAATGAAACGTGGTACTCCGCATCGCAAATGCTAGTCTCAAACTCGAGCGATCCTTATCCTTATTATCGGACGGCTCAATCGACTAGGAACGGTTTTAGAATATACAGTGACTATAAGATGTATTTCATGATAGACATCTCCATGTTCTACCACATCTTACATACACTATAGTATATTCAAGGTCTTTATCAAAACAACAATAGTATATCACAATATAACAATATGAAGTAATATAAAGTCATTGCCATAAAAGTGTAAATAATATTAAACAAAAGATTGTTTATACAAAGAGTCAACAAAGCCCATAGCCACACAGTTGGCTCACTGGGCACCCACTCTTACAATTGGAAGCGCAACTGCAAGGAATATCTAGAGCAGTTGGGAACTGCAAAGGGTATGTTCTATATTGAAATAAACAATTCACTTAATACAACTTCTTGGGTATTGGATACCGGATGTGGATCTCACATTTGCAATGATTTGCAGGTGATGACAAGAAGTCGCAGGCTTAGAATGGGTGAGACCCAGCTGAGGCTCGGGAATGGTTCCAGAGTTGAAGCTACAGCAATTGGAGATGTTTGTTTAATTTTGCAGAACGGTTTTAAGTTATTTTTAAGAGATGTTTTATTTGTTCCGGATTTAATTAAAAACATTATTTCTGTTTCTATGCTAGATAGAGATGGTTATTCTTGCAATTTTGTGAATGGGATTTGCAATATTTACAAGAATGAATGTTTGATTGGAAATGGACAACTTGAAAACGATCTATACAACTTAAAACTAAAAGACGTTCCAATAAATTATATTGATAAACCGGAGACAACAAACAAAAGGAAAATCGATAGTCAAAACCCAGCAAACCTTTGGCACGCTAGACTAGGTCATATTTCCTCAAGGAGGATGAACAAGCTAGTGGGAGAGGGCATGTTTGATATGTCTGATATTAACTCTCTACCTACTTGTGAATCCTGCCTAAAAGGAAAAATGACTAAATGTTGGAAAAAACTGGCGGTCAGATCAATCACGATTGATACCCGGTGCAGCGGAAGTTAAAAATTTTTATCATGGAACAATTCCATGGTGTGGGTATCAACCATTCAACGATTAAATTATTGTGTGTGTAAAATTCAAATAACAATTAATTAAATTTTACCTTCAATCTCGCAACGAGATTACTGGACACCAACAGATTTTATCTGCTCTTGTTGTCTCTCCCTGGAACCGATGAACTCCTTCAATCAGGTCCACGAATGGGGTTTAAATCCCTCTGATAGATTGCACTAGAAAATCTATCAGAAGTTTTCTGCGAAGAGATTAAACGAATCTGATTCGTTATTCCTGACTGCGATTCAAAATCACAGACCGAAATTTCTCGGGCAGAGAATAGGGAGGGTTCGGCCGAAACAATCTTTGAGAGGAACTAGGGTTTTCGATTTTTGCTCTCAAAAATTATGACCTGTTATGTGTAATTTCTGTACTGCAATAACTTATTTATAATGCAGGCCACTAACACCTTAGGGCCCATTAGTCATAAGCTAGGGCCCGACAAGCAAAGCCCGCTCGTTCAGAAATTAATATAAAATTCATCGTGACTCCGATTGATAAACCGATTTTACCAATGTGCACAGAAACCATTTCTGCACATTTTAAAGTCAAAATAAATTTTCCTGAATCCGAATTCAGTGGTTTCCTAAAATGTCCATCCCTATGTCATTTTAGGAAATCCTACTCCCTTACTCTTATTTAAGAAGTCCAACTCCTTAGTTCATTAAATTTAAATCTTTAAATTTAACTATCTCAACGGGGATTAAAACTCCATTACACTGTGTGACCCTCAATGGTTCAGGGATACAGCTAGCCGTGGGCTCACAACTCCTTGTGACTCGGAACAACGATTTCCGACTTGCCCAACGAATCAAGGTAAAGCGCCTAGCAACATCGCCCCATGATTCCCTAGGTATCACTGATAGTGCCTACAAGAACCAGTAGATTTTGGTTAGCGTACAGTACGGTCCCTTCATCCATATATCCCGATCGAATCAACAACCATTGGTATATCGAGAGTCGCTCAAGATTCGATAACTATGCAATACATCTTGAAGATCAAATTAGTGACATCGCATGTGCTACTAAGAAACCATTTCTTAAATCACATCAAGTACTCTGGCCAGAGATTCGTCACACTAATATCTCCTCAGATCGCATAGGATATCCACACTCGCAAGTATGTGGTGAATCCTTGACAACAATGCATCGACTCCTATATGTGTTGTAACTGTACCCAATCCCGACACCTGATGACCCCCATAGAGTCGGTAAACGAGTCAAAGCACAGTACTAGCATATAGAGTCTCCATGATGTTTCAAGTACTAAGGACTAATGGTGTACAACCAAAACCGCGGACTTTATCCACTCGATAAGTGATAACCACTTGGAAAGTCCGGATAGGGTAGTTCGATTATTCATCCTATGAATATCCATTTGCATGCTTCGAACATCTCCATGTTCCCTACCAATGAAACGTGGTACTCCGCATCGCAAATGCTAGTCTCAAACTCGAGCGATCCTTATCCTTATTATCGGACGGCTCAATCGACTAGGAACAGTTTAGAATATACAGTGACTATAAGATGTATTTCATGATAGACATCTCCATGTTCTACCACATCTTACATACACTATGGTATATTCAAGGTCTTTATTAAAACAACAATAGTATATCACAATATAACAATATGAAGTAATATAAAGTCATTGCCATTAATAAAAGTGTAAATAATATTAAACAAAAGATTGTTTATACAAAGAGTCATCAAAGCCCATAGCCACACAGTTGGCTCACTGGGCACCCACTCTTACAATCTCCCACTTGCCCTATAGCCAACTAGTCATACTACGTAGACCCATTGCTTCGCGATGTTTGTCAAACAATGGTCCTGGCAAGGGCTTAGTAAGCGGATCAGCGATATTGTCTGCAGAGGCCACTCGTTCGACAATGATGTCTCCTCTTTCCACAATCTCCCGGATTATGTGGTATTTCCTCAGTACGTGTTTGGATCTTTGATGAGACCTTGGTTCCTTTGCTTGAGCAACGGCACCCGTGTTGTCACAGTACACCGGGACTGGACCAACAAATTCAGGAATGACGCCCAACTCTTGGACGAACTTCCTCATCCAAACGGCCTCTTTAGCAGCAGCTGATGCTGCAATGTATTCAGCCTCAGTGGTGGAATCCGCTGTGGTGTCCTGCTTGGAACTCTTCCAAGAGACAGCACCGCCATTGAGCATGAACACAAATCCAGAGGTTGACTTCGAGTCATCCACATCACTTTGGAAGCTAGAGTCGGTATAGCCTTCCAATTTGAGTTCTCGTCCTCCATAAACCATGAACATATTCTTAGTCCTTCGCAAGTACTTAAGAATGTCCTTCACGGCTTTCCAATGCATTTGACCAGGATTAGACTGATATCTGCTCGTGACACTCAGAGCAAATGCTACATCCGGTCTGGTAGATATCATCCCATACATGATACTACCTATAGCTGACGCATATGGTACATGTGTCATATTCTCTATCTCTTCATCAGTCTTGGGACACATAGACTTGGATAGAGAAACTCCATGACACATGGGTAGATGTCCTCTTTTGGACCCATCCATTGAAAACCGTTTCAATATGGTATCGATGTAGGTTGATTGAGTGAGTCCTATCATTCTCTTAGACCTATCTCTATAGATCTGTATCCCAAGAATGTAGGATGCCTCTCCCAAATCCTTCATCGAAAATCTACCTGATAACCATATCTTTGTTGACTGCAACATCCCTACATCATTCCCAATGAGTAGGATGTCATCAACATAAAGTACTAAGAATGTCACCGCATCCTTAACTACTTTCTTGTACACGCAAGGTTCCTCCGGGTTCTTGATGAAACCAAAATCTTTTATTGTTTCATCAAATTTCTGGTTCCAACTTCTTGATGCTTGTTTTAGACCATAAATTGATCTCTGAAGCTTGCATACCTTATGCTCGCTTCCCATGGATGTGTACCCCTCAGGCTGCTTCATATAGATTTCTTCCTTAATGTCTCCATTAAGAAAAGCAGTCTTCACATCCATTTGCCATATCTCATAGTCATACCATGCAGCTATGGCAATTAGGATTCTTATGGACTTGAACATTGCAACTGGTGAAAAGGTTTCGTCATAGTCAACTCCTTGCCTTTGAGTATAACCTTTGGCCACCAATCGCGCCTTGTAGGTCAATACCTTACCATCAGGCCCAAGCTTTCTTTTGTAGATCCATTTACACCCTATCGGAACAATTCCATCGGGAGGATCTACTAAAGACCAAACTTGGTTTGTATGCATCGAATCCAATTCTGACTGCATAGCTTCAAGCCATAAATTCGAATCCGCATCAGAAATTGCTTCCTTGAAGTTTCTTGGATCACATCCAATGTCGGGTTCATCTTGATCCCCTTCAAGAAGAAGACCATATCGAACTGGAGGTCTAGAAGTCCTTTCGGATCTTCTAGGTGCAGGCGTGTCCAGCAATGGTTCCTGAGGTGTAGGATCGTTATTTTGTATTTCGGGTTCTTCTCGAACTTCTTCGAGTTCCATCATCTCGCCTTTCTTATCCAATAAGAACTCCTTCTCCAAGAAGGTGGCATTCCTAGAAACAAACACCTTTGTTTCAGCAGGATAATAGAAATAATATCCGATTGAATTCTTCGGATACCCTACAAAATAACATAAGCTGGATCGACTATCCAACTTATCTCCCACTGTCCGCTTCACGTAAGCAGGACATCCCCAAATCCTCAAGTACGAATACTTAGGAGCTTTGCCATTCCATAACTCGTATGGTGTTTTGTCCACTGCTTTAGTGTGGACGTTGTTCAACAACAATACCGCCGTTTCAAGCGCATAGCCCCAAAACGAAGGTGGAAGCTCAGTGAAGCTCATCATAGATCGAACCATGTCCAACAAGGTTCGATTACGACGCTCCGATACACCATTAAGCTGTGGTGTCATAGGAGGAGTCCACTGAGAGAGAATCCCATTCTCTTTCAGATAGTCCAAAAACTCGGTACTCAAGTATTCTCCACCTCGATCCGATCGAAGTGCTTTAATACTTTTACCTAACTTGTTTTCTACTTCAGCCCTGAATTCTTTGAACTTTTCAAATGCTTCAGACTTATATTTCATTAAATATAAATACCCATACCTTGAATAATCATCAGTAAAGGTAATGAAGTAGGTGTGGCCATGTTGAGTCCCTACTCTAAATGGACCACAAACATCTGTGTGGATCAAATCCAACAGATTCTGACTACGCTCAGGTTTCCCCTTAAAAGGAGATTTAGTCATTTTTCCTTTTAGGCAGGATTCACAAGTAGGTAGAGAATTAATATCAGACATATCAAACATGCCCTCTCCCACTAGCTTGTTCATCCTCCTTGAGGAAATATGACCTAGCCTAGCATGCCAAAGGTTTGCCGGGTTTTGACTATCGATTTTCCTTTTGTTTGTTGTCGCCGGTTTATCAACATAATTCACTGGAACGTCTTTTAGTTTTAAGTTGTATAGATCGTTTTCAAGTTGTCCATTTCCAATTAAACATTCATTCTTGTAAATATTGCAAATCCCATTCACAAAATTGCAAGAATAACCATCTCTATCAAGCATAGAAATAGAAATAATGTTTTTAATTAAATCTGGCACAAATAAAACATCTCTTAACAATAATTTAAAACCGTTCTGCAAAGTCAAACAAACATCTCCAATGGCCGTAGCTTCAACTCTGGAACCATTCCCGAGCCTCAGCTGGGTCTCACCCATTCTAAGCCTGCGACTTCTTGTCATCACCTGCAAATCATTGCAAATGTGAGATCCACATCCGGTATCCAATACCCAAGAAGTTGTATTAAGTGACATGTTTATTTCAATATAGAACATACCCTTTGCAGTTCCCAACTGCTCAAGATATTCCTTGCAGTTGCGCTTCCAATGACCCGGCTTCTTGCAGTAATGGCAAACATCCTTGGATTTTCCATTGTTTGAAGCCTTTGTCTTTTGCTTCTTCTCGGGCTCGACTTTCTTGGGTGGGGTAGAACGTTTCTTGCCCTTCATACTTGGCCCCTTCTTCGCAGAAGATGAGGAGCCCACCAAGAAAGCTGGCTTATCCTTCTTAAGTGTGGATTCATATGTAACGAGCATATTGACCATCTCTTCAAGGGTGGCCTCTATCTTGTTCATATTAAAATTTATCACAAATCCATCAAATGAAGAAGGAAGAGACAGAAGCAATAAATCCACATTGAGTTCATGCTCCAACACCAAATCTAGGGTCGCCAACTTTTGTATGAGCCAAATCACTCGTACCCCATGATCACGGACCGAAGTCCCTTCACGCATGCGGCACGTCATCAGTTCCTTAACAGTAGCGAACCTTTCATCCCTCGACTGAGCCCCAAAAAGTTCCTTGAGTTGCGTGTGAATGTCAGCAGCATTCACCGTGTCCTCAAATCGCCTCTGGAGTTCATCAGACATCGAGGCTTGCATATAGCATTTGGTCTTGATGTCATGGTCACACCATGCATCAAGTTTGGCCAATTCCTCCGGACTTATGTCAGCTGGTGCTTCCTTCGGAGGTGCTTTCTCTAACACGTAGAGCATTTTCTCCGAAGTTAAGACAATCTTCAACTTCCGGAACCATTCCGTATAGTTGGCGCCAGTCAACTTGTTTTGTTCGAGGATCGAGAATAAAGGATTTCGCGAATTCATTGTATGAAATACTGAAAAGGAAAACAGACATATATCAATGATTGTTTAACAATTTACTAAGACATAAAATAGGCGAATTTAATTTTATGAATCTCACTCCCACTATTTTAACGATTTCACCACCCTCTAGTGAAAACGGGAAACTTTTTCCTTAGTGAGAACATGGAGTCCAATTGACAAACTTATGGTCCCGAATAATATCAGCCAACCATAATTCTCAAAAGGTAGAGCCCAATTGCTTCCAAAGCAACCCCCATGTATTTACCTCATGTCCAATAAGGGCCCAATAATATGACGCCGTTTAAAGTGACATGTCAAGATGACCCATCAATATTAAGTTGTGATGGACGGTCGCCATGTGGATCCCCAATAATATGAGCCGATCCCATGGGAGTTCCACCCAACTTACAACATTTTTCGATCCAATGTACAGCTTTCCGACGGACGGGCCCCCCCAATAATATGAGCCGGACCGTATCCGCGGGTAGCATCACATACATTGACCGTTGATGGAAAGGAACATTTAAACAATATTTAAATTTCCTTTATTTATCTTGATATAAATTTTAAATCATATTTAAAATGAGGGATTTTATTTATAAAAATATTTGTCTCATCATATTTAATTTATTGCATGCATTGCCGGATTCACGCAATTTATGTCTAAACATGCATACAATCATAATATCACATATTATTTAGGATGATCGATTCCATTTCTAATTGACCCGTGGTTGCCAATCACGGGTCTTAGTCCAATCCTAGGTAATATGCAGTATGCAAATGCAATCCTATTACATATGCTTCCAATTTACATTTCTTCAGTCTTCATTGTCTGCTGGGCCCACCATCTTCAAATCTTGATCTCCCACTAAATCTAATGTATTTACAATAAATAACAATGACAAGTAGGGGATACATTTTTAGGGGGTGGGAACGGGCTATAAACCAAGCCCACTTTTATTACATATGACATTCATATCGGGCCATAAACCAGGCCCATTAATAAAACCAACAATAATAAAGACAAAATGTAAATTCCTAACATACACCTACAAAATTGGTCATGGCAATCGATCATCCTTATCCAATAACATTTAATTCAAAATTAATTTATTGGATAACATGCTGTGGCAATTCAAATTTAAACAAGATAAAATCATATTTTATATATAAAATCTCATTTCACATATAAAATCATATTTTATCTCTATATCAAATAAAGTCATATTTTATCTATAAAATCCAATTTTACAAATAAAATCATATTTTACTTAATATATCATAAGATCATATCTTATCATCAATTGTACCAAAATAATTGATTTCAAAATTCAATTTACGGATAAAATATTAAAATTTTCCAAAAATTCAAATTTATCCAAAATCAATTTTAAAATTTACGGACTCGAACAATTCGATCCGAAATCTCGTGAACCAATCAAAAACAATTTTTGACCGGACCAAAAATAAAATTTTAAATATTAAAATTAATTTTTAAATAAAAATATAATTTTTCCCGCGGGCCGCCCGGGACACTCCCGGGCCGGCCCGCACCGGGGCGCGGGCCGGGGGCAGCCCGGCTGCCCCCTTAGGGCAGCAACAATTGCTGCCCTGGCGGCGCCTGGCGCCGCCGCTGGGTGGCGCCGAGCGCCGCCCCTGGGCGGCGACGGTCGCCGTCCTGGGCGGCGCCATGCGCCCCCTTTGGGCGGCGCCGTGCGCCGCCCGGGGCAGCAACAATTGCTGCCCCACCGGGCAGCGATCCAATCGCTGCCCGGGTTTTGCCCCGGAAAAAAAAAATTTTTTTTTTTTTTTTATTTAAAAATATTTATTTTGTTTTCCAAAAACCGAGATTCAAAAATTTTGTACAATCGATTAATTTAATCGTTTGATCTGAGCAACCTGGCTCTGATACCACTGTTGGAAAAAACTGGCGGTCAGATCAATCACGATTGATACCCGGTGCAGCGGAAGTTAAAATTTTTTATCATGGAACAATTCCATGGTGTGGGTATCAACCATTCAACGATTAAATTATTGTGTGTGTAAAATTCAAATAACAATTAATTAAATTTTACCTTCAATCTCGCAACGAGATTACTGGACACCAACAGATTTTATCTGCTCTTGTTGTCTCTCCCTGGAACCGATGAACTCCTTCAATCAGGTCCACGAATGGGGTTTAAATCCCTCTGATAGATTGCACTAGAAAATCTATCAGAAGTTTTCTGCGAAGAGATTAAACGAATCTGATTCGTTATTCCTGACTGCGATTCAAAATCACAGACCGAAATTTCTCGGGCAGAGAATAGGGAGGGTTCGGCCGAAACAATCTTTGAGAGGAACTAGGGTTTTCGATTTTTGCTCTCAAAAATTATGACCTGTTATGTGTAATTTCTGTACTGCAATAACTTATTTATAATGCAGGCCACTAACACCTTAGGGCCCATTAGTCATAAGCTAGGGCCCGACAAGCAAAGCCCGCTCGTTCAGAAATTAATATAAAATTCATCGTGACTCCGATTGATAAACCGATTTTACCAATGTGCACAGAAACCATTTCTGCACATTTTAAAGTCAAAATAAATTTTCCTGAATCCGAATTCAGTGGTTTCCTAAAATGTCCATCCCTATGTCATTTTAGGAAATCCTACTCCCTTACTCTTATTTAAGAAGTCCAACTCCTTAGTTCATTAAATTTAACTCTTTAAATTTAACTATCTCAACGGGGATTAAAACTCCATTACACTGTGTGACCCTCAATGGTTCAGGGATACAGCTAGCCGTGGGCTCACAACTCCTTGTGACTCGGAACAACGATTTCCGACTTGCCCAACGAATCAAGGTAAAGCGCCTAGCAACATCGCCCCATGATTCCCTAGGTATCACTGATAGTGCCTACAAGAACCAGTAGATTTTGGTTAGCGTACAGTACGGTCCCTTCATCCATATATCCCGATCGAATCAACAACCATTGGTATATCGAGAGTCGCTCAAGATTCGATAACTATGCAATACATCTTGAAGATCAAATTAGTGACATCGCATGTGCTACTAAGAAACCATTTCTTAAATCACATCAAGTACTCTGGCCAGAGATTCGTCACACTAATATCTCCTCAGATCGCATAGGATATCCACACTCGCAAGTATGTGGTGAATCCTTGACAACAATGCATCGACTCCTATATGTGTTGTAACTGTACCCAATCCCGACACCTGATGACCCCCATAGAGTCGGTAAACGAGTCAAAGCACAGTACTAGCATATAGAGTCTCCATGATGTTTCAAGTAGTAAGGACTAATGGTGTACAACCAAAACCGCGGACTTTATCCACTCGATAAGTGATAACCACTTGGAAAGTCCGGATAGGGTAGTTCGATTATTCATCCTATGAATATCCATTTGCATGCTTCGAACATCTCCATGTTCCCTACCAATGAAACGTGGTACTCCGCATCGCAAATGCTAGTCTCAAACTCGAGCGATCCTTATCCTTATTATCGGACGGCTCAATCGACTAGGAACAGTTTAGAATATACAGTGACTATAAGATGTATTTCATGATAGACATCTCCATGTTCTACCACATCTTACATACACTATGGTATATTCAAGGTCTTTATTAAAACAACAATAGTATATCACAATATAACAATATGAAGTAATATAAAGTCATTGCCATTAATAAAAGTGTAAATAATATTAAACAAAAGATTGTTTATACAAAGAGTCATCAAAGCCCATAGCCACACAGTTGGCTCACTGGGCACCCACTCTTACACTAAATCTCCTTTTAAGGGGAAACCTGAGCGTAGTCAAAATCTGTTGGATTTGATCCATACAGATGTTTGTGGACCATTTAGAGTTGGGACTCAATATGGCCACACCTACTTCATTACCTTTACTGACGATTATTCAAGGTATGGGTATTTATATTTAATGAAATATAAGTCTGAAGCATTTGAAAAGTTCAAAGAATTCAAGGCTGAAGTAGAAAACAAGCTAGGTAAAAGTATTAAAGCACTTCGATCGGATCGAGGTGGAGAATACTTAAGTACCGAGTTTTTGGACTATCTAAAAGAGAATGGGATTCTCTCTCAGTGGACTCCTCCTATGACACCACAGCTGAATGGTGTATCGGAGCGTCGTAATCGAACTTTGTTGGACATGGTTCGATCCATGATGAGCTTCACTGAACTTCCACCTTCGTTTTGGGGCTATGCGCTTGAAACGGCGGTATTGTTGTTGAACAACGTCCACACTAAAGCAGTGGACAAAACACCATACGAGTTATGGAATGGCAAAGCTCCTAAGTATTCGTACTTGAGGATTTGGGGATGTCCTGCTTACGTGAAGCGGACAGTGGGAGATAAGTTGGATAGTCGATCCAGCTTATGTTATTTTGTAGGGTATCCGAAGAATTCAATCGGATATTATTTCTATTATCCTGCTGAAACAAAGGTGTTTGTTTCTAGGAATGCCACCTTCTTGGAGAAGGAGTTCTTATTGGATAAGAAAGGCGAGATGATGGAACTCGAAGAAGTTCGAGAAGAACCCGAAATACAAAATAACGATCCTATGCCTCAGGAACCATTACCGGACACGCCTGAACCTAGAAGATCCGAGAGGACTTCTAGACCTCCTGTTCGATATGGTCTTCTTCTTGAAGGGGATCAAGATGAACCCGACATTGGATGTGATCCAAGAAACTTCAAGGAAGCAATTTCTGATGCGGATTCAAATTTATGGCTTGAAGCTATGCAGTCTGAATTGGATTCGATGCATACAAACCAAGTTTGGTCTTTAGTAGATCCTCCTGATGGAATTGTTCCAATAGGGTGTAAATGGATCTACAAGAGAAAGATTGGGCCTGATGGTAAGGTATTGACCTACAAGGCACGATTGGTGGCAAAAGGTTATACTCAAAGACAAGGAGTTGACTATGATGAAACTTTTTCACCAGTTGCAATGTTCAAGTCCATAAGAATCCTTATTGCCATAGCTGCATGGTATGACTATGAGATATGGCAAATGGATGTGAAGACTGCCTTTCTTAATGGAGACATTAAGGAAGAAATCTATATGAAGCAGCCTGAGGGGTTCACATCCATGGGAAGCGAGCATAAGGTATGCAAGCTTCAGAGATCAATTTATGGTCTAAAACAAGCATCAAGAAGTTGGAACCAGAAATTTGATGAAACAATAAAAGATTTTGGTTTCATCAAGAACCCGGAGGAACCGTGCGTGTACAAGAAAGTAGTTAAGGATGCTGTGACATTCTTAGTACTTTATGTTGATGACATCCTACTCATTGGGAATGATGTAGGGATGTTACAGTCAACAAAGATATGGTTATCAGGTAGATTCTCGATGAAGGATTTGGGTGAGGCATCCTACATTCTTGGGATACAGATCTATAGAGATAGATCTAAGAGAATGATAGGACTCACTCAATCAACCTACATCGACACCGTATTGAAACGGTTTTCAATGGATGGGTCCAAGAGAGGACATCTACCCATGTGTCATGGAGTTTCTCTATCCAAGTCTATGTGTCCCAAGACTGATGAAGAGATAGAGAATATGACACATGTACCATATGCGTCAGCTATAGGTAGTATCATGTATGGGATGATATCTAACAGACCGGATGTAGCATTTGCTCTGAGTGTCATGAGCAAATATCAGTCTAATCCTGGTCAAATGCATTGGAAAGCCGTGAAGGACATTCTTAAGTACTTACGAAGGACTAAGAATATGTTCATGGTATATGGAGGACGAGATCTGAAATTGGAAGGCTATACCGACTCTAGCTTCCAAAGTGACGTGGATGACTCGAAGTCAACCTCTGGATTTGTGTTCATGCTCAATGGCGGTGCTGTCTCTTGGAAGAGTTCCAAGCAGGACACCACAGCGGATTCCACCACTGAGGCTGAATACATTGCAGCATCAGCTGCTGCTAAAGAGGCCGTTTGGATGAGGAAGTTCGTCCAAGAGTTGGGCGTCATTCCTGAATTTGTTGGTCCAGTCCCGGTGTACTGTGACAACACGGATGCCGTTGCTCAAGCAAAGGAACCAAGGTCTCATCAAAGATCCAAACACGTACTGAGGAAATACCACATCATCCGGGAGATTGTGGAAAGAGGAGACATCACTGTCGAACGAGTGGCCTCTGCAGACAATATCGCTGATCCTCTTACTAAGCCCTTGCCAGGACCAGTTTGACAAACATCGCGAAGCAATGGGTCTACGTAGTATGACTAGTTGGCTATAGGGCAAGTGAGAGATTGAAAGAGTGGGTGCCCAGTGAGCCAACTTGTGGCTATGGGCTTTGATGACTCTTTGTACAAACAATCTTTTGTTTAATGTAATTTACACTTTTATTAATGGCAATGACTTTATCTTTCTTCATATTGTTATATTGTGATATACTATTGTTGTTTTGATAAAGACCTTGAATATACTATAGTGTATGTAAGATGTGGTAGAACATGGGGATGTCTATCATGAAATACATCTTATAGTCACTGTATATTCTAAACTGTTCCTAGTCGATTGAGCCGTCCGAGAATAAGGATAAGGATCGCTCGAGTTTGAGACTAGCATTTGCGATGCGGAGTACCACGTTTCATTGGTAGGGAACATGGAGATGTTCGAAGCATGCAAATGGATATTCATAGGATGAATAATCGAACTACCCTATCCGGACTTTCCAAGTGGTTATCACTTATCGAGTGGATAAAGTCCGCGGTTTTGGTTGTACACCATTAGTCCTTACTACTTGAAACATCATGGAGACTCTGTATGCTAGTACTGTGCTTTGACTCGTTTACCGACTCTATGGGGGTCATCAGGTGTCGGGATTGGGTACAGTTACAACACATATAGGAGTCGATGCATTGTTGTCAAGGATTCACCACATACTTGCGAGTGTGGATATCCTATGCGATCTGAGGAGATATTAGTGTGACGAATCTCTGGCCAGAGTACTTGATGTGATTTAAGAAATGGTTTCTTAGTAGCACATGCGATGTCACTAATTTGATCTTCAAGATGTATTGTATAGTTATCGAATCTTGAGCGACTCTCGATATACCAATGGTTGTTGATTCGATCGGGATATATGGATGAAGGGACCGTACTGTACGCTAACCAAAATCTACTGGTTCTTGTAGGCACTATCAGTGATACCTAGGGAATCATGGGGCGATGTTGCTAGGCGCTTTACCATGATTCGTTGGGCAAGTCGGAAATCGTTGTTCCGAGTCACAAGGAGTTGTGAGCCCACGGCTAGCTGTATCCCTGAACCATTGAGGGTCACACAGTGTAATGGAGTTTTAATCCCCGTTGAGATAGTTAAATTTAAAGAGTTAAATTTAATGAATAAAGAAGTTGGACTTCTTAAATAAGAGTAAGGGAGTAGGATTTCCTAAAATGACATAGGGATGTACATTTTTGGAAACCACTGAATTCGGATTCAGGAAAATTTATCTTGACTTTAAAATGTGCAGAAATGGTTTCTGTGAACATTGGTAAAATCGGTTTATCAATCGGAGTCACGATGAATTTTATATTAATTTCTGAACATGCGGGCTTTGCTTGTCGGGCCTCAACTTATGACTAATGGGCCCTAAGCTGTTAGTGGCCTGCATTATAAATAAGTTATTACAGTACAGAAATTACACACAACAGCTCATTATTTTGAGAGAAAAAAAATCGAACCCTAGCTCTCTCAAAGAATTTTCGGCCGTCCCCCTCCTGCTCTGCCCGAGAAAATTTCGGTCTGTGATTTTGAATCGCAGTCAGGAATAACGAATCAGATTCGTTTAATCTCTTCGCAGAAAACTTCTGACAGATTTTCTAGTGCAATCTGTCAGAGGGATTTAAACCTCATTCGTGGACCTGATTGAAGGAGTTCATCAGTTCCTGGGAGATACAAGAAGCGCAGAGAAATCTGTGTGGTGTCCATTAATCTCGCTTCGAGATTGAAGGTAAAATTTAATTAATTGTTATTTGAATTTTACACACACAATAATTTAATCGTTGAACGGTTGATACCCACACCATGGAATTGTTCCATGATAAAATTTTTAAACTTCCGCTGCACCGGGTATCAATCGTGATTGATCTGAACGCCAGTTTTCCAACATCTTCTTCCTAGAGTGTTTCTGTAGTAGCCCGGTTCTATTTTACAAGATTAAGTGATTTTAAACATGTTAAAAATGACATATAATTTTAAAAGTATCAAAACATGTTTAAGGAGTCCTTATTTGGTGAAAATAAGTAGAAAATTAGATCTGGAACGTCCGAAAATGGTAGGGTAGGTCCCGGAGGTCCAAAAATGAGTTCGAAAGGACCAAAACAGTTCGGAGCATACGGACCAGTTCGGACCCTCCAAACTAGTTCGGGCCCTCCGAACCCAGTTCGGGCCGTCTGAACTCAGCAGAGTCCATATGTCAAAAGTGGCTCGAACAAGTGGCAGTTCGGAGCCTCCAAACCCAGTTCGGGCCGTCCGAACTCCCGCCAGATTGAGGTGTCAAAAATGCACTCTACACATGGAAATCATGCCCGGTTCGGATCCTCCAAACCCAGTTCAGATCGTTCGAACCCAGGCCTATAAAAAAGGTCCGAGGCTCTCATTTTGAATGTCAAATTTTCTATCCTCTCCCGGTAATGGATCTATTTTAAGGGCTTCGGGATTCTTTCTTTAAGAGTTGGAGTAGGAAATAGTATTTTTTTTATAGCGGACAGTCTCTGCAGTAGCAGCCAAGCGGCGAAGCTCTAGCGTGGCGTCCAAGGGTCATAGCTAGGCTATGCCCAGGCTCTGGGGCATGCGACATCAGCGGGCTGACGACAGACGAAGGTATGGCTTTGGTTCCCTAAGTAAATAGGAATTAGGCTATAGTTTAATTAAGGCTTTTGGAGCCTAGTAGGTGATGTTTGACATGCTAGGTAATGCATGGTTATTTATGTTGTAGTACTGCATGGTAGGCTTGGACCTAGATGGGAGCATCTAGGATCTGCCTTAGTAAGGTACGGAAGTATTATTCGAGATATCCAGATTGAGTATGCATGTATTATGTATTTGCATGGATTATGTGATTGCATGTTTTATATGCCTTTATATACAGCATGTCACGACTGTATGTTGCATACATGAGCTGTAAGAGTGGGTGCCCAGTGAGCCAACTGTGTGGCTATGGGCTTTGATGACTCTTTGTATAAACAATCTTTTGTTTAATATTATTTACACTTTTATTAATGGCAATGACTTTATATTACTTCATATTGTTATATTGTGATATACTATTGTTGTTTTAATAAAGACCTTGAATATATCATAGTGTATGTAAGATGTGGTAGAACATGGAGATGTCTATCATGAAATACATCTTATAGTCACTGTATATTCTAAACTGTTCCTAGTCGATTGAGCCGTCCGATAATAAGGATAAGGATCGCTCGAGTTTGAGACTAGCATTTGCGATGCGGAGTACCACGTTTCATTGGTAGGGAACATGGAGATGTTCGAAGCATGCAAATGGATATTCATAGGATGAATAATCGAACTACCCTATTCGGACTTTCCAAGTGGTTATCACTTATCGAGTGGATAAAGTCCGCGGTTTTGGTTGTACACCATTAGTCCTTACGACTTGAAACATCATGGAGACTCTATATGCTAGTGCTGTGCTTTGACTCGTTTACCGACTCTATGGGGGTCATCAGGTGTCGAGATTGGGTACAGTTACGACACATATAGGAGTCGATGCATTGTTGTCAAGGATTCACCACATACTTGCGAGTGTGGATATCCTATGCGATCTGAGGAGATATTAGTGTGACAAATCTCTGGCCAGAGTACTTGATGTGATTTAAGAAATGGTTTCTTAGTAGCACATGCGATGTCACTAATTTGATCTTCAAGATGTATTGCATAGTTATCGAATCTTGAGCGACTCTCGATATACCAATGGTTGTTGATTCGATCGGGATATTTGGATGAAGGGACCGTACTGTACGCTAACCAAAATCTACTGGTTCTTGTAGGCACTATCAGTGATACCTAGGGAATCATGGGGCGATGTTGCTAGGCGCTTTACCATGATTCGTTGGGCAAGTCGGAAAGTGTTGTTCCGAGTCACAAGGAGTTGTGAGCCCACGGCTAGCTGTATCCCTGAACCATTGAGGGTCACACAGTGTAATGGAGTTTTAATCCCCGTTGAGATAGTTAAATTTAAAGAGTTAAATTTAATGAATAAAGAAGTTGGACTTCTTAATTAAGAGTAAGGGAGTAGGATTTCCTAAAATGACATAGGGATGGGCATTTTTGGAAACCACTGAATTCGGATTCAGGAAAATTTATTTTGACTTTAAAATGTACAGAAATGGTTTCTGTGCACATTGGTGAAATCGGTTCATCAATCGGAGTCACGATGAATTTTATATTAATTTCTGAACGTGCGGGCTTTGCTTGTCGGGCCCTAACTTATGACTAATGGGCCCTAAGGTGTTAGTGGCCTGCATTATAAATAAGTTATTGCAGTACAGAAATTACACACAATAGGTCATTATTTTTGAGAAGCAAAAATCGAAAACCCTAGCCTCTCAAAGTAATAATCGGCCGACCCCTCCCATACTCTGCCCGAGAAATTTCGGTCTGTGATTTTGAATCGCAGTCAGGAATAACGAATCAGATTCGTTTAATCTCTTCGCAGAAAACTTCTGATAGATTTTCTAGTGCAATCTATCAGAGGGATTTAAACCCCATTCGTGGACCTGATTGAAGGAGTTCATCAGTTCCTGGGAGATACAAGAAGCGCAGAGAAATCTGTGTGGTGTCCATTAATCTCGCTTCGAGATTGAAGGTAAAATTTAATTAATTGTTATTTGAATTTTACACACACAATAATTTAATCGTTGAATGGTTGATACCCACACCATGGAATTGTTCCATGATAAAAATTTTAAACTTCCGCTGCACCGGGTATCAATCGTGATTGATCTGACCGCCAGTTTTCCAACAGTGGTATCAGAGCCAGGTTGCTCAGATCAAACGATTAAATTAATCAATTGTACAAAATTTTTGAGTCTCGGTTTTTGAAACAAAATAAATATTTTTAAATAAAAAAAAAAATTTTTCGGGGCAAAACCCGGGCAGCGATTGGATCGCTGCCCGGTGGGGCAGCAATTGTTGCTGCCCCGGGCGGCGCACGGCGCCGCCCAAAGAGGGCGCACGGCGCCGCCCAAGGCGGCGACCGGCGCCGCCCAGCGCAGCGCTGGGCGCTGCGCAGGGGCGGCGCTCGGCGCCGCCCAGGGCAGCGCACGGCGCCGCCCAGGGGCGGCGCCAGGCGCTGCCCTAAGGGGGCAGCCGGGCTGCCCCCGGCCCGCGCCCCGGGTGCGGGCCGGCCCGGGAGTGTCCCGGGCGGCCCGCGGGAAAAATTATATTTTTATTAAAAATTAATTTTAATATGTTAAAATTTTATTTTTGGTCCGGTCAAAAATTGTTTTTGATTGGTTCACGAGATTTCGGATCGAATTGTTCGAGTCCGTAAATTTTAAAATTGATTTTGGATAAATTTGAATTTTTGGAAAATTTTAATGTTTTATCCGTAAATTGAATTTTGAAATCAATTATTTTGGTACAATTGATGATAAGATATGATCTTATGATATATTGAGTAAAATATGATTTTATTTGTAAAATTGGATTTTATAGATAAAATATGATTTTATTTGATATAGAGATAAAATATGATTTTATATGTGAAATGAGATTTTATATATAAAATATGATTTTATCTTGTTTAAATTTGAATTGCCACTGCATGTTATCCAATAAATTAATTTTGAATTAAATGTTATTGGATAAGGATGATCGATTGCCATGACCAATTTTGTAGGTGTATGTTAGGAATTTACATTTTGTTTTTATTGTTGTTGGTTTTATTAATGGGCCTGGTTTATGGCCCGATATGAATGTCATATGTAATAAAAGTGGGCTTGGTTTATGGCCCGTTCCCACCCCTAAAATGTATCCCCTACTTGTCATTTTTATTTATTGTAAATACATTAGATTTAGTGGGAGATCAAGATTTGAAGACGGTGGGCCCAGCAGACAATAAAGACTGAAGAAATGTAAATTGGAAGCACATGTAATAGGATTGCATTGCATACTGCATATTACCTAGGATTGGACTAAGACCCGTGATTGGCAACCACGGGTCAATTAGAAATGGAATCGATCATCCTATATAATATTTGATATTATGATTGTATGCATGTTTAGACATAAATTGCGTGAATCCGGCAAGCATGCAATAAAATGAATATGATGAGACAAATATTTTTATAATTAAAAATCCCTCATTTTAAATATGATTTAAAATTTATATCAAGATAAATAAAGGAAATTTAAATTTGTTTAAATGTTCCCACCTTCCATCAACGGTCAATGTATGTGATGCTACCCGCGGATACGGTCCGGCTCATATTATTGGGGGGGCCCGTCCGTCGGAAAGCTGTACATTGGATCGACAAATGTTGTAAGTTGGGTGGAACTCCCATGGGATCGGCTCATATTATTGGGGGATCCACATGGCGACCGTCCATCACAACTTAATATTGATGGGTCATCTTGACATGTCACTTTAAACGGCGTCATATTATTGGGCCCTTATTGGACATGAGGTAAACACATGGGGGTTGCTTTGGAAGCAATTGGGCTCTACCTTTTGAGAATTATGGTTGGCTGATATTATTCGGGACCATAAGTTTGTCAATTGGACTCCATGTTCTCACTAAGGAAAAAGTTTCCCGTTTTCACTAGAGGGTGGTGAAATCGTTAAAATAGTGGGAGTGAGATTCATAAAATTAAATTTCGCCTATTTTATGTCTTAGTAAATTGTTAAACAATCATTGATATATGTCTGTTTTTCTTTTCAGTATTTCATACGATGAATTCGCGTAATCCTTTATTCTCGATCCTCGAACAAAACAAGTTGACTGGCGCCAACTATACGGAATGGTTCCGGAAGTTGAAGATTGTCTTAACTTCGGAGAAAATGCTCTACGTGTTAGAGAAAGCACCTCCGAAGGAAGCACCAGCTGATGTAAGTCCGGAGGAATTGGCCAAGCTTGATGCATGGTGGGACCATGACATCAAGACCAAATGCTATATGCAAGCCTCGATGTCTGATGAACTCCAGAGGCGATTTGAGGACACGGTGAATGCTGCTGACATTCACGCGCAACTCAAGGAACTTTTTGGGGCTCAATCGAGGGCTGAAAGGTTCGCAACTGTTAAGGAGTTGATGACGTGCCGCATGCGTGAAGGGACTTCGGTCCGTGATCATGGGGTACGAATGATTTGGCTCATACAAAAGTTGGCGACCCTTGATTTGGTGTTGGAGCATGAACTCAATGTGGATTTACTGCTTCTGTCTCTTCCTTCTTCATTTGATGGATTTGTGATAAATTTTAATATGAACAAGATAGAGGCCACCCTTGAAGAGATGGTCAATATGCTCGTTACATATGAATCCACACTTAAGAAGGATAAGCCCGTTTTCTTGGTGGGCTCCTCATCTTCTGCTAAGAAGGGGCCAAGTATGAAGGGCAAGAAACGTTCTGCCCCACCCAAGAAAGTCGAGCCCGAGAAGAAGCAAAAGACAAAGGCTTCAAACAATGGAAAATCCAAGGATGTTTGCCATTACTGCAAGAAGCCGGGACATTGGAAGCGTAACTGCAAGGAATATCTAGAGCAGTTGCGAACTGCAAAGGGTATGTTCTATATTGAAATTAACGTTTCGCTTAACACTACTTCTTGGGTATTGGATACCGGATGTGGATCTCACATTTGCAATGATTTGCAGGTGATGACAAGAAGTCGGAGGCTTAGAATGGGTGAGACCCAGCTGAGGCTCGGGAATGGTTCCAGAGTTGAAGCTACAGCCGTAGGAGACGTTTGTTTAATTTTGCAGAACGGTTTTAAGTTATTATTAAGAGATGTTTTATTTGTTCCAGATTTAATTAAAAACATTATTTCTATTTCTATGCTTGATAGAGATGGTTATTCTTGCAATTTTGTGAATGGGATTTGCAATATTTACAAGAATGAATGTTTGATTGGAAATGGACAACTTGAAAACGATCTATACAACTTAAAACTAAAAGACGTTCCAATTAATTATTTTGATAAACCGGCTACAACAAACAAAAGGAAAATCGATAGTCAAAACCCGGCAAACCTTTGGCACGCTAGACTAGGTCATATTTCCTCAAGGAGGATGAACAAGCTAGTGGGAGAGGGCATGTTTGATATGTCTGATCTCTACCTACTTGTGAATCCTGCCTAAAAGGGAAAATGACTAAATCTCCTTTTAAGGGGAAACCTGAGCGTAGTCAAAATCTGTTGGATTTGATCCATACAGATGTTTGTGGTCCATTTAGAGTTGGGACTCAACATGGCCACACCTACTTCATTACCTTTACTGACGATTATTCAAGGTATGGGTATTTATATTTAATGAAATATAAGTCTGAAGCATTTGAAAAGTTCAAAGAATTCAAGGCTGAAGTAGAAAACAAGCTAGGTAAAAGTATTAAGGCACTTCGATCGGATCGAGGTGGAGAATACTTGAGTACCGAGTTTTTGGACTATCTGAAAGAGAATGGGATTCTCTCTCAGTGGACTCCTCCTATGACACCACAGCTGAATGGTGTATCGGAGCGTCGTAATCGAACTTTGTTGGACATGGTTCGATCCATGATGAGCTTCACTGAGCTTCCACCTTCGTTTTGGGGCTATGCGCTTGAAACGGCGGTATTGTTGTTGAACAACGTCCACACTAAAGCAGTGGACAAAACACCATACGAGTTATGGAATGGCAAATCTCCTAAGTATTCGTACTTGAGGATTTGGGGATGTCCTGCTTACGTGAAGCGGACAGTGGGAGATAAGTTGGATAGTCGATCCAGCTTATGTTATTTTGTAGGGTATCCGAAGAATTCAATCGGATATTATTTCTATTATCCTGCTGAAACAAAGGTGTTTGTTTCTAGGAATGCCACCTTCTTGGAGAAGGAGTTCTTATTGGATAAGAAAGGCGAGATGATGGAACTCGAAGAAGTTCGAGAAGAACCCGAAATACAAAATAACGATCCTACACCTCAGGAACCATTGATGGACACGCCTGCACCTAGAAGATCCGAAAGGACTTCTAAACCTCCAGTTCGATATGGTCTTCTTCTTGAAGGGGATCAAGATGAACCCGACATTGGATGTGATCCAAGAAACTTCAAGGAAGCAATTTCTGATGCGGATTCGAATTTATGGCTTGAAGCTATGCAGTCAGAATTGGATTCGATGCATACAAACCAAGTTTGGTCTTTAGTAGATCCTCCCGATGGAATTGTTCCGATAGGGTGCAAATGGATCTACAAAAGAAAGCTTGGGCCTGATGGTAAGGTATTGACCTACAAGGCGCGATTGGTGGCTAAAGGTTATACTCAAAGGCAAGGAGTTGACTATGACGAAACCTTTTCACCAGTTGCAATGTTCAAGTCCATAAGAATCCTAATTGCCATAGCTGCATGGTATGACTATGAGATATGGCAAATGGATGTGAAGACTGCTTTTCTTAATGGAGACATTAAGGAGGAAATCTATATGAAGCAGCCTGAGGGGTACACATCCATGGGAAGCGAGCATAAGGTATGCAAGCTTCAGAGATTAATTTATGGTCTAAAACAAGCATCAAGAAGTTGGAACCAGAAATTTGATGAAACAATAAAAGATTTTGGTTTCATCAAGAACCCGGAGGAACCGTGCGTGTACAAGAAAGTAGTTAAGGATGCTGTGACATTCTTAGTACTTTATGTTGATGACATCCTACTCATTGGGAATGATGTAGGGATGTTGCAGTCAACAAAGATATGGTTATCAGGTAGATTCTCGATGAAGGATTTGGGTGAGGCATCCTACATTCTTGGGATACAGATCTATAGAGATAGATCTAAGAGAATGATAGGACTCACACAATCAACCTACATCGACACCATATTGAAACGGTTTTCAATGGATGGGTCCAAGAGAGGACATCTACCCATGTGTCATGGAGTTTCTCTATCCAAGTCTATGTGTCCCAAGACTGATGCAGAGATAGAGAATATGACACATGTACCATATGCGTCAGCTATAGGTAGTATCATGTATGGGATGATATCTACTAGACCGGATGTAGCATTTGCTCTGAGTGTCACGAGCAGATATCAGTCTAATCCTGGTCAAATGCATTGGAAAGCCGTGAAGGACATTCTTAAGTACTTGCGAAGGACTAAGAATATGTTCATGGTTTATGGAGGACGAGAACTCAAATTGGAAGGCTATACCGACTCTAGCTTCCAAAGTGACGTGGATGACTCGAAGTCAACCTCTGGATTTGTATTCATGCTCAATGGCGGTGCTGTCTCTTGGAAGAGTTCCAAGCAAGACACCACAGCGGATTCCACCACTGAGGCTGAATACATTGCAGCATCAGCTGCTGCTAAAGAGGCCGTTTGGATGAGGAATTTCGTCCAATAGTTGGGCGTCATTCCTGAATTTGTTGGTCCAGTCCCGGTGTACTGCGACAACACGGGTGCCGTTGCTCAAGCAAAGGAACCAAGGTCTCATCAAAGATCCAAACACGTACTGAGGAAATACCACATAATCCGGGAAATTGTGGAAAGAGGAGACATCATTGTCGAACGAGTGGCCTCTGCAGACAATATCGCTGATCCGCTTACTAAGCCTTTGCCAGGACCATTGTTTGACAAACATCGCGAAGCAATGGGTCTACGTAGTATGACTAGTTGGCTATAGGGCAAGTGGGAGATTGTAAGAGTGGGTGCCCAGTGAGCCAACTGTGTGGCTATGGGCTTTGATGACTCTTTGTATAAACAATCTTTTGTTTAATATTATTTACACTTTTATTAATGGCAATGACTTTATATTACTTCATATTGTTATATTGTGATATACTATTGTTGTTTTAATAAAGACCTTGAATATATCATAGTGTATGTAAGATGTGGTAGAACATGGAGATGTCTATCATGAAATACATCTTATAGTCACTGTATATTCTAAACTGTTCCTAGTCGATTGAGCCGTCCGATAATAAGGATAAGGATCGCTCGAGTTTGAGACTAGCATTTGCGATGCGGAGTACCACGTTTCATTGGTAGGGAACATGGAGATGTTCGAAGCATGCAAATGGATATTCATAGGATGAATAATCGAACTACCCTATTCGGACTTTCCAAGTGGTTATCACTTATCGAGTGGATAAAGTCCGCGGTTTTGGTTGTACACCATTAGTCCTTACGACTTGAAACATCATGGAGACTCTATATGCTAGTGCTGTGCTTTGACTCGTTTACCGACTCTATGGGGGTCATCAGGTGTCGAGATTGGGTACAGTTACGACACATATAGGAGTCGATGCATTGTTGTCAAGGATTCACCACATACTTGCGAGTGTGGATATCCTATGCGATCTGAGGAGATATTAGTGTGACAAATCTCTGGCCAGAGTACTTGATGTGATTTAAGAAATGGTTTCTTAGTAGCACATGCGATGTCACTAATTTGATCTTCAAGATGTATTGCATAGTTATCGAATCTTGAGCGACTCTCGATATACCAATGGTTGTTGATTCGATCGGGATATTTGGATGAAGGGACCGTACTGTACGCTAACCAAAATCTACTGGTTCTTGTAGGCACTATCAGTGATACCTAGGGAATCATGGGGCGATGTTGCTAGGCGCTTTACCATGATTCGTTGGGCAAGTCGGAAAGTGTTGTTCCGAGTCACAAGGAGTTGTGAGCCCACGGCTAGCTGTATCCCTGAACCATTGAGGGTCACACAGTGTAATGGAGTTTTAATCCCCGTTGAGATAGTTAAATTTAAAGAGTTAAATTTAATGAATAAAGAAGTTGGACTTCTTAATTAAGAGTAAGGGAGTAGGATTTCCTAAAATGACATAGGGATGGGCATTTTTGGAAACCACTGAATTCGGATTCAGGAAAATTTATTTTGACTTTAAAATGTACAGAAATGGTTTCTGTGCACATTGGTGAAATCGGTTCATCAATCGGAGTCACGATGAATTTTATATTAATTTCTGAACGTGCGGGCTTTGCTTGTCGGGCCCTAACTTATGACTAATGGGCCCTAAGGTGTTAGTGGCCTGCATTATAAATAAGTTATTGCAGTACAGAAATTACACACAATAGGTCATTATTTTTGAGAAGCAAAAATCGAAAACCCTAGCCTCTCAAAGTAATAATCGGCCGACCCCTCCCATACTCTGCCCGAGAAATTTCGGTCTGTGATTTTGAATCGCAGTCAGGAATAACGAATCAGATTCGTTTAATCTCTTCGCAGAAAACTTCTGATAGATTTTCTAGTGCAATCTATCAGAGGGATTTAAACCCCATTCGTGGACCTAATTGAAGGAGTTCATCAGTTCCTGGGAGATACAAGAAGCGCAGAGAAATCTGTGTGGTGTCCATTAATCTCGCTTCGAGATTGAAGGTAAAATTTAATTAATTGTTATTTGAATTTTACACACACAATAATTTAATCGTTGAATGGTTGATACCCACACCATGGAATTGTTCCATGATAAAAATTTTAAACTTCCGCTGCACCGGGTATCAATCGTGATTGATCTGACCGCCAGTTTTCCAACATGAGCATATGAGCCTATATCCTTGTGATATCCGGTATTGGGATATTTACGTTGTCTGTAGATCGTTGGACACATGGGCTCGTGTCAGGTCACCAATATTAGTTGGACACATGAGCTTGTGTCAGGTCACTGATATTTGGTTGGACACGTAGACTTGTGTTAGGTCACCATCAGGGCATCTAGGTATGTTTGTCACCTCCTGTAGCGATAGCTCAGCGTGGTACATATCAATGCCCAAGTTATTCTCTATTAGATATTCTTGACCTCGTGTCTTGATACCCAGTTCATTTTCAATCATGCGCATATAATAGTGTATACTCATACTCTCGTACTGAGCATGTTAGGCTCACTTCCGGTTATTTTCTATTGGATGGATGCCCTATTCCATGGGGCAGTTGCAGGTAGTTCTCCCGAAGACAGGGAGGTTAGGTGGTGACCAAGGCTGGATAGCAGGGTTGACCACTAGGTTTTGCTTACCTGGTATTATTTTATTTTAAGATTCCGCAGTTACTCTGATTAAGATTATTTTATTGATTATTGCATGCTTAAGTTCTTATTAGTAGGTGATCACGGCGTGGGTCACTACATTTATGGTATCAGAGCATGCAATAAGATTCTTTGGGACATATTATTGATTTTGGGTTATCCTTTGTAGGATTACAAGTTGGATTCAATAACGATAGCAGTATCAGAAAATTGGAATAGCAGGATATCTAGGCTTTTCCAAGACCGTCATTACCAAGGTCGGCATCAAAGTTTCGTATTATGTGGATCCCAGCAGGATGTAGCTGGAAAAGAAGATCCAGTTTTCAACGCCAGACACTTCTCTAAGTTGAAAGGAATGTGTGACATGTAGTCATCCATTCTGAGTCGACCAAGAAAGCCACCCCGGAAGACTCTCCACTAGTAGTTGGAGAGATTGACGGGAAAATCTTGTCTCATCTACCAGATAAAGAACCCAACAATATTGGAAGGATCCGGTAGATTAGCAAGATTTTATTCTTTTAGATCTTGCGAGGTAGAAGTTTTGCTGACATGAGTAGCAGACAGGAAAATTCATGTTCAAGATCAGTAGGCGGAATGACAGACTTCCGCGGGAATTTAAATACTGTATTTCAGTTGTAATCATATGTATTAAATATTTCAGTATTTGATGTACTCAGTTTTGTTGTATTGTACATCTTTCAGTGTAATCTTTTGATTAAGTTATGTATTACATGGGATTGCAATAAAGATTGTATTATAACCTGGATTGGTGGTTCAAGTGTTGTAATCTTTGAGATTAACTTGGTTATTTTGAATAAAAGATTGATCATTGTTTAAATGAGTACTTGGAATTTTGCATATTTTCAATGAATAGATCTAGATGTTTTACCTAGAATATTCCAGTAAGCCAAGTGTTTGCCAGGGATGATGTGACTCATCAGGATGCATGAATGTTTGTTCTATACGGATTTCCTTAGAACAATTGGTTGTTTTGATCTTTTTAGGTTATTACCTAGTGATGATGGATTTTCATCATGATGACAGGCTAAGAAGTACCAAGAGTTGTGTACTATAATCAGGACTAGATGTGAGAAAGCACGACCCTTAGTTGGTATTACTCTGGAAGTTTTCATACTTCAGAGGTGGTTTTGGAGGCCTTTGTGCTCCAGGGACTATTTAGGGGAGGCTAATCAGTCTGGGTATTTTGGCAACAGTCACAAAAAGATGTAGATTTAGATTGATAGATACCAAGCGTGGTATCAAGATTTGGTTATCGTCTGTTAGAGATATAGATGTCTCGTTTTCAGAACAGTCTTGGAATAGACTTTATTTGATAAGTAATTGTTCTGAGTAGATAAGTTTTGATCTTGATTTATGATTTCAGGATTTAATCCAAGAGATTATTTGAATTGATATTCAAAAGGATTTAATTATCAGATGCTTGAAAACTCGGGATTTGAGTTGTGCCTCTGCAGAGAATTTTTCCTTGACCAGTGATTTTGGTCCGGATAGGAATATTGCATAATATCAGAGACTCAGAGATGAGTTATGCCAGGATGCTCTTGACTGTCGGGTTCCGAGATGGTATAGTAAGTGCGACCTTATGCCGGTGTAATCTGGAAGGATTCTTTTGTTCCAGTTTGGCATTATAGGAAAACTTACCTCAGTCTCATTGTATATATGAACAGTCATAACAATGGGTATAACTATCAGAAAAGTATTCATGATTTATTTGAGTCTTCTGGAATTATACTTGGTACTGGATTAGTTCCAAGGGATTTGAATTATCGTCTGACTTCATCAGAGATACAAACTTTGGTTTTCGTGGACAGAATAGTCTTGGAAAGGATTCCTTGACAAGTGAATATTCTGGAAGGGTAGTTCTCGCACGTGATACTGGGGGAGAACCAGGAGGTTTTACCAGTATTGTCTGATTCTATCAGAGGTATAATTAGTGATTAGGATCTTGATTACGAGATGAACAAGAAATTCTAAGTGATGATTTTACTTAGGTAAGTTTCCCTGTAAGAATTGGAATTTTATTGATGGGTTATCAAGAAAAAATGAGTTTTATTAGGACACTGGGATGACTTATACTGGAAGATGTGAACTATGATCATTGCAACAGTTACGCTAAAGTATAATTTGGTGTCAGTTTGATAACCTTGAAAAGATATTCGATTTTATTGACAGATGTCATGAGCCTGCTAAGTTATAGCTTGGATACGACAATATAAGAATTCATTTGGTTAGTTAAACTGGTGCAATTTTGGTGCCCAATGACTATTTGCAACTATTTGTCTGAGGTAGATACAAATGTTATAATCCCGTGATGGGGGAGCTAAATATTATTTTGCATAAAGAACGATTGAAATTATTCAATTTTTGGTAGACTGATAAGATGAGTTCCGGGATGTCTATTGGATGCGTTAGGTCATTGATATAATAGATTTGATGAGATCGATTCAGGGGTTTTGCTAGGTTTTATTGGATTTAGGACTTTGCCTAAGAGGGATGAAACAATTTTGTTCATCCAATAGTGCAAGTGAGGATTCAACAAGAAATGATTATCCGTGACAGGATAAGAAGTATTCTCATTTTCAGGTGTTATCTGAAGTTATGAGATAGATGTCAATATATATTGGCACTAGAGATTGTACAAATCGATTTGTGAATCAACAGAATAATTGTATTGATATTTCCAAGAAGAGAACCTAAAGGGTTTAGGAAATCAAGAATTGTGGACAATGACGTTGCCACAGGTGTTATGACAAGTGTTAGTCATAAAATATGAGAATCTTTTTGATATACAAAGATTTGTGTACGAGGTTCTTTCTGGTGGAAAGGAATGAAGCAAAATATGTATCAGTATGTTTCTAGATGTTTGGTGTATCAGTAGGTCAAGGTAGAACACAGAGGACCTGGAGGATTTCTTCACAGTTTATCCATTCCTGAGTGGAAATGGGAGTTGATCATGATGGACTCCGTGACCCATTTACCGGTAAGCTCAAGGAATTGTGATGCTATCTGGGTTATGGGGGGACCGACTCACCAAGTTAGCACATTTCATTCCTTATAACCAAGACTTCAGTTTTGACAAGATGGCACGATTGTACATCCAGGATATCGTTCGATTGCACGGAGTGCCTGTGAGCATCAGCGATCGAGATCCCAGGTTTACTTCCAGGTTCTGGGGGAGTCTTCAGCGCGCTATGAGTACTACTCTCAGTTTGTGTACAACTTATCACCTAGAGACTGACGGACAGTTAGAGCGCACGATTCGTACTCTTGAAGACATGTTGCAAGAATGTTCTATGGATTTTGGTCAAGCTTGGCAAGATCAGTTGTCATTGATTGAGTTTGCGTACAACAAACAGTTACCATCGTAGTATTGGGATGACTCCGTTTGAGGTGTTGTACGGGAGACGATGTCGTACTCCACTGTTCTGGAAATAATTGGGTGAGTGACAAATAGAGGGACCAAATTTAGTCCTACATGCTGCTGATATTGTTGGACAGATCAAGAAAAGAATTAAGATTGCGCAGGATCGACATGCTAGCTATATGAATTTTAAGCGCAGACCATTGCAATTCGAAGTGGGAGAGAAAGTGTTCCTGAAAGTCTCCACATTTCACAGAATTTTGAGATTCGGTCTCAAGGGTAAGCTATCTCCTAGGTACATCGGTCCATTCAAGATTCTGGAAAGTGTTGGAGATTTGGCTAGCAGGTTGGCTTTACCGCCGTATTTGTCTTGTATCCACGACGTGTTCCATGTTTCACTGTTGCGATGGTATGTGACAGATGAGTTTCATATCTTACAACCGTATGAGGTACATTTGGATACGTATTTGACATACATGGAGAGACATTTGCTTATCATAGGTCATAAGGATAAAGTGTTACGCAGCAATACCATTCCTCTTGATCTAGTTCAGTGGCAACGCCGAGGCACTGAAGAGGCCACTTGAGAACTTGAGAGTCGTATGCGTACAGATTATCCAGAGCTATTTTGAATTATTGTTTTTTCAGATGTAACTTGTAAAATGAATCAGTTTGAATAAATATGTTTATTCAGTATCTTACTGCATTTAGTACTTAATATTGTTCGAGGATGAAATATCTTAATTAGGGGGATAATGTAGTAGCCCGGTTCTATTTTACAAGATTAAGTGATTTTAAAAAATGACATATAATTTTAAAAGTGTCAAAACATGTTTAAGGAGTCCTTATTTGGTGAAAATAAGTGAAAAATCAGATCCGGAACGTTCGAAAATGGTAGGGTAGGTCCCGGGGGTCCAAAATGAGTTCGGAAGGACCAAAAAAATTTGGAGCATACGGACCAGTTCGGACCCTCCAAACCCAGTTCGGGCCGTCCGAACTCAGCAGAGTCCATGTGTCAAAAGTGGCTCGGACAAGCGGCAGTTCGGAGCCTCCGAACCCAGTTCGGGCCATCCAAACTCCCGCCAGATTGAGGTGTCAAAAATGCACTCTACACGTGGAAATCATGCCCGGTTTGGAGCCTCCAAACCCAGTTCGGACCATCCGAACCCAGGCTTATAAAAAGGGCCCGAGGCTCTCATTTTGAATGTCAAATTTTCTCTCCTCTCCTCTCCCGGTAATGGCTCTATTTTAAGGGCATCGGGACTCTTTCTTTAAGAGTTGGAGTAGGAAATATTATTTTTTATAGAAGACAGTGTCCGTAGTAGCAGCCAGGCGGCGGAGCTCTGACGTGGCGTCCAAGGGTCGTAGCTGGGCTATACCCAGGCTCTGGGGCATGCGACATCAGCGGGTTGACGACGGACAAAGGTATGGCTTTGGTTCCCTATAGTAAATAGGGAGTAGACTATAGTTTAATTAAGGTTTTTAGAGCCTAGTAGGTGATATTTGGCATGCTAGGTAATGCATGGTTATTTATGTTGTAATACTGCATGGTAGGATTGGACCTAGATGGGAGCTTCTAGGATCTGCCTTAGTAAGATACGGAAGTATTATTCGAGATATCCAGATTGAGTATGCATGTATTATGTGTTTGCATGGATTATGTGATTGCATGTTTTATATGCCTTTATATACAACATGTCAATACTGTATGTTGCATACATGAGCATATTGAGCCTGTATCCTTGTGATATCTGGTATTGGGATATTTACCTTGCCAGTAGATGGTTGGACACATAGGCTCGTGTCAGGTCACCAATATTAGTTGGACACATGAGCTCGTGTCAGGTCACTGATATTTTGTTGGACACATAGACTTGTGTTAGGTCACCATCAGGGCATCTAGGTATGTTTGTCACCTCCTGTAGCGATAGCTCAGCGTGGTACATACCAAGGCTCTATTAGATATTCTTGACCTCGTGTCTTGATACCCAGTTCATTTGCATTCATGCGCATATAATAGTGTATACTAATACTCTCGTACTGAGCATGTTAGGCTCACTTCCGGTTATTTTCTATTGGCTGGATGCCCTATTCCATGGGGCAGTTGCAGGTAGTTCTCCCGGAGACAGGGAGGTTAGGTGGTGACCAAGGCTGGATATCAGGGTTGACCACTAGGTTTTGCTTACATGGTATTATTTTATTTTAAGATTCCGCAGTTACTCTGATTAAAATTATTTTATTGATTATTGCATACTTAAGTTCTGATTCATAGGTAATCACGGCGCGGGTCACTAAAGTTTCCTTCCACTGGACCCTGTAGAAGAAGAAACAGTAGTCTTCTTAAGTGTCTGGGCACTAGGGCCCAAAGATCCCGTTGGACGAGGAGAAGTAAGAGCACTCCCACGTCTCAGACTAAGACTTGACATGCTATACTTATTGATAATCCCTTGTTCCTTATAACTCCAAATACCATAACAACCATGGTTACTTTGACCGTCATGCTCTTCCATCTACAAGACAGGCAACTATCCTAATTAAAATCTATATCCCAAGATTATAATGCATGCTCTGATACCATAAATGTAGCAACCCGCTCCCGTGATCGCCTACTAATCAAGAGCTTACACATGCATTTAACTTAATCAAATGATAACCAGAAATAAACAATGGAATCCATAATCTAGTTACAATCCCAAGGAAAGAAATCTGTAACCTAATTAAAATTTACAACCAAATCGAAATAATCTACGGTACTCAATTTATCAAGGTACATGTCGAAAATAAACAGGAACAAACAACTCCACTGCAATCACATGAAATCTATGCCCTTCCATAACTGTAAGCATCATCAGTCCTCAAACCTGTCCCATGGAATAGGGTGTCCCCAAAAATAATACGAGACGTGAGCATAAAACGCTCAGCACGAGAGTATGAGTATACAAATATTATATATGTGCATGCATGCAAATGATATAGATACCAAGACACAAGGTCAAGAATCAATATAACCGCTCAAAAACCGGGCCCAAGGTATGTAGCACGCTGCGCCATCGCATCAGGAGGTGCCTCATATACTCGACAGTGGATTTACAAGCTACTCGACACTAGGCTACGTGTCCATCCATAAGCGTCATTTGACACTATCCTCGCGTGTCTAACCAACCACTACACATACGTAGGGTGAGCGCCCTACTATAGGATATCTCAACAGATACAGGATCAATATGCTCGTGAATGCGACATACCATAATGTCATGCATATACAGATAAAACATATAAGACATGCAACCACATAATACATGCATACTCAGTCTGGATATATCGAATAGTACTTTCGTACCTTAAACCGAAATCGTTATCGATTTCACCAACCGCGCTAGTTTCTCCGCATAAACTCCCGGATCACCCTAGGCTTCAAATATGTGAAATAAACTTGGGAACACACTTTTCATCTTAAATACACCCTCTGGTCAGCCCCCTTAATGGTGAAGATTCACATGAAAAAATACAATAAATCACACTTAGCCATGCATGATACCAAGGACTAAATCTTGAGAAAAACCAAGCCATGTTCTAACTTTTGATTTAAATCATGTTAGTCCGCTTAATCATGCAAAAACCAGTAAGGTGTCCTACACATGTGTTGTAACATCCACTTGATTCCCATAATCTAATCATTTCCCTTGCATTTCATCTACATCTCATATGCATTCCCATGCTACTTAAATGCATGACTCCATGTATAATTAAATACTTCAAGCCCCACACAAATATTTAATCAAGAATCTTGTCTCCCATTATTGATGGTTCATGTGAAGGTCCATCACATGGTGTTGAAAATGCCATTCCAACTTGCATGCATTTACCTTGCATGTCTTTTGTATTTATATTTCATTTGCATGGAATTTGTAAGTCATTTTGCATGCATTTGCATGATACATTTTCACCTTTGCATGCATGGTATTCAAGTTGAAATCTTATCAACTTGCATGACTTTATACTTTGCATGACACACTTCATGCATTAATGTTAATGATTTGTAATTAGTGTATCTTGTTCTTTAAATACCCCTTAATCATTTTAAATAAATGATTAAGATCTAGTATCATTACATCTCAGATGCCCTAATTATAGGAAGCGATCGGAAGCTCCGAACTCCCCTTCGGAAGCTCCGATCGTGCATGCAGTCCACGTTGCAGAAATGCAATGATCGGAAGCTCCAAACTCCCCTTCGTAAGCTCCGATCTCCAGTGTGTCCGAACACCTTGACACATTGATAATTTGCATGGCCAAACTGTGTTCGGAAGCTCCGATCGCACCTTCGGAAGTTCCGATCATCACAGAGCCTCCAAACTCCTTTGTTGCTTCCGATCTCTTCGAAAGCTCCTATCTTCTAGTTCGGACCTTCCAAACCACCCGAACCCAAATAAGCCCAAAATCATTTTTGGACGTTCTAGATCAAATTTCTTGGTCTTTTAATCATAATAAAATCCCTTAATCATGTTTTACCCATTTAAACATGTTTAGACCAATTAATCTTGTAAAACTGGGTACGGGTTACTACATTCTCCACCACTTAAGATATTTAGTCCGCGAAATTACATCTTAAGTAGGAACAGGAAATATCACTGATAAAACATCCTTATTACCGCTGAATGTTTTACAAGATTCGAATACAACAACATGAGGAATACAACTTCAAAATAACTCGAGGTGCTCTGAGTGCATACGACTCTCTAAATCCCAAGTTGCTTCCTGAGTATCTCGTCGCTGCCATTGAACCATGACCAATGGAATACTCTTGTTTCGAAGTACTTTCTCCTTCCTGCCAACAATCTTGAGTGGTCTCTCCACATAAGAAAAGTCTGGCTCTATCTAAATCTCAGTTGGATGTAAAACATGTGACTCATCAGCAACATACTGTTTAGCAACAATACGTGAAACACGTCATGGATACTAGAGAGATAGGGCGGTAACGCTAAACGATAAGTGACATCCCCAAATTTCTCGAGAATCTCAAAGGGGATAAACCTCGGTGACAACTTGCTCTGCAGACCGAATCTCATCACCTTCTGAAAAGGTGAAACTTTTAGGAACACATGCTCTACAGGCTGAAACTGCAAAGGCCTGCGCTGCGTATTGGCATAACTGGCTTGTCTATCTTGAGCAGCTCTAACTCTCTGCCTGATTAGATCAACTTTATCTGCAATCTGCTGGACTAAATCTTGTCCCTCCACCTGACGTTCACCTACCTCCTCCCAAAAGTGTGGTGTACGAAAACGTCGTCCATACAAAGACTAGAAGGGTGCCATGCCAATGCTGTGGTGGTAATTGTTGTTATATGCAAACTCCACCATTGGCAAATGATCTTGCCAGGCTGGACCAAAGTCCATCACTGAAGCTCTAAGCATGTCCTCCAGCGTACGGATAGTCCTTTCTGAATGGCTGTCAGTCTCAGGATGATAAGCCGTACTCAAGCTCAATGAAGTACCCAAGGCACTCTGGAAGCTACCCCAAAACCTGGAGGTAAACCTTGGGTCTCTGTCACTGAAAATGCTCAACGAAATTCCATGCAAGCGAACAATATCTTGCACGTAAAGTATTGCCATCCGATCAAAAGTGAAGTCCCGATTATATGGAAGGAAATGCGCGGACTTAAAAAATCTGTCTACAATAACCCAGATTGCATTAAAGTTTATGGAAGACATCGGCAAGTGGGTGACAAAGTCCATCTTCACGTGTTTTCACTTTCACTTGAGAAGATCTAAACTCTGAAGCAATCCCCCAGGTCGTCGGAACTCTACCTTGACTTGTTGATCGACTAGGCATCGTGAAACAAACTGATAAACACTGCGCTTCATGCCCTTCCACCAGAATCTCGTTCGCAGATCTTTGTACATCTTCATACTGTCTGGGTGTACAAAAAATCTGCTGCGATGAGCTTGAGACAGGATCTCTTCTCTGAGTGTGGAGTCATCAGGAACTACCACACGACCGAAAAGACATAACAGTCCATCTGCCTGAAAATGAAAACCAAAAGTATTGTCTCCCTGAGCCAAACAAAAAAGTTTCTGAGTCTTTGGATCTGAATATTGCGCCTCTCTGATGCGCGGATACAAAGATGGTTCCGAAAGCACTGAGAAAACTCATATTTTCTATTTTCATTTCTTGTGGAAAAAGGTATATCCCAAGGAACAACACTCCTGTACCACTCAAAAAACAACACTGGTACATAGAGAACTCAAATACACCTTGCGACTAAGAGCATCGGCAACTGGATTCGAAGAACCCGGATGGTACTTGATCTCACAATCGTAATCTTTCAACAAATCCAACCATCTATGCTGCCTCATGTTCAACTCAGCCTGAGTGAACATATACTTCAAGCTCTTATGATCGGAGAAGATCTCAAACCGTTCACCGTACAGGTAATGACGCAAAATCTTAAGAGAAAACACATTGGCTACAAGCTCCAAATCATGTACGGGTGATGCGATCATGGATGGCTCACATGCTGATCAAGTGGATAAGGATCCGTTGGAGATGCCAAGAGAACCAATTACGAGAGGTCGAGCTAAGAGATTCAAAGATGCGCTTCAATCGTTGATGGTGAATTGTCAAGAAGGCATTGGAATGCTTGAAGATCACTTTGAAGGGTGTTACAATATTATTGAAGTCCAAAGAAGTCAAGAAAGTGGAGAAAATGTCAAAGAGAACACAATAATAGGTGACACAGCCCGAGACGCATGTGCGCCTGCGCCTTGTTCCACGCGCGTCCGCGCGAAACCTTGCCATTTTGAAGATTGAGGACAGAAGCCCATGCGCGCCCGCGCCCACGCATGTTCCGAGTACTTTCAAGAATTTTGGATAGAGTTTTTTGCGCGCACGCGCCACTTCCAATGCGCGCCCGCGCGTCAATCCAGAGAGCCATGCGAGCCCGCGCCTCCGAGTTTTACACATAGTTCGGCATGTTTGTCTGTGTGCGAGACTTTTTGATATTTTGGCATTATTTTCTATATTTTGAGTCTTTTAATTATACTAGGAAACTTTCTAGATGATATCTTTGATATCTTCAGGCTATATTTTGCATTATCTTTTATTTTTGATTGTAAACTATATAAATACTTTTGTTTATTTCATTAATAATAATTCAGATTCAGTTTATATACAAACTATTCAAATTCTCTCTAGAATTTTGTACAAAGTTTTGCTTTGGCTTTTCAAATCAAACTTTCTCAGTTTAATTACTTGGAAGCATTTGTCGATTGTTTCTCACTGAAGATTGTCAGATACAAGTTATCTGAAGGTTTTCTTTGGTTTCAATTGTTGTGATTTCTGTTGTTAATCGTACCGTCGATTAAAGGTGGAAATCCAAAATCCTATCAATTTTACTTGTTTCAAAGATTGGGCAAAACTTTGGGTCTTTTGTTTATTGATTAGAGGGTGCGATTCAAATTGTAATCGTGTTTTCTAATCTTACACATCAAGATTCATATCATTTGGTATTAAAGCCAAGGTTTTGAATCAAGTAAGTATCTATCTTCATCTATCTCTGTTCTTTGTGTTCTTCGTGTTCTTCGTTCTTCATCCTTTGTTCTTCATCTGAGTCTATTCTTTATCAAATTTCTGTGTCGTTTCTTTCAAACTTGTTATCCAAGTCTCGTGTCTTGTGCTACAAGTTATAAAATAAAAAAAAAAGGAGCAAAGAAAAATCGGTCAGAGAAAAAAAAATAGTGGGGCCGAAAATCTGAGAAAAAAAAGGCGAAGAAAAGTAACTTGTGGCCAATTCCTTTGTCTTTATTCATCCTTGAAGCGAGTCAGAGTCAAGTTGTCCATAAAATTCCCTACTTGTGTTTGTGCAAACTTTGTGGGTCAATTTTCAAGCGTCTAAAAGTTTTAAACTTGAAGGTTTGAATTTTATTCTACAAAGCAAAGCCTCTCCATAAATTTGAGTGAAAAAAAGGAGTGATTGAGTGATTCGTTTGGAGTGAACTGTGAGAATTTGTGTGAGGAAGTTTATTACTAACGATTTTCTTGTAGGTACCATGAATCCAATAAAGATGTTAGTGAGAGTGTGAACCAAGGAATTTCCAAGGTTCATATGGAGGCGTTGATGGGGCAGTTGACTAGGGTGATGAAGTCGGAGTTAGAGCCTCTTCATGAGCGGATGAATAAATTGGAGGAGAGTAGTGGTAGTGGAAAAAAAAGTAAAAGTAGGAAGGGGAATGATTTTGAAGAAGATGAGAAAAGTTTTAATGAGAATTGGGATGAGGATAGAAGAGTACATGGGGGTAGACATAGGATAGAAGCGGTGCGAGGAAAATATACGGAGGGTAATAAAGAGGATGGGAATATCAGTAGTATTAAGATGAAAATTCAAGCGTTTCATGGAAAATTTGATCCGGTGGCATATCTGGAATGGGAGAAGCGTGTGGAGTTTGTATTCGGTTGCCATCACTATTCTGATCTTAAGAAAGTGAGTTTGACAGTGGTTGAGTTTGTAGATTATGCATTAATCTTGTAAGGCCCGGGATTAATTAAATTAATCCGAACTTAATTTGATTTTAATCCGAGTATATTTAATTTGGGAATATTTAGAGTTTCGATTTAAATTCTAATATTATTAAATTATTTAGGATTGAAATTGAATTAAAAAGAGGGCCGAGGACTGAATTGTAATTTTTGAAGTACGAGGGACTAAACTGCAATTATGCTTGAAGTTATCAGATGTTATTTGCTTCATCAGCATGCATACGTGTGATATGCATAAAATTTCAGAAAATTGAGCAGGAGCCGAGATCTTCTTCCATTTTCTTTGATTTCATGATCTTCAAATCTTTATAACTTTTGAACCGGTTATCCGATTTCGATTCCGAAAATTGTTCTGAAATCCTTACGACAAGGGATTCGGTCTCGTGTAATTTTTGTGTTGTTTTATATGGATTTCAAAATCAGTTATTGAGCAGAGATCAGATTTCATGCTTTTGTCATGTTCTTAGAATTCTATCGATTGTTTATGCTATATCGGATCGAAGTTGGATAATTGAATATATTGGTTATGACTTCTACCATGTATATTGAGAATTATAGCAGCTGATATGATGTTTGTGGTGATGAATTCAGCTGATATATAATGAACGAATGATTTGAATGATTAGAAATGGTTTCGGTATTTTGTCGGTTACCAATTTTCAATCGCTACGCCGTTGAATCGAGTTTTTAGACTGTTTTGATAGCCTCTACCTGAGCTGAAGTCTTTATCTACATGTTATGAATGTTATAGCATTTTTATTCTTCAGTTTCAGTTAAGTTGGAAGGCTAACGATACAAGACGCCGAGTTGAATCGAATAAGAAGAAGTTGAGGTTTGAAATGAGATTGATTGACGATATATTAATGGTTTTGATTCGTTTCTGATATAATAAGCTTGAATAAAGTTTGATATGAGTATTTCGATTGTTATAATTCAGATTGAAGAATTCAGAACCGAGATATTCGAAGGTATAATGAAGACATCGCGAGTTAGGGACTTTGAAACTCAAGAACGAGTATTCTTGAGTTGGCCCGCAAAAACCACATACATGATATGTTTTGATTTATGTTTGATGTTGTCGATCCATCTCAGGTAGTGGATATTTGAGTTTGAGTCGATATGATAGTATATTGAATTGATTCTATGCCAAGGTTGCGGTTAACCTTATTTTCTATCCGGGATGGCTACGATAGATGGATATCCATGTCAAGATCGGTTACGAATCTTGATGGCAATGACGTTTTATGAATCAATTCTTAATCGATATATGCGTTATTTACTCTATTGTTGAGTCGAGTATGAATAGAGTTGATATGATTTCGTTAACGATTTATATATATGTCGATTATACTGAGAATGATTTCTCACCGGAGTTTATCCGGCTGTTGTCTTGTTTTGTATGTGTGCATGACAACAGATGGGGCAGAAGCTGGTCATCGACGTCATTGACAGCTGGAAGAGAGAGTCTAGCAAGTGAGAACTCGGGTTGTAGATGAATTCATGCGATCTAGAAGCATCAAACCTTAGAACTTGTTGGTTTTGGAATGCATGTATGAAAGTTGAGTTAGTTTATGTCGTCTATCGTTATTTAGTGATTTGTTTGATGTAACAAATGCATGTATAGATGCTTGAGAGGTTGTTTATGTTTATGTGCTTGATTTGGAACTAATAAATCATGTTTTGAGTTGATCTTGCATGAATTATAGGATTGGAATTCAGCTTTGATAGCAAAACGATTATGCAGATTTTCTGGGCAGAGAGGCCGCTCGATCGACAAGATTTGACCGATCGAGCGAGGCCTTAAAATGCAAAATAGAGAATTGTAGTTTTTGAGCGAGCTCGTTCGTTAGGATTTAACCGATCGAGCGAGATCAAAATATGCTCAAACCCGAGAAGAGAAATTTCCTTCTCGCTCGATCGGTAGGATTTAACCGATCGAGCGAGGTGCAGGTTTTTAAATTTTTTTTTATTTGGTTTGAGTATTTATTTTAGAGCTAATTGCATCCATACCCCTTGTGAAAAGTCTAAAAGGCATAAAACCCCTTAAGAAATATTAATAGGCTAATGCATCCCTCAGTTTTTTAAAATGTAGCACATTTCACCCCAATGTTATACAAACTCGGGCACATTTATACCCTCTCATAAGGGTTTTTATGGTAATTTTTTCAAAACATAGGGTCTAACATGCTATTAATTTTACATAGGGGGTTTTATGCCTTTTAGACTTTTCACAAGGGGTGTGGATGCAATTAGCCCATTTATTTTAATACTTGGTTAATTTAGTTATTAATCATTATTTGCCCTAAGATGAGATTAGCAACCCGAGGTCCCCACAACAGGTGGTATCAGAGTGATAAGTTTCTCGGACTGAGAATAGATGAGCGGGGTAGATCGAGTCATCTATTCTGATATATTTATTGCTTTCATACTTGTATGGTATATGATTAATTGATTACAGATGTTAAATCTGTTGGAACACGCGTTCTCTGATCATACGGATGTGATACCCGAAGCAGTGGAAGTTTAAAAAATTTTATTTTTTGATATGGAACGATTCCATATCGTGGGTATCAAATCCTAACGATTAAAATTGTTGCAAGTAAAATAATAAACATAGTTAAATATTTTACCTATTCAAGCAAAGGCTTGATTATGGACTCCAACAGAATTTAATCTGCTCTTCTTGTAAATCCCGGGAACCGATGACTATCACGATCAACCTCCGGAATTAAGTCCACGAATAGAAAACTAAAACCCTCTGATTGATTGCACTAGAAATCAATCAGATGTTTATCGAAGAGAATAAACAGATTTGATCTGTCAATTCAGAATGTAATTTTTCACAAAAATTACAGACTGAATTATCTCAAAAGGGAGCAGAGGATTTTCGAAAATTCCTCTTGAAAATATATGTGTAATTCGAAAATTTCAAGACTTAAAGGTTATGATTTTCGAACACTACACATGTATTTATAGATAATTTCTAGACTAGATTAAGTTATAATTGTATTAGGACTCTAACTCCTTAGGGCCCACAATCCATAACTTAAGCCCAACAAGCCAAGCCTGTTATTATAAAAATTAATATAAAATTCATCATGACTCCGATTGATAAACCAATTTCACCAATGTGCACAGAAACCATTTCTGCACCTTTTAAAGTCAAGATAATTTTTCTGAATCCGAATTCAGTGATTTCCAAAAATGTCCATTCCTATGTCATTTTAGGAAATTCCACTCTCTTTAGTTAAGAAGTCCAATTTCTCTTTCATTAAATTTAACTCTTTAAATTTAACTATCTCAACGGGGTTTAGTAATCCATTACTTGTGTGACCCTCAATGGTTCAGGGATACAGCTAGCCGTGGGCTCACAACTCCTTGTGACTCGGAACAACAATTTCCGACTTACCCATCGAATCATGGTAGGAGCGCCTAGCAACATCGCCCCATGATTCCCTAGGTATCACTGATAGTGCCTGCAAGAACCAGTAGATTTTGGTTAGCGTACAGTACGGTCCCTTCATCCATATATCCCAATCGAATCAACAACCATTGGTGCATCGAGAGTCGTTCGAGATTCGATAACTATGCATTACATCTTGGAGATCAAATAGTGACATCGCATGTGTTACTAGGAAAACCGAGTAACCTAAAACACATCATGTACTCTGGCCAGAGATTCGTCACACTAATATCTCCTCAGATCGCATAGGATATCCACACTCGCAAGTATGTGGTGAATCCTTGACAATAGAGCATCGACTCCTATATGTGTCGTAACTGTACCCAATCCCGACACCTGATGACCCCAATAGAGTCGGTAAACGAGTCAATGTATATTACTAGCATATAGAGTCTCAATGATGTTTCAAGTAGTAAGGACTAATGGTGTACAACCAAAACCGCGGACTTATCCACTCAAATAATAATAACCACTTGGAAAGTCCGAATAGGGTAGTTCGATCATTCATCATATGAATATCCATTTGCATGCTTTGAACATCTCCATGTCCATTACCAATGAAACGTGGTACTTGGCATCACAAATGCTAGTCTCAATCTCGAGCGATCCTTATCCTTATTAGCGGACGGCTCAATTGACTAGGAATTGTTTAGAATATACAGTGACTATAAGATGTGTTTCATAATAGTGATCTCTCTTTATTCACTATCTCATCTTACTTACACTATAGTATATTGAAGGTCTTTATCAAAACAATAATAGTATATCACAATATAACAATATGAAGGAAGACAAAGAAAATGCCATTAATGAATGTAAATTATATTAAACAAAGATTCTTTATACATAGAGTCATAAAAGCCCTTAGCCTCAAGTTGGCTAACCGGGCACCCACTCTTTCAATCTCTCACTTGCCCTAAAGCCAACTAGTCATACTACGTAATCCCATTGCTTCGCGATGTTTGTCAAACAATGGTCCTTGCAAGGGCTTAGTAAGTGTGTAGTAGCCCGTAACCAAAATCAGTAATCAAGGAATTAATCATAATTACTTGGTTAGAGTTCGGAAGCTCCGAAGGCGAGTTCGGAAGTTCCGAACAGGATCGGAAGCTCCGATGATATTACGTCAGGCATGACGTGTGGCAAGATCGGAAGCTCCGATCACCCCTATCCGGAGTCAACAAGTGATATTTTGACACGTGGCAGATCAGGATCTTCGGAAGCTCCGATGGCAGGATCGGACATTCCGATCGAGGATCGGAAGTTCCGATCGTTGTCTATAAATAGAAGGCCGAGGCTTCACTTTCATTTGCCAATTCCGTCTCTATTCCAGGCATATTTGAGTAGTTCTAGTCTTCCTAGGCTTGACCCGGGGGTTGGCGAGGCGTTCGATAGTCGTAGCGGAGTTGTGCCCAAGTTCTGGAGGCATCGACATCAAAGGGCTAACGATGGACGAAGGTATAGCTTTTGCTTCCTATAAATATTTAGGAGTATGCAATAGCTTAGTTAAGGCTTTTAGTGCGCTATAATGATAGTAGTATCATTTGGCAGTGTAGAGCAGACTATAGGCGTGGACCTAGAGTTGGTAGAGCTTGCACTGATTTGAGGTACGAAAGTACTGTTCCAGATATCCTGACTGAGTATGCATGTATTATGTGACTGCATGGTTTATATGTCATTGATTTATGCTGCATTCATTTGCATACTGAGCTATCTCCTTCGAGATGTCTGTTAGTAGGGTTTTTCCCTATCCTGTTAGTGGTTGGAATTCCATCGATTTGGGTCCGGCATATCCACTGGTATTATGGTATGGGAGCCACCTCCTAAAGCGACGGCACAGCGTGCTATATACCAGGGCCCGGTCTGTCTCTGTTATCTGATCCTTGACCTCGAGTTTATAGGGAGTTCACTTTGCATGCATGTATACTCATACTCTCGTACTGAGCGTTTTATGCTCACGTCTCATACTCTGTGTTTCTGGACACCCTATTCCATGGGGCAGGTTTGCGATTGGACGAGGCGGGTGGATTCAGGAGGGGCTAGTCAGTGGTTGACCAGCTGGAGCTTCGTTTAGGTTTTATTTCTATTGTTTTGAGGTTGATACAACTATTCGATTTGGTTGTATATTATTTGGATAAATTACAGATTCCTTTACTTGAGATTGTATAATGTTTATGGTTTCCGCAAGATTATTCTGATATCTGTTTTATTAAGTTAATTGCATGCCTAAGTTCTGTTAGTAGGTGATCCGGGTAAGGGTCACTACAAAGTGGATCAGCGATATTGTCTGTAGAGGCCACTCTCTCGATAGTGATGTCTTCTCTTTCCACAATCTCTCGGATGATGTGGTATTTCCTCAGTACGTGTTTGGATCTTTGATGAGACCTTGGTTCCTTTGCCTGAGCAATGGCACCAGTGTTGTCGCAGTACACCGGAACTGGACCAACAGCTTCAGGAATTACGTCCAACTCTTGGACGAAATTCCTCATCCAAACGGCCTCTTTAGCAGCAGCTGATGCTGCAATGTATTCTGCCTCAGTGGTGGAATCCGCTGTGGTGTCCTGATTGGAACTCTTCCAAGAGACAACACCGCCATTGAGCATGAATACAAATCCAGAGGTTGACTTCGAGTCATCCACGTCGCTTTGGAAGCTAGAGTCGGTATAGCCTTCCAATCTCAATTCTCTTCCTCCATAAACCATGAATATATTCTTAGTCCTTCTCAAGTACTTAAGAATATCCTTCACGGCTTTCCAATGCATTTGACCGGGGTTGGCCTGATATCTGCTCGTGACACTCAGAGCAAAGGCTACATCCGGTCTGGTAGATATCATCCCATATATAATACTACCTATGGCTGACGCATATGGTATGTGTGTCATTTTCTCTATCTTTTCATCAGTCTTGGGACACATAGACTTGGATAGAGAAACTCCATGACACATAGGTAGATGTCCTCTCTTCGACTCATCCATAGAAAACCTTTTCAATATGGTATCGATGTAGGTTGCTTGAGTGAGTCATATCATTCTCTTAGATCTATCTCTATAGATCTGTATCCCTAGAATATAGGAGGCCTCACCCAAATCCTTCATCGAGAATCTACCTGATAACCATATCTTTGTTGACTGCAACATCCCTACATCATTCCCAATGAGTAGGATGTCATCAACATAAATCACTAAGAATGTCACCGCATCCTTAACTACTTTCTTGTACATGCACGGTTCCTCCGGGTTTTTGATGAAACCAAAGTCCTTTATTGTTTCATCAAATCTCTGGTTCCAACTTCTTGATGCTTTTTTGAGACCATAAATTGATCTCTGAAGCTTGCATACCTTATGCTCGCTTCCCATGGATGTGAATCCCTCGGGCTGCATCATATAGATTTCTTCCTTAATGTTTCCATTAAGAAATTTAGTCTTCACATCCATTTGTCATATCTCATAGTCATACCATGCTGCTATGGCAATAAGGATTCTTATGGACTTGAACATTGCGACTGGTGAAAAGGTTTCATCATAGTCAACTCCTTGTCTTTGAGTATAACCTTTTGCTACCAATCGTGCCTTGTAGGTTAGTACCTTGCCATCAGCCCAAGTTTTCTCTTATAGATCCATTTACACCCTATCGGAACAATTCCATCGGGAGGATCTACTAAAGACCAAACTTGGTTTGTATGCATCGAGTCTATTTCCGACTGCATAACATCAAGCCATAAATTCGAATCCGCATCAGAAATTGCTTCCTTGAAGTTTCTTGGATCACATCCAATGTCGGGTTCACTTTGATCCCCTTCAAGAAGAAGACCATATCGAATAGGAGGTCTAGAAGTCCTATCGGATCTCCTAGATGTAGGCGTGTCCACTGAAGGTTCTTGAGGTGTGGGATCGTTATTTTGTATCTCAGGTTCTTCTCGAATTTCTTTGAGTTCCATCATCTTGCCTTTCTTATCTAATAAAAACTCCTTCTCCATGAAGGTGGCATTCCTCGAAACAAACACTTTTGTTTCAGTAGGATGATAGAAATAATATCCGATTGAATTCTTCGGATATCCTACAAAATAACATAAGGTGGATCGACTATCCAACTTATCTCCCACTGTCTGCTTCACGTAAGCAGGACATCCCCAAATCCTCAAGTACGAATACTTGGGAGCTTTGCCATTCCATAACTCGTATGGAGTTTTATTCACTGCTTTGGTGTGAACATTGTTCAACAACACCGCCATTTCAAGTGCATAGCCCCAAAACGAAGGAGGTAGCTCAGTGAAGCTCATCATAGATCGAACCATGTCCAACAAAGTTCGATTGCCACGCTCCGAGACACCATTTAGCTGAGGTGTCATAGGAGGAGTCCACTGAGAGAGAATCTCATTATCTTTTAGATAGCTCAAAAACTTGGTAATTAAGTATTCTCCACTTCGATCCGATCGAAGTGCTTTAATACTTCTACCTTGTTTGTTTTCTACTTCAGCCTTGAATTCTTTGAACTTTTCAAATGATTCAGACTTATATTTCATTAAATATAAATACCCATACCTATAATAATCATCAGTAAAGGTAATAAAGTAGGTGTGGCCAAATTTAGTACCGATACTAAATGGTCCGCAAACATCTGTATGGATCAAATCCAACAGATTTTGACTACGCTCAGGCTTTCCTTTGAAAGGAGATTTAGTCATTTTTCCTTTTAGGCATGACTCACAAGTAGGTAGAGAGTTAATATCAGACATATCAAACATGCCCTCTCCCACTAGCTTGTTCATCCTCCTTGAGGAAATATGACCTAGCCTAGCATGCCAAAGGTTTGCCGGGTTTTGACTATCATTTTTCCTTTTATTTGTTGTTACCGGTTTATCAACATAATTAATTGGAACGTCTTTTAATTTTAAGTTATATAGATCGTTTTCAAGTTGTCCATTTCCAATCAAACATTCATTCTTGTAAATATTGCAAATCTCATTTACAAAATTACAAGAAAAACCATCTCTATCAAGCATAGAAACAGAAATAATGTTTTTAACTAAATCTGGCACAAATAAAACATCTCCCACCGCTTTGGCTTCAACTCTGGAACCATTTCCGAGCCTCAGCTGGGTCTCACTCATCCTAAGCTTACGACTTCTTGTCATCATCTGCAACTCATTGCAAATGTGAGATCTACATCTGGTATCCAATGCACAAGAAATAATATTAAGTGAAACATTTATAAAATATATCCTTTGTAGTTCGTACTACTCGATATACATTCTTTGCAGTTGCCCTTCCAGTAACCGGGTTTCTTGCAGTGATGGCAAACTTATTTAGACTTGTCCATCTTTGCATTTAACATTTGGCCTTGAGATCATGGTCCTACCATTTCTCTAGTTCGGCCAACCTTTCCGAAGTTACATCAGTCGGGGCTATTTTTCGGAGGAGCCTTTTCTAACACTTAGAAAATCTTTTCCGAACTCAGGACAATCTTAACTTATGGAACCATTCCGTATAGTTTGAGCCAGAAAGTTTGTTTTGTTCGAGAATTGAAACATGTGGATTACGAAGATTCATCATAATGATATACTGAGATGAAACAGACAATAATCGATGATTGTTTAATTAATTTACTAAGACATAAAATATGGCAAAATTTATTTTATGAATTTCACTCCCACTATTTTAACGGTTTCACTACCCTATTGTGAAAACGGGAAACTAGTTTCCTTAGTGGGAACATGGAGTCCAATTGACAAACTATAGTCCCGAATAATATCAGCCAACCATAATTTTCAAAAGGTAGAGCCCAATTGCTTCCAAAGCAACCCCCATGTTTTTACCTCATGTCCAATAAGGGCCTAATAATATGACGCCATTTATTGTGACATGTCAAGATTACCCATCAATATTAAGTTGTGATGGACGGTCGCCATGTGGATCCCAAATAATATGAGCCAATCCCATGGGAGTTCCACCCAACTTACAATATGTGTTGATCCAATGTAAAGCTTTTCGATGAACGGCCCCCCCCAATAATATGAGCCGAACCGTGCCCGCGGGTAGCATCTCATACATTGATCGTTGATGGAAGGTAGGAACATTTAAACAATATTTAAATTCCCTTTTATAAATCTCGATATCAATTTTAAATCATATTTAAAATGAGGGATTTTTAATTTTGAAAATTCGTCTCATCTTTTAAAGTTTGTATGCTTGCGGGATTTATACAATTTAGTCTAAACATGAATACAACAATAATATCATATATTATTTAAAGGATGATCGATCCCAATCACTAATCGACCCGTGGTTTGTTGGAAAAACTGGCGGTCAGATCAATCACGATTGATACCCGGTGCAGCGGAAGTTTAAAATTTTTATCATGGAACAATTCCATGGTGTGGGTATCAACCATTCAACGATTAAATTATTGTGTGTGTAAAATTCAAATAACAATTAATTAAATTTTACCTTAAATCTCGCAACGAGATTAATGGACACCAACAGATTTTATCTGCTCTTGTTGTCTCTCCCTGGAACCGATGAACTCCTTCAATCAGGTCCACGAACAGAGGTTTAATCCCTCTGATAGATTGCACTAGAAAATCTATCAGAAGTTTTCTGCGAAGAGATTACACGAATCTGATTCGTTATTCCTGACCGCGATTCAAAATCACAGACCGGAATTTTCTCGGGCAGAGGACAGGGAGGGGACGGCCGAAACTTTTGAGAGGCTAGGGTTCGATTTTTGCTTCTCAAAAATTATGAGCTGTTGTGTGTAATTTCTGTACTGCAATAACTTATTTATAATGCAGGCCACTAACACCTTAGGGCCCATTAGTCATAAGCTGGGGCCCGACAAGCAAAGCCCGCTCGTTCAGAAATTAATATAAAATTCATCGTGACTCCGATTGATGAACTGATTTCACCAATGTGCACAGAAACCATTTCTGCACATTTTAAAGTCAAAATAAATTTTCCTGAATCCGAATTCAGTGGTTTCCAAAAATGTCCATCCCTATGTCATTTTAGGAAACCCTACTCCCTTACTCTTATTTAAGAAGTCCAACTCCTTAGTTCATTAAATTTAACTCTTTAAATTTAACTATCTCAACGGGGATTAAAACTCCATTACACTGTGTGACCCTCAATGGTTCAGGGATACAGCTAGCCGTGGGCTCACAACTCCTTGTGACTCGGAACAACACTTTCCGACTTGCCCAACGAATCATGGTAAAGCGCCTAGCAACATCGCCCCATGATTCCCTAGGTATCACTGATAGTGCCTACAAGAACCAGTAGATTTTGGTTAGCGTACAGTACGGTCCCTTCATCCATATATCCCGATCGAATCAACAACCATTGGTATATCGAGAGTCGCTCAAGATTCGATAACTATGCAATACATCTTGAAGATCAAATTAGTGACATCGCATGTGCTACTAAGAAACCATTTCTTAAATCACATCAAGTACTCTGGCCAGAGATTTGTCACACTAATATCTCCTCAGATCGCATAGGATATCCACACTCGCAAGTATGTGGTGAATCCTTGACAACAATGCATTGACTCCTATATGTGTCGTAACTGTACCCAATCTCGACACCTGATGACCCCCATAGAGTCGGTAAACGAGTCAAAGCACAGCACTAGCATATAGAGTCTCCATGATGTTTCAAGTCGTAAGGACTAATGGTGTACAACCAAAACCGCGGACTTTATCCACTCGATAAGTGATAACCACTTGGAAAGTCCGGATAGGGTAGTTCGATTATTCATCCTATGAATATCCATTTGCATGCTTCGAACATCTCCATGTTCCCTACCAATGAAACGTGGTACTCCGCATCGCAAATGCTAGTCTCAAACTCGAGCGATCCTTATCCTTATTATCGGACGGCTCAATCGACTAGGAACGGTTTTAGAATATACAGTGACTATAAGATGTATTTCATGATAGACATCCCCATGTTCTACCACATCTTACATACACTATAGTATATTCAAGGTCTTTATCAAAACAACAATAGTATATCACAATATAACAATATGAAGTAATATAAAGTCATTGCCATAAAAGTGTAAATAATATTAAACAAAAGATTGTTTATACAAAGAGTCATCAAAGCCCATAGCCACACAGTTGGCTCACTGGGCACCCACTCTTACAATCTCCCACTTGCCCTATAGCCAACTAGTCATACTACGTAGACCCATTGCTTCGCGATGTTTGTCAAACAATGGTCCTGGCAAAGGCTTAGTAAGCGGATCAGCGATATTGTCTGCAGAGGCCACTCGTTCGACAATGATGTCTCCTCTTTCCACAATCTCCCGGATTATGTGGTATTTCCTCAGTACGTGTTTGGATCTTTGATGAGACCTTGGTTCCTTTGCTTGAGCAACGGCACCCGTGTTGTCACAGTACACCGGGACTGGACCAACAAATTCAGGAATGACGCCCAACTCTTGGACGAACTTCCTCATCCAAACGGCCTCTTTAGCAGCAGCTGATGCTGCAATGTATTCAGCCTCAGTGGTGGAATCCGCTGTGGTGTCCTGCTTGGAACTCTTCCAAGAGACAGCACCGCCATTGAGCATGAACACAAATCCAGAGGTTGACTTCGAGTCATCCACATCACTTTGGAAGCTAGAGTCGGTATAGCCTTCCAATTTGAGTTCTCGTCCTCCATAAACCATGAACATATTCTTAGTCCTTCGCAAGTACTTAAGAATGTCCTTCACGGCTTTCCAATGCATTTGACCAGGATTAGACTGATATCTGCTCGTGACACTCAGAGCAAATGCTACATCCGGTCTGGTAGATATCATCCCATACATGATACTACCTATAGCTGACGCATATGGTACATGTGTCATATTCTCTATCTCTTCATCAGTCTTGGGACACATTGACTTGGATAGAGAAACTCCATGACACATGGGTAGATGTCCTCTTTTGGACCCATCCATTGAAAACCGTTTCAATATGGTATCGATGTAGGTTGATTGAGTGAGTCCTATCATTCTCTTAGACCTATCTCTATAGATCTGTATCCCAAGAATGTAGGATGCCTCTCCCAAATCCTTCATCGAAAATCTACCTGATAACCATATCTTTGTTGACTGCAACATCCCTACATCATTCCCAATGAGTAGGATGTCATCAACATAAAGTACTAAGAATGTCACCGCATCCTTAACTACTTTCTTGTACACGCAAGGTTCCTCCGGGTTCTTGATGAAACCAAAATCTTTTATTGTTTCATCAAATTTCTGGTTCCAACTTCTTGATGCTTGTTTTAGACCATAAATTGATCTCTGAAGCTTGCATACCTTATGCTCGCTTCCCATGGATGTGAACCCCTCAGGCTGCTTCATATAGATTTCTTCCTTAATGTCTCCATTAAGAAAAGCAGTCTTCACATCCATTTGCCATATCTCATAGTCATACCATGCAGCTATGGCAATCAGGATTCTTATGGACTTGAACATTGCAACTGGTGAAAAGGTTTCGTCATAGTCAACTCCTTGCCTTTGAGTATAACCTTTAGCCACCAATCGCGCCTTGTAGGTCAATACCTTACCATCAGGCCCAAGCTTTCTTTTGTAGATCCATTTGCACCCTATCGGAACAATTCCATCGGGAGGATCTACTAAAGACCAGACTTGGTTTGTATGCATCGAATCCAATTCTGACTGCATAGCTTCAAGCCATAAATTCGAATCCGCATCAGAAATTGCTTCCTTGAAGTTTCTTGGATCACATCCAATGTCGGGTTCATCTTGATCCCCTTCAAGAAGAAGACCATATCGAACTGGAGGTCTAGAAGTCCTTTCGGATCTTCTAGGTGCAGGCGTGTCCAGCAATGGTTCCTGAGGTGTAGGATCGTTATTTTGTATTTCGGGTTCTTCTCGAACTTCTTCGAGTTCCATCATCTCGCCTTTCTTATCCAATAAGAACTCCTTCTCCAAGAAGGTGGCATTCCTAGAAACAAACACCTTTGTTTCAGCAGGATAATAGAAATAATATCCGATTGAATTCTTCGGATACCCTACAAAATAACATAAGCTGGATCGACTATCCAACTTATCTCCCACTGTCCGCTTCACGTAAGCAGGACATCCCCAAATCCTCAAGTACGAATACTTAGGAGCTTTGCCATTCCATAACTCGTATGGTGTTTTGTCCACTGCTTTAGTGTGGACGTTGTTCAACAACAATACCGCCGTTTCAAGCGCATAGCCCCAAAACGAAGGTGGAAGCTCAGTGAAGCTCATCATAGATCGAACCATGTCCAACAAAGTTCGATTACGACGCTCCGATACACCATTAAGCTGTGGTGTCATAGGAGGAGTCCACTGAGAGAGAATCCCATTCTCTTTCAGATAGTCCAAAAACTCGGTACTCAAGTATTCTCCACCTCGATCCGATCGAAGTGCTTTAATACTTTTACCTAGCTTGTTTTCTACTTCAGCCCTGAATTCTTTGAACTTTTCAAATGCTTCAGACTTATATTTCATTAAATATAAATACCCATACCTTGAATAATCATCAGTAAAGGCAATGAAGTAGGTGTGGCCATGTTGAGTCCCTACTCTAAATGGACCACAAACATCTGTATGGATCAAATCCAACAGATTCTGACTACGCTCAGGTTTCCCCTTAAAAGGAGATTTAGTCATTTTTCCTTTTAGGCAGGATTCACAAGTAGGTAGAGAGTTAATATCAGACATATCAAACATGCCCTCTCCCACTAGCTTGTTCATCCTCCTTGAGGAAATATGACCTAGCCTAGCGTGCCAAAGGTTTGCCGGGTTTTGACTATCGATTTTCCTTTTGTTTGTTGTCGCCGGTTTGTCAATACAATTCACTGGAACGTCTTTTAGTTTTAAATTGTATAGATCGTTTTCAAGTTGTCCATTTCCAATTAAACATTCATTCTTGTAAATATTGCAAATCCCATTCACAAAATTACAAGAATAACCATCTCTATCAAGCATAGAAATAGAAATAATGTTTTTAATTAAATCTGGTACAAATAAAACATCTCTCAACAATAATTTAAAACCATTCTGCAAAATCAAACAAACATCTCCAATGGCCGTAGCTTCAACTCTGGAACCATTCCGAGCCTCAGCTGGGTCTCACCCATTCTAAGCCTGCGACTTCTTGTCATCACCTGCAAATCATTGCAAATGTGAGATCCACATCCGGTATCCAATACCCAAGAAGTTGTATTAAGTGACATGTTTATTTCGATATAGAACATACCCTTTGCAGTTCCCAACTGCTCAAGATACTCCTTGCAGTTGCGCTTCCAATGACCCGGCTTCTTGCAGTAATGGCAAACATCCTTGGATTTTCCATTGTTTGAAGCCTTTGTCTTTTGCTTCTTCTCGGGTTCCACTTTCTTGGGTAGGGCAGAACGTTTCTTGCCCTTCATACTTGGCCCCTTCTTAGCAGAAGATGAGGAGCCCACCAAGAAAGCTGGCTTATCCTTCTTAAGTGTGGATTCATATGTAACGAGCATATTGACCATCTCTTCAAGGGTGGCCTCTATCTTGTTCATATTAAAATTTATCACGAATCCATCAAATGAAGAAGGAAGAGATAGAAGCAGCAAGTCCACATTGAGTTCATGCTCCAACACCAAATCAAGGGTCGCCAACTTCTGTATGAGCCAAATCACTCGTACCCCATGATCACGGACCGAAGTCCCTTCACGCATGCGGCACGTCATCAACTCCTTAACAGTAGCGAACCTTTCAGCCCTCGACTGAGCCCCAAAAAGTTCCTTGAGTTGCGTGTGAATGTCAGCAGCATTCACCGTGTCCTCAAATCGCCTCTGGAGTTCATCAGACATCGAGGCTTGCATATAGCATTTGGTCTTGATGTCATGGTCACACCATGCATCAAGTTTGGCCAATTCCTCCGGACTTATGTCAGCTGGTGCTTCCTTCGGAGGTGCTTTCTCTAACACGTAGAGCATTTTCTCCGAAGTTAAGACAATCTTCAACTTCCGGAACCATTCCGTATAGTTGGCGCCAGTCAGCTTGTTTTGTTCGAGGATCGAGAATAAAGGATTTCGCGAATTCATTGTATGAAATACTGAAAAGGAAAAACAGACATATATCAATGATTGTTTAACAATTTACTAAGACATAAAATAGGCGAATTTAATTTTATGAATCTCACTCCCACTATTTTAACGATTTCACCACCCTCTAGTGAAAACGGGAAACTTTTTCCTTAGTGAGAACATGGAGTCCAATTGACAAACTTATGGTCCCGAATAATATCAGCCAACCATAATTCTCAAAAGGTAGAGTCCAATTGCTTCCAAAGCAACCCCCATGTATTTACCTCATGTCCAATAAGGGCCCAATAATATGACGCCGTTTAAAGTGACATGTCAAGATGACCCATCAATATTAAGTTGTGATGGACGGTCGCCATGTGGATCCCCCAATAATATGAGCCGATCCCATGGGAGTTCCACCCAACTTACAACATTTGTCGATCCAATGTACAGCTTTCCGACGGACGGGCCCCCCCAATAATATGAGCCGGACCGTATCCGCGGGTAGCATCACATACATTGACCGTTGATGGAAGGTGGGAACATTTAAACAAATTTAAATTTCCTTTATTTATCTTGATATAAATTTTAAATCATATTTAAAATGAGGGATTTTATTTATAAAGATATTTGTCTCATCATATTTAATTTATTGCATGCATTGCCGGATTCACGCAATTTATGTCTAAACATGCATACAATCATAATATCACATATTATATAGGATGATCGATTCCATTTCTAATTGACCCGTGGTTGCCAATCACGGGTCTTAGTCCAATCCTAGGTAATATGCAGTATGCAAATGCAATCCTATTACATATGCTTCCAATTTACATTTCTTCAGTCTTCATTGTCTGCTGGGCCCACCATCTTCAAATCTTGATCTCCCACTAAATCTAATGTATTTACAATAAATAACAATGACAAGTAGGGGATACATTTTTAGGGGGTGGGAACGGGCTATAAACCAAGCCCACTTTTATTACATATGACATTCATATCGGGCCATAAACCAGGCCCATTAATAAAACCAACAATAATAAAGACAAAATGTAAATTCCTAACATACACCTACAAAATTGGTCATGGCAATCGATCATCCTTATCCAATAACATTTAATTCAAAATTAATTTATTGGATAACATGCTGTGGCAATTCAAATTTAAACAAGATAAAATCATATTTTATATATAAAATCTCATTTCACATATAAAATCATATTTTATCTCTATATCAAATAAAATCATATTTTATCTATAAAATCCAATTTTACAAATAAAATCATATTTTACTTAATATATCATAAGATCATATCTTATCATCAATTGTACCAAAATAATTGATTTCAAAATTCAATTTACGGATAAAATATTAAAATTTTCCAAAAATTCAAATTTATCCAAAATCAATTTTAAAATTTACGGACTCGAACAATTCGATCCGAAATCTCGTGAACCAATCAAAAACAATTTTTGACCGGACCAAAAATAAAATTTTAAATATTAAAATTAATTTTTAAATAAAAATATAATTTTTCCGCGGGCCGCCCGGGACACTCCCGGGCCGGCCCGCACCCGGGGCGCGGGCCGGGGGCAGCCCGGCTGCCGGCGCCAGGCGCTGCCCTGGGCGGCGCCGAGCGCCACCCTGCGCAGCGCCCAGCGCTGCGCTGGGCGGCGCCGTGCGCCCCCTTTGGGCGGCGCCGTGCGCCGCCCGGGGCAGCAACAATTGCTGCCCCACCGGGCAGCGATCCAATCGCCGCCCGGGTTTTGCCCCGAAAAAAAAATTTTTATTTAAAAATATTTATTTTGTTTCAAAAACCGAGACTCAAAAATTTTGTACAATTGATTAATTTAATCGTTTGATCTGAGCAACCTGGCTCTGATACCACTGTTGGAAAAACTGGCGGTCAGATCAATCACGATTGATACCCGGTGCAGCGGAAGTTTAAAATTTTTATCATGGAACAATTCCATGGTGTGGGTATCAACCATTCAACGATTAAATTATTGTGTGTGTAAAATTCAAATAACAATTAATTAAATTTTACCTTAAATCTCGCAACGAGATTAATGGACACCAACAGATTTTATCTGCTCTTGTTGTCTCTCCCTGGAACCGATGAACTCCTTCAATCAGGTCCACGAACAGAGGTTTAATCCCTCTGATAGATTGCACTAGAAAATCTATCAGAAGTTTTCTGCGAAGAGATTACACGAATCTGATTCGTTATTCCTGACCGCGATTCAAAATCACAGACCGGAATTTTCTCGGGCAGAGGACAGGGAGGGGACGGCCGAAACTTTTGAGAGGCTAGGGTTCGATTTTTGCTTCTCAAAAATTATGAGCTGTTGTGTGTAATTTCTGTACTGCAATAACTTATTTATAATGCAGGCCACTAACACCTTAGGGCCCATTAGTCATAAGCTGGGGCCCGACAAGCAAAGCCCGCTCGTTCAGAAATTAATATAAAATTCATCGTGACTCCGATTGATGAACTGATTTCACCAATGTGCACAGAAACCATTTCTGCACATTTTAAAGTCAAAATAAATTTTCCTGAATCCGAATTCAGTGGTTTCCAAAAATGTCCATCCCTATGTCATTTTAGGAAACCCTACTCCCTTACTCTTATTTAAGAAGTCCAACTCCTTAGTTCATTAAATTTAACTCTTTAAATTTAACTATCTCAACGGGGATTAAAACTCCATTACACTGTGTGACCCTCAATGGTTCAGGGATACAGCTAGCCGTGGGCTCACAACTCCTTGTGACTCGGAACAACACTTTCCGACTTGCCCAACGAATCATGGTAAAGCGCCTAGCAACATCGCCCCATGATTCCCTAGGTATCACTGATAGTGCCTACAAGAACCAGTAGATTTTGGTTAGCGTACAGTACGGTCCCTTCATCCATATATCCCGATCGAATCAACAACCATTGGTATATCGAGAGTCGCTCAAGATTCGATAACTATGCAATACATCTTGAAGATCAAATTAGTGACATCGCATGTGCTACTAAGAAACCATTTCTTAAATCACATCAAGTACTCTGGCCAGAGATTTGTCACACTAATATCTCCTCAGATCGCATAGGATATCCACACTCGCAAGTATGTGGTGAATCCTTGACAACAATGCATTGACTCCTATATGTGTCGTAACTGTACCCAATCTCGACACCTGATGACCCCCATAGAGTCGGTAAACGAGTCAAAGCACAGCACTAGCATATAGAGTCTCCATGATGTTTCAAGTCGTAAGGACTAATGGTGTACAACCAAAACCGCGGACTTTATCCACTCGATAAGTGATAACCACTTGGAAAGTCCGGATAGGGTAGTTCGATTATTCATCCTATGAATATCCATTTGCATGCTTCGAACATCTCCATGTTCCCTACCAATGAAACGTGGTACTCCGCATCGCAAATGCTAGTCTCAAACTCGAGCGATCCTTATCCTTATTATCGGACGGCTCAATCGACTAGGAACGGTTTTAGAATATACAGTGACTATAAGATGTATTTCATGATAGACATCCCCATGTTCTACCACATCTTACATACACTATAGTATATTCAAGGTCTTTATCAAAACAACAATAGTATATCACAATATAACAATATGAAGTAATATAAAGTCATTGCCATAAAAGTGTAAATAATATTAAACAAAAGATTGTTTATACAAAGAGTCATCAAAGCCCATAGCCACACAGTTGGCTCACTGGGCACCCACTCTTACATGGTTGCCAATCACGAGTCTAAGTCCAATCCTAGGTGATATGCAAGTATGCAATGTAATCCTATTACATTGAGCTTCCAATTTACATTTCTTCGGTCTTTATTGTCTGTTGGGCCCACCTTTGTCTTCAAATCTTTATCTCCCACTAAGTCTAATAAATTTTGATGACAAGTAGGGGATACATAATTAAGGGTGGGAACGGGCCATAAACCAGGCCCACTTTTTATTACAAATGACAATTCAAATTGGGCTATAAACCAAGCCCATTAATAAAACCCAACAACAATAAAACCAAATGTAAATAACCTAACATACACCTACCAAATTGGTCATGGCAATCGATCATCCTTTTATCCAATAATTAATTCAATAATTAAATAATTGGATAACATGCAGACATCATAATTAAAAAGATAAAATCAAATTTTATCTTATCCTTTCATAAGATCATATCTTATCATCAATTGTACCAAAATAATTAATTTTATAAAATCTAATTTAACGGATAAAATTTATAAATTTTCCAAAAATTCAAATTTATCCAAAAATCAATTTTAAAAATTTCGGACTCAAACAATTTGATCTGATGCCTCGTGGACCAATCAAAAACAATTTTCGATCGAACCAAAAACTAAAATTTCAAAAATTTCAAAAATTCAAAATTTTAAATTTTCGGACTGCCCGGGACATTCCCGGGCAGCCCCGCCTCCACGTGGGACAGGGCTGCCCACGTGGAGGTGGGCAGCTCGTCGCTGCCCCTAGGCAGTGATCAGATCACTGTCCTGGGCAGCGACGTGCGCTGCCTCGGGCAGCGACGCTCGCTCCCGATTGCCTTGTTTCCTTTCAAATTTAATTTTAAAATTTTTTGTTTTGTTTAAAAAACCGAGGCTAAAAATTTTGTACAATCGATTAATTTTAATCGTTTGATCAAAGTTTACGACCTGGCTCTGATACCACTGTTGGAACACGAGTTCTCTGATCACACGGATGTGATACCCGAAGCAGCGAAAGTTTAAAAAATTTTATTTTTCGATATGAAACGATTCCATATCGTGGGTATCAAATCCTAACGATTAAAATTGTTGCAAGTAAAATAATAAACACTGTTAAATATTTTACCTATTCAAGCAAAGGATTGATTATGGACTCCAACAGAATTTAATCTGCTCTTCTTGTAAATCCCGGGAACCGATAACTATCACGATCAACCTCCGAAATTAAGTTCACGAATAGAAAACTAAAACCCTCTGATTGATTGCACTAAAAATCAATCAGATGTTTATCGAAGAGAATAAACATATTTGATCTGTCAATTCATAATGTAATTTTTCACAAAAATTACAGACTGAATTATCTCAAAAGGGAGCAGAAGATTTTCGAAAATTCCTCTTGAAAATATATGTGTAATTCGAAAATTGCAAGACTTAAAGCTTATGATTTTCGAACACTACACATGTATTTATAGATAATTTCTAGACTAGATTAAGTTATAATTGTATTAGGACTCTAACTCCTTAGGGCCCACAATCCATAACTTAATCCCAACAAGCCAAGCCTGTTATTATAAAAATTAATATAAAATTCATCATGACTCCAATTGATAAACCGATTTCACCAATGTGCACAGAAACCATTTCTGCACCTTTTAAAGTCAAGATAATTTTTCTGAATCCGAATTCAGTGATTTCCAAAAATGTCCACCCCTATATCATTTTAGGAAATTCCACTCCCTTTAGTTAAGAATTCCAACTTCTCTTTCATTAAATTTAACTCTTTAAATTTAACTATATCAACGGGGTTTAGTAATCCATTACTTGTGTGACCCTCAATGGTTCAGGGATACAGCTAGCCATGGGCTCACAACTCCTTATGACTCGAAACAACAATTTCCGACTTACCCATCGAATCATGGTAAGAGCGCCTAGCAACATCGCCCCATGATTCCCTAGGTATCACTGATAGTGCCTGCAAGAACCAGTAGATTTTGGTTAGCGTACAGTACGGTCCCTTCATCCATATATCGCGATCGAATCAACAACCATTGGTGCATCGAGAGTCGTTCGAGATTCGATAACTATGCATTACATCTTGGAGATCAAATAGTGACATCGCATGTGTTACTAGGAAAATCGAGTAACCTAAAACACATCATGTACTCTGGTCAGAGATTCGTCACACTAATATCTTCTCAGATCGCATAGGATATCCACACTCGCAAGTATGTGGTGAATCCTTGACAACAAAGCATCGACTCCTATATGTGTCGTAACTGTACCCAATCCCGACACCCGATGACCCCAATAGAGTCGGTAAACGAGTCAAAGTATAGTACTAGCATATAGAGTCTCAATGATGTTTCAAGTAGTAAGGACTAATGGTGTACAACCAAAACCGCGGACTTATCCACTCAAATAATAATAACCACTTGGAAAGTCCGAATAGGGTAGTTCGATCATTCATCATATGAATATCCATTTGCATGCTTTGAACATCTCCATGTCCATTACCAATGAAACGTGGTACTTGGCATCACAAATGCTAGTCTCAATCTCGAGCGATCCTTATCCTTATTAGCAGACGGCTCAATTGACTAGGAACTGTTTAGAATATACAGTGACTATAAGATGTGTTTCATAATAGTGATCTCTTTTTATTCACTATCTCATCTTACTTACACTATAGTATATTCATGTTCTTTATCAAAACAACAATAGTATATCACAATATAACAATATGAAGAAAGACAAAGAAAATGCCATTAATGAATGTAAATTATATTAAACAAAGATTGTTTATACATAGAGTCATAAAAGCCCTTAGCCATAAGTTGGCTAACCGAGAACCCACTCTTTCAAAATTGTCACATGATGCTGTGATAATTAGCAAAGAATATGCCGTACAATGTTTTGAATTACATGCTATCTGATTATCTGATTGAAGTAATAGCATGTATTGAATGAGTATGAATCAGAACTTTCGATCTCTTGAGAAGGCATAATTATGCTAATCAGAGAAGGAACTGAAACAGAAATGTGTTATGATATGATGAACTGTGCACTAATCTGTTTGTTTATCAGATATGCCTCCCCGACTAGCACCAAGAGTTAGACAGACATTGGCAGTGAATGAACCAGAACAGACAAATGCTGCACAGGTCCCAGTGACAGCAACTGAAAATGGACAGAGTAGTACTTCTGTTGATTTGTTTGGTGATTCCAATCCGATGGAGAAGCTTTTGAAGCGATTTCAGTCCTTCAAACCACCGACACTACAAGGGACTGAGAACTCTGTTGACTGTGAGAACTGGCTGAAGGATATAGAGCAGTTATTTGAGTCACTTGATTATGCGGATGAACGACGAGTGAGATTGGTAATCCATAAACTACATGGCCTTGCGAATAATTGGTGGGTAGCGACAAAGAAAGCATTTGAAAACCGAGGTACTGTTATTACTTGGGTTGTATTTAAAACTACTTTCTATTAGCGTTTCTTTCCTGTGTCTTATCAGAAGGACAAGGGAGCGGAATTCGCAAGTTTGCAACAGGGCCAAATGAATATCGAAGATTATGTTGCAAAATTTACGAGTTTGATGAAGTTTTCTCCACATGTTGCTGCCAGTGACGAAGCTCAAGCTGATCAATTTATAAATGGCTTGAATCCTGACGTGTTTACTCTTGTAAATTCAGGAAGACCAAGTACCTTTGCTGATGCTCTGAATCATGCAAAGGGTGCAGAAGCAGGAATACTAAAACAAAGAGGAGCTCAGTTTGTTCCCCAACCTATGAAGCAACCACAAGAACAACCACAAATTCCACAGCCACCTCGATTTGAAGCTGGAGGTAGCAGCAGTGGAAAGAAAAGTTTCTTCAAGGGTAAGAGCAAACAGTTCAAGAGATCAGGTGGTAGTAGCTCTTCTAGTTCAGGTAGTTCCCGAAAGTCTAGAGCTGGATAGAGGTCAGATGTTTATTGCACCAAGTGTGGTGGTCGACATACCAATGAACAATGCCGAGGTGTATTTGGAAGTTGTCATATTTTCAACAATATGGGACACTTTGCGAGAGTCTGTCCACAACGAGGTTCTGAAGGTTCTCAGGGTACTGGATCGTCTAGACCAGTAGCTCAGACTGATAGACAAGTAACTTCAGTACACTCTTTCCAACCACAGACTGCAGCACAGAGTAGAGGAGGAGGTCAGACGGTGAATCAACCTTCGAGGCAACAAGCACGAGTGTTTGCATTGACAGAGGAGCAAGCACAAGCGTCACCGGACGATGTGATTGCAGGTAACTTTTCTCTTTATGGTTATCCTGCCTATGCATTATTTGATACTGGTGCGTCGCATACCTTCGTTTTTGAACAATTTGTTACATTGTATTCATTGCCTGTTGAGTCATTAACTACTGTAGTGTCTATATCTTCACCGTTGGGAAAAGGTATAATATCAGTGAAGTCTGTTAGAAACTGTGTACTACAGTACGAAGGTAATGAAGTTGAGCTTGACTGTATCGTTCTTGGTTTGTCTGATTTTGACTGTATAATCGGTATTGATATGTTAACCAAGTACAGAGCAACAGTTGACTGTTTTTAGAAGATAGCGAGGTTCAGACCAGTGATGGCTGACGAATGGAAATTTTATGGTAAGGGTGCTAGATCTAAAATTCCCTTGATATCTGTTATTGCAAGGACTGATTTGTTACAGAAGGGAGCAGATGGATTTCTGATCTATGCAATTGATGTGCTGAAGACTAGTCCGAAATTGACTGATCTACCAGTGGTGAATGAGTTTGCAGATGTATTCCCTGACGAGATTCCAGGATTGCCACCATTCAGAGAGGTAGACTTCGGTATTGAATTGATGCCAGGTACACAGCCGATATCGAAAGCACCGTACCGAATGGCACCTATTGAACTGAAAGAACTGAAAGATCAACTTGAAGATTTGTTGGCCAAAGGATATATCAGACCGAGTGTATCGCCATGGGGAGCTCCAATATTATTTGTAAGAAATAAGGACGGATCGATGAGATTATGTATTGACTACCGACAATTGAACAAAGCAACGGTAAAGAATCGTTATCCTTTACCTCTTATCGATGATTTATTTGATCAATTGTAGGGTTCGTCAGTATATTCGAAGATTGATCGACGATCCGGTTATCATCAGTTGAGGGTTAGACACGAGGACATTCCTAAGACTGCATTTAGAACCAGGTATGGCCATTATGAATTCATAGTCATGCCTTTTGGTCTAACGATTGCACCAGCAGTTTTTATGGGATTGATGAATAGAGTATTTCAAAGATATTTAGACGACTTTGGGATTATCTTTATCGATGATATTTTGATATACTCTAAGAATCTGTGTGAACATGTTGATCATCTCCGAATTGTACTGAGAACATTAAGAGAAGAGAAATTGTATGCCAAGTTATCCAAATGTAAATTTTGGTTGCAGAGAGTTGTTTTTCTTGGTCATAAAATTTCAGGAGATGGCATTTCAATTGATCCAAGTAAGGTTGAAGCTGTGATTAGTTGGCAGAGACCGACATCTGTGCTAGAAATTTGAAGTTTTATGGGCTTAGCTGGTTATTACCGTCGATTCATTCGAGATTTTTCATCGATAGCGAAGCCTATTACACAGCTTACACAGAAGATGAAACAACTACTACTAATAATAAATGCGGAATTTTTTTTTTTTTAAAAATACTAATTAAAATAGATGTACATACATGCCCATACATATATGCACAAAAATAAACAGATTTAAAAAATAGCTCAAATAAAATGCAACATTTAATAAAGTAAATGTCTGAGTCATGCATTAAATAAAAATGATGTTCTAAACAATTGAATAAAAGTTTGCATGCACTGAAAATATTTCAATAAAAATATATACTAGTACCAACCACTGAAAATGAATAAAAAGAACGACATGTTTAATATTCCATAAAAACATAATAATGAAGACTGAGACGACGGCCGCGGGGGATCACTGCATGCCCACTCATATGTCCTCGCCTCCGGTGGGTACTATGTCCTCTACGTACTCACCTGCACAATACCAGTGTAGTGAGCCTAGAAGCCCAACATGCTAACATAACAAGGATTTAAAATAATTTAAATCACTTTAATACTAATACATACCATATACATGAATGAGCATGCTTAAAATAATATCATGACATAACATAACTTAAATTAACTTAAATATCATAATCATACATAATACATAAACATTGTTGAGCAAATTATTTTCTAACATCGCATGGTTGTATCCATAGTGTAACCTTAAATCATACATTAAATACTGATCAGCGTGGAAACCAACGTACGTGGCGGTGACGAATCACCTCTTAAATTGGCAGTAAACTGCCCTTCAATAGTTCACATATGGGGACGAATCCCCCTCAAATTGTCACACTACTTCAACTTCCAACATAAAAATTATTTTCTTTTTGCTCAACCTTAAACATTAAATCATACATAAAAATTATTTCATGTATGCATGTACTTAAATAAAATGTGTGTCCTTCATATATATTTAATTTAACTTTCATACTAACATATAAATATTAAAATAACTTCCATGCATAAAAATAATTAAATATATATTCAGGACACATGCAAATTTCTCATGGATGGTACTGAACTGCTGGCCATAACACTCAAGCCCATTTACTTAAATCTGGCCCATTAACACTGAGACTGGCCATTAACATACTTAAGCCCAACATTACATTTCTAAGCCCAATAAATTAATTAAAGCCCATTAAAACACTCCTGTCCCAATAACAACTTATTCTGGCCCAATGGGCCCCTAAGCCCAAAGACTGGCCCAATAACTTCCATGGGCCCCCAAGGCCCATAAAAATTAGTGGACTCACTTAATTAATTTAATTAAGCCCAATAATAATTAAATTTAACCCAAATAATTAAATGGAACCCAAATCATTTTATTTCTAATTAATTGGCCCAAAAACCAATTAAATCATAAAATACTTTAAAATTAAAAAGACTCGAGCCCGGCCCACCTAACCCAGACCCGGACCAACTTAACCAGACCCACTACCCTACTAACCCAACCCGGACCACTCAGACCCGGCCCAGACCACGAATCCAGCCCATCCCGTGACCCCTCCCCTTGCTTCCTCTCGGCTGCGAGCAGCAGCCCTTCTAAGGCTGTTGCCGCCCTGCTCCGGCCGCCCCTGGCCGGAGCCCTGCCGCCCAGACGTAGCCCACGTCTGGGCGGTCCAAACCTGACCCTAGCCCTGACCCCATGCAGCCCACGCACCGAGCCCAGCACCCACTTCCATCAACCCTAATCTGCGCCCCCCCTAGACCCGATCTCCTCTTGTAGCTTTTCTGGGCTCGATTGGCTTGAACCACTCGAGCCACTCGAGTCTAGACCACCCTCACACATCCTAGGTAGCCCTGACCAACAGCTAGGCATGCAATGGAGGAAGAAAAACGTGAGCATGAATGAAGAACACACACGATCGAGTACCAAGAACAAAACCAATTAGATTTCTGAAAAACTCAAGAAAAAATCGACGCATACACAACACACACATAATATTCACTGATATGGTGCGAAAAAGAGGAATAAAAACATGCCTTGCACCGTCGGTTGAAGAGAAATAAATGTAGATGACGATTCCGGGACGACGGGACGACGATTTAACTTGAAAACCTCAAGAACCGGGGCTATGGAGTCTTCTTGGAGGCTGCTGATCGGTCGAAGAAAAAATGAAGGAGAGGGGGTGGCGGCTGTGTGAGAGTGATCGGGTGAGGGGTTTGGGTAGAATAGGTTTAGGTTTTTAATTTAATTAAAAGTAGGTTTTAGGATAATTAAAATATTAATAAGTGTTTTTAAATATAAAACATATAACTTAAAAACTCTAATTAAGAAGTAAAATCTGATAACTAAAATTAAAATCCCGAAATATATAATTAAGGGAATTTTAAAAATAATTAAAAGTCACTATTTTGGCTAAATTTGAATAAAAACGGACTCCTAAAATTATATAAAATTAAATACCAAAATTTTTGAGGTAATAAAATTCAAAATAGTATTTTTGGGCTCTTAAAAGGCTCATGAAATAAATTGGATAGAAAGTTGTCATCTCGTCCGTCCACGGTCCCGTCTACGCGATAAAATAATTCAAATACCAATAATTCATAAAAATCACTAATTATGGGTTAAATGCTTGAAAATAATTTAAATCATGCACAAATAATTCACATAATAATTTAACCCATAATCTAAAATTTTAAATAAATAAATTTCCTAATTATGCATGCGAATTCACGTATTTAAAATACCGGGTGTTACAATTCTCCCCCCCTTAAATTGGATTTCGTCCTCGAAATTAAAGTACTTACCCGAACAACTCCGGGTAGCGAGTCCTCATATCTGCCTCGGTCTCCCAAGTAGCTTCCTCCTCCGAGTGATTCAGCCGCTGGACTCTGACCATCGGTATGACACGCGTCCTAAGCCTCCGCTCCTCCCTAGCCAAGATCCGTATAGGCCTCTCCTCAAATGCTAACTCCGGTGTCAACTGAAGAGGCTCAAAATCCAACACATGTGACGGGTTCGAGATGTATCTCCGAAGCATGGATACATGGAATACATTGTGCACTGCCGCTAGCCCTGGTGGTAGAGCTAAACGGTAGGCCACCGTGCCAACTCTCTCCAAGATCTCGAATGGCCCTATATACCTCGGATTAAGCTTGCCTCTCCGGCCAAATCGCACTACTCCCTTCATAGGTGACACCTTCAGGAATACGTGATCACCTACAGCGAACTCCAAATCTCGTCGTAGAGTATCTGCATAACTCTTCTGACGACTCTGAGCAGTCCTCATGCGATCCCGAATCTGTGTCACAATATCAGCTGTCTGCTGCACAATCTCAGGTCCAAGTAAAATCCTCTCACCAACCTCATCCCAATGCACAGGAGATCTGCACCTCCTCCCGTACAATGCTGCATAAGGAGCCATACCTATAGACGACTGAAAACTGTTGTTATAGGTAAACTCCACTAATGGCAGTCTCGTCTCCCACGAGCCCTGAAAGTCGATGACACAAGCTCTCAGTAGATCCTCGAAAACCTGGATCACTCTCTCAGACTGACCATCTGTTTGGGTATGGAACGCTGTACTGAATAAAAGTCTAGTCCCCAATGCAGTGTGCAAACTCCTCCAAAATGCAGACGTAAATCTCGGATCTCTGTCTGATACTATCAACACTGGTATGCCATGCAGTCTAACAATCTCCTTAATGTAAAGCTCTGCATACTGTGTCAACGAGTAAGTAGTCCTCACCGGTAAGAAATGAGCTGACTTGGTGAGTCCATCCACAATCACCCAAATCGCTGTGCAACCTCTGGCACTCCTCGGTAAGCCAACCACAAAGTCCATCGTAATATTCTCCCATTTCCATTCCGGAATAGGAAGAGGTCTAAGAAGTCCTGCTGGACGCTGATGCTCTACCTTGACTTGCTGACAAGTCAAGCACTCTGACACCACTCTCCCGATGTCTCTCTTCATCCCGGGCCACCAATACAATAGCTGCAAATCTCTGTACATCTTCGTACTTCCGGGGTGAATGGAGTACGGAGATGTGTGAGCCTCTGCTAAAATCTCAGCTCTCAACTGATCGACTTTCGGTACCCACATCCTACCACGGTACTGAACAATGCCATCCACAACTGTATAAAGACGACCACCCTTGGCCTCATCTCTCTGCCTCCAACGCTATAAATCCTCATCAGTAGTCTGTCCAACTCTGATCCGATCTCGCAGAATCGGCTGCACCGTCAACACTGACAAGCTCGGTGCATGACCACTCGAGTAAAACTCCAAATCAAACCTCTGAATCTCGCTCTGCAGTGGTAGCTGCACTGACAAACACAATACCACTGACGACTTCCGAATCAAAGCATCGGCCACTACATTAGCTTTACCTGGATGGTAGCTAATGTCACAGTCATAACCCTTCACTAACTCCAACCATCTCTGTTGCCTCATGTTCAACTCCTTCTGAGTGAAGAAGTACTTGAGGCTCTTGTGGTCCGTGAAAATCTTGCACTTCTCGCCATACAGATAGTGTCTCCAGATTTTCAAAGCGAAGACCACTGCTGCTAACTCCAAATCATGTGTCGGGTAGTTCTGCTCGTGAATCTTCAACTGCCTCGATGCATAAGCAATAACCTTACCACAATGAATAAGTACTGTGCCTAAACCTAGCTTAGACGCGTCGGTGTACACCACTAACTCCTCGTGCGGTATTGTCATCGCTAAAACCGGTGCGGTAGTGAGTGCTTCCTTCAGCTGATCGAAGCTCCTCTGACAGTCTGGACTCCAAATAAACTTCGCATTCTTCTTGGTTAAGGAAGTCAAGGGTACTGCAATAGAGGAAAAACCCTTGATGAACTTCCTATAATATCCTGCCAAACCCAAGAAACTGCGAATCTCCGAAGCATTCCTCGGAATACCCCATTTCTGCACTGCCTCAACCTTCGACCGATCCACTGCAATCCCATCTCTCGAAATAACGTGGCCAAGGAATGCCACCTGCTCGAGCCAAAACTCGCACTTGCTGAACTTGGCATACAAACGATGCTCCCTCAAAGTCTGCAAGGCTGTCTGCAGATACTATCTATGCTCCTCAATGCTCCTAGAGTAGATCAAGATATCATCAATGAAGACTATGATGAACTGATCAAGATACGGCTGAAAAACTCGGTTCATGAGATCCATGAAAACCGCTGGAGCATTGGTCATCCCAAATGGCATCACCAAGAACTCGTAATGCCCATAACGTGTCCGGAAAGCAGTCTTGGACACATCTGCCTCTCTAACTCGCAGCTGATGGTAACCAGATCGCAGGTCGATCTTGGAGAACATCGAAGCTCCCTGCAACTGATCAAATAAGTCCTCTATCCTCGGCAGTGGGTACTTATTCTTCACTGTGACCCTATTGAGCTCTCGATAATCGATGCACAGTCTCATACTGCCATCCTTCTTCTTCACAAATAACACTGGAGCTCCCCATGGAGAAAATCTAGGATGAACAAAGCCTTTCTCTAATAATTCCTGTATCTGCTCCTTCAACTCTTTCATCTCGGTATGAGCAAGTCTGTATGGTGCCTTAGAGATAGGCACGGTGTCTGGCACTAAGTCAATGCTGAACTCCACATCTCTCACTGGTGGAACTCCTGCAACATCCTCCGGAAAGACATCTGGAAAGTCACGAACCACCTCTATCTCTGATAATGATCTGCTAGATGGTTCTGAGGCCGTGACAATACTCGCTAGAAACCCCTGGCAACCCCGTCTCAACAACTTCCTCGCCTGAGTAAGAGATATCACCTGAGGAAAATCACTGCTCTGAGATGCATAGAAAGTAAACAGGTCGCCTTTTGATGGTTTCACTGACACTGCCCTTCGACAAAAATCAATCGAAGCTCCATTGACTGTCAACCAGTCCATACCAAATATCAAATAAAACCCGCTCAACGGCAAAACCACTACATCTGCGTGAATGGAGTGCCCCTGTAGCTCCAAATCCAGTTCTCGAATGACACTAGAGGTAGAAATAATCTGTCCTGACGACATAGTGACATCATAACCACTGTCGGCAAATCTCAGGTGTGATGCCTATCCGTCTGAGAAACTCTAGGGAGATAAACGAATGCGTAGCCCCTGAATCTAGCAACGCAAATGTGGAGTTCCTCCTACTAGAATTCTCCCGATGATTAAGGAGGTATCTGGGTCTGCCTCCTCAGCCTGCATGACAAACACCCGCCCAGTGGTGTTCTTCTTCCTTGAGCAGTTGTATGCCCCATTCCCTAGCTCCTTGCAGTGGTAGCAAACGTTGGAACCGATCAAACACTGACCAGAGTGAGGCCTCTGACACTATGGGCACAAGGGAACTACTCCTGTCTTAGGGGCCCCGCCCCTCTGCTGCTGCGGCTGGCGCCCCTAAGGCCTCTGCTGCTGTCCCTGCTGATTCGGGCCCTTAGACGGCCCAGTAAACTGCTTCTTCGCAGAAGGCTGGGAAGATGGTCGATAAGCTCCTGGCTGGAACTGCCTCTTGCCTTGCTGTTACCTCTGCATCTCTCGTCTCCCTTACTCAGAATGCAATGCTCTGCTAACTGCCGCCTCGTAAGTAGTGACATCCAACATGCAAACGTCATGCTTGATGTCAGCCCGCAATCCACAAACTATCTCAACTTGTCTGGTGCACTCAGCAAAAGAGGCACGAAGCGACACCCTCTCTCAATCTGGGTGAAAGAGTGGGTGCCCAGTGAGCCAACTTGTGGCTAAGGGCTTTGATGACTCTTTGTATAAACAATCTTTTGTTTAATATAATTTACACTTTTATTAATGGCAATTACTTTATCTTTCTTCATATTGTTATATTGTGATATACTATTGTTGTTTTGATAAAGACCTTGAATATACTATAGTGTATGTAAGATGTGGTAGAACATGGAGATGTCTATCATGAAACACATCTTATAGTCACTGTATATTCTAAACTGTTCTTAGTCGATTGAGCCGTCCGATAATAAGGATAAGAATCGCTCGAGTTTGAGACTAGCATTTGCGATGCAGAGTACCACGTTTCATTGGTAAGGAACATAGAGATGTTCAAAGCATGCAAATGGATATTCATATGATGAATGATCGAACTACCCTATCCGGACTTTCCAAGTGGTTATCACTTATCGAGTGGATATAGTCCGCGGTTTTGGTTGTACACCATTAGTCCTTACTACTTGAGACATCATTGAGACTCTATATGCTAGTACTGTGCTTTGACTCGTTTACCGACTCTATTGAGGTCATCAGGTGTCGGGATTGGGTACAGTTACAACACATGTAGGAGTCGATGCTTTGTTGTCAAGGATTCACCACATACTTGCGAGTGTGGATATCCTATGCGATCTGAGGAGATATTAGTGTGACGAATCTCTGGCCAGAGTACATGATGTGATTTAAGAAATGGTTTCTTAGTAGCGCATGCGATGTCACTATTTGATCTTCAAGATGCATTGCATAGTTATCGAATCTCGAGCGACTCTCGATATACCAATGGTTGTTGATTCGATCGGGATATATGGATGAAGGGACCGTACTGTACGCTAACCAAAATCTACTGGTTCTTGTAGGCACTATCAGTGATACCTAGGGAATCATGGGGCGATGTTGCTAGGCGCTCATACCATGATTCGATGGGCAAGTCGGAAATTGTTGTTCCGAGTCACAAGGAGTTGTGAGCCCACGGCTAGCTGTATCCCTGAACCATTGAGGGTCACACAGTGTAATGGATTTTTAATCCCCGTTGAGATAGTTAAATTTAAAGAGTTAAATTTAATGAACGAAGAAGTTGGACTTCTTATTTAAGAGTAGAGGAGTAAGATTTCCTAAAATGACATAGGGATGGCCATTTTTGGAAATCACTGAATTCGGATTCAGAAAATTTTATCTTGACTTTAAAAGGTGCAGAAATGGTTTCTGTGCACATTGGTGAAATCGGTTTATCAGTCGGAGTCACGATGAATTTTATATTAATTTCTGAACATGCGAACTTTGCTTGTCGGGCCTGAACTTATGACTAATGGGCCCTAAGCTGTTAGTGGCCTACATTATAAATAAGCTATTGCAGTACAGAAATAATACACAACAGGTCACAATTTTCGAAAACCCTAAGTATTTTTCTAAAAAGTGGCCGCCCCCTACCCTCTGTCTGACAGAAAAATCCAGCCTGTGATTTTGAATTACAGTCTGGTTTAACGGATCAAATTCGTTAATCTCTTTGTAGAAAACTTCTGATAGATTTTCTAGTGCAATCTATCAGAGGGATTAAATCTCTGTTCGTGGACCTGATTGAAGAACAGTTCGTCCATCAGTTCCAGGGATATACAACAAGAGCAGAGAAATCTGTTGGTGTCCAGAATCTCGATTCGAGATTAAAGGTAAAAATTTATAATTGTTATTTAAATTTTTACACACACAATTTAATCGTAAGGTTGATACCCATTATGGAATCGTTCCATACAAAATTTTAAACTTCCGCTGCACTGGGTATCAATCATAATTGATCTGAAAGCCGCGTTCTCCAACACTGGGTAATGTAATCCACCACATGTTTCTTTACGTAAATCGCCATGCATAACTAAGTAATTAAAAATTTTCTTCTAACATAAATGCTTAAGTCTTAAACATGATACTACTAGATCATACTAAAAGCAATTAAAACTTACAGACCGGTAGCGTGTATTTCTGAGCTCGCATAACAGTGATGACCCCACCAAGAACGCGTCTCTGATACCAATTGAAACAACTACTACTAATAATAAATGCGGAAATTTTTTTTTTTAAAAAAAATACTAATTAAAATAGATGTACATACATGCCCATACATATATGCACAAAAATAAACAGATTTAAAAAATAGCTCAAATAAAATGCAACATTTAATAAAGTAAATGTCTGAGTCATGCATTAAATAAAAATGATGTTCTAAACAATTGAATAAAAGTTTGCATGCACTGAAAATATTTCAATAAAAATATATACTAGTACCAACCACTGAAAATGAATAAAAAGAACGACATGTTTAATATTCCATAAAAACATAATCATGAAGACTCAGACGACGGCCGCGGGGGATCACTGCATGCCCACTCATATGTCCTCGCCTCCGGTGGGTACTATGTCCTCTACGTACTCACCTGCACAATACCAGTGTAGTTAGCCTAGAAGCCCAACATGCTAACATAACAAGGATTTAAAATAATTTAAATCACTTTAATACTAATGCATACCATATACATGAATGAGCATGCTTAAAATAATATCATGACATAACATAACTTAAATTAACTTAAATATCATAATCATACATAATACATAAATATTGTTGAGCAAATTATTTTCTAACATCGCATGGTTGTATCCACAGTGTAACCTTAAATCATACATTAAATACTGATCAGCGTGGAAACCAACGTACATGGCGGTGACGAATCACCTCTTAAATTGGCAGTAAACTGCCCTTCAATAGTTCACATATGGGGACAAATCCCCCTCAAATTGTCACACTAATTCAACTTCCAACATAAAAATTATTTTCTTTTTGCTCAACCTTAAACATTAAATCATACATAAAAATTATTTCATGTATGCATGTACTTAAATAAAATGTGTGTCCTTCATATATATTTAATTTAACTTTCATACTAACATATAATTATTAAAATAACTTCCATGCATAAAAATAATTAAATATATATTCAGGACACATGCAAATTTCTCATGGATGGTACTGAACTGCTGGCCCTAACACTCAAGCCCATTTACTTAAATCTGGTCCATTAACACTGAGACTGGCCCATTAACATACTTAAGCCCAACATTACATTTCTAAGCCCAATAAATTAATTAGAGCCCATTAAAACACTCCTGTCCCAATAACAACTTATTCTGGCCCAATGGGCCCCTAAGCCCAAAGACTGGCCCAATAACTTCCATGGGCCCGCAAGGCCCATAAAAATTAGTGGACTCACTTAATTAATTTAATTAAGCCCAATAATAATTAAATTTAACCCAAATAATTAAATGGAACTCAAATCATTTTGTTTCTAATTAATTGGCCCAAAAACCAATTAAATCATAAAATACTTTAAAATTAAAAAGACTCGAGCCCAGCCCACCTAACCCGGACCAACTTAACCCGACCCACTACCCTACTAACCCGACCCGAACCACTCAGACCCGGCCCAGACCACGAATCCAGCCCATCCCGTGACCCCTCCCCTTGCTTCCTCTCGGTCGCGAGCAGCAGCCCTTCTAGGGCTGCTGCCGCCCTGCTCCGGCCGCCCTTGGCCGGAGCCCCGCCGCCCAGACGTAGCCCACGTCTGGGCGGTCCAAACCTGACCCTAGCCCTGACCCCATGCAGCCCACGCACCGAGCCCAGCACCCACTTCCATCAACCCTAATCTGCGCCCCCCTAGACCCGATCTCCTCTTGTAGCTTTTCTGGGCTTGATTGGCTCGAACCACTCGAGCCACTCGAGTCTAGACCACCCTCACACATCCTAGGTAGCCCTGACCAACAGCTAGGCACGCCATGGAGGAAGAAAAACGTGAGCATGAATGAAGAACACACACGATCGAGTACCAAGAACAAAACCAATTAGATTTCTGAAAAACTCAAGAACAAATCAATGCATACACGACACACACATAATATTCACTGATATGGTGCGAAAAAGAGGAATAAAAACATGCCTTGCACCGTCGGTTGAAGAGAAATAAATGTAGATGACGATTCCGGGACGACGGGATGACGATTTAACTTGAAAACCTCAAGAACCGGGGCTATGGAGTCTTCTTGGAGGCTGCTGATCGGTCGAAGAAGAAATAAAGGAGAGGGGGTGGCGGCTGTGTGAGAGTGATCGGGTGAGGGGTTTGGGTAGAATAGGTTTAGGTTTTTAATTTAATTAAAAGTAGGTTTTAGGATAATTAAAATATTAATAAGGGTTTTTAAATATAAAATATATAACTTAAAAACTCTAATTAAGAAGTAAAATCTGATAACTAAAATTAAAATCCCGAAATATATAATTAAGGGAATTTTAAAAATAATTAAAAGTCACTATTTTGGCTAAATTTGAATAAAAACGGACTCCTAAAATTATATAAAATTAAATACTAAATTTTTTGAGGTAATAAAATTCAAAATAGTATTTTTGGGCTCTTAAAAGGCTCATGAAATAAATTGGATAGAAAGTTGTCATCTCGTCCGTCAACGATCCCGTCTACGCGATAAAATAATTCAAATACCAATAATTCATAAAAATCACTAATTATGGGTTAAATGCTTGAAAATAATTTAAATCATGCACAAATAATTCACATAATAATTTAACCCATAATCTAAAATTTTAAATAAATAAATTTCCTAATTATGCATGCGAATTCACGTATTTAAAATACCGGGTGTTACAGAAGAATGCAACATTTATTTGGTGTGAGGCGTGTGAAAGGAGTTTTATCAAACTAAAGAAGAGATTGACTATAGCGCCGGTTTTGAAAATCTCTACAAGTACTGGTGATTTTGTTGTATATTGTGATGCTTCTCAGCAGGGTTTGGGATGTATTTTAATGCAACAAGGACATTTTGTGACTTATGCTTCTCGACAATTAAAACCACATGAAGTCAGGTATCCGATTCATGATCTTGAATTGGCTGCAATCGTCTTTGCATTGAAGATCTGGAGACATTACTTATACGGCGAGAAGTTTGAAATATTTTCTGATCACAAAAGTCTGAAGTATCTATTCTCCCAATCCGAATTGAATATGAGAGAACGACGATGACTTGATTTATTGAAGGATTTTGATTGTGAAATCAAATACTATCCAGGGAAATCTAATGCAGCAGCGGATGCCCTGAGTAGAAGGTGTGTGCTCTATCCTTGTCTACGGTAGGTGTATCTAATTTGATTGAGGATTGTTGTATTTCTGGATATGTATTTGAGACAGATAGAAGGCCGATGAGAGTATATGCAATCAGTGCTGAGACAAAATTGCTGATTCGTATCAAAGAAGTGCAGAAAGCCAATCAAAATGTACGAAAATCAATTGAAATGATCCGATCAGGACATCAGTCTGAGTACAAGGTTAGTGACGATGATATCGTGTATGTGAATAACCGAATAGTTGTTCCCAATATTGCAGACTTGAGACAGAATATTTTGAAAAAAGCCCATTGTAGTCGCTTCAGTGTTCACCCTGGAGGCAGAAAGATGTACAACAACTTGAAGAATCAGTACTGGTGAAAACAAATGAAGTCTGACGTGACTAAATTTGTATCCAAATGTTTGAATTACCAACAGGTGAAGGTTGAAAGAAAGAAACCAGGTGGCTTATTATAGAGTTTATCGATTCCTGAATGGAAATGGGACCACATTTCCATGGACTTTGTAATGATGTTGCCACGATCATCTCGAGGGTGCGATGCTGTTTGGGTGATCATCGACAGATTGACAAAATCTGCGTGCTTTATTCCTTACCGAATGACTTATCGTCATGATCAAATGGCAGAGCTCTATATTTGACAAGTGGTAAGATTACACGGTGTGCCTAAGTCAATAGTTTCTGACCGAGATCCGAGATTCACTTTTCACTTTTGGCATAGCCTACAGGAAGCTCTAGGTACGTGCTTACATTTGAGTACTGCTTACCATCCTCAAACTGACGGTCAGTCTGAACGAACTATTCAGACGCTTGAGGATATGCTGAGAGCTGTAGTACTTGATTTTGGTATTACATGGCAAGATTCTATACCACTCGTGGAATTTTCTTATAACAATAGTTATCAGACGAGTATCAAGATGGCTCCATTTGAAGCGTTATATGGGAAGAAGTGCTGATCGCCACTGTATTGGGATGATGTTTCTGAGGTACCTGAATTAGAGCCAGATTTGATTAGACAGATGACTGAGAAATTGAAGTTGATACAACAGAGAATGAGAACAGCGCAGCATAGACAAACCAGATATGCGAATGTACGATGACGACCATTATCTTTTGATCAGGGAGATATAGTGTTTCTGAAGATTTCATCGTTCAGGGGCACAGCCCGATTTGGCAAACGAGGAAAGTTATCTCCATGATATATTGGGCCGTACGAGATTCTCGAGAAAATAGGCAATCTAGCTTATCGACTCGCTCTTCCTATGTATTTATCTGGAATACATGATGTCTTTCATGTATCGATGTTAAGGAAGTATATATCTGATGCATCTCATGTGATTCGTTCTGATGAAGCTGAGTTGGATGACACTCTTAGCTACTTCGAGCAACCTATTAAGATTCTCGATAGGAAGACAAAGCAACTCCGAATGAAGACCATTCCATTGGTGATGATTCAATGGTAGGCACGGAGTTGAAGAAGCGACGTGGGAATTTGAAGATGACATGAGACAGAGATTTTCTTATCTATTCCACTGATGTGAGTTCTTAATCAGTTTTCTGTTATTCTTTATTCTTATGAGTATACAGACTGCATATCTATACTGCTTATGAATTCGAGGACGAACTCATGTCTTAGTGGGGGAGAAATGTAAGGCCCGGGATTAATTAAATTAATCCAAACTTAATTTGATTTTAATCCGAGTATATTTAATTTGGAAATATTTATAGTTTCGATTTAAATTCTAATATTCTTAAATTATTTAGGATTGAAATTGAATTAAAAAGAGGGCCGAGGACTGAATTGTAATTTTTGAAGTACGAGAGACTAAACTGCAATTATGCTTAAAGTTATCAGATGTTATTTGCTTCATCAGCATGCATACGTGTGATATGCATAAACTTTCAGAAAATTGAGCAGGAGCCGAGATCTTCTTCCATTTTCTTTGAATTCATGATCTTCAAATCTTTATAACTTTTGAACCGGTTATCCGATTTCGATTCCGGAAATTGTTCTGGAATCCTTACGACAAGGGCTTCGATCTCGTGTAAGTTCTGTGTTGTTTTATATGGATTTCAAAATCAGTTATTGAGCGGAGATCAGATTTCATGCTTTTGTCATGTTCTTAGCATTCTATCGATTGTTTATGCTATATCGGATCGAAGTTGGATAATTGAATATATTGGTTATGACTTCTAGCATGTATATTGAGAATTATAGCAGCTGATATGATGTTTGGGGTGATGAATTCAGCTGATATATAATGACCGAATGATTTGAATGATTAGAAATGGTTTCGGTATTTTGTCGGTTACCAATTTTCAATCGCTACGCCATTGAATCGAGTTTTTAGACTATTTTGATAGCCTCTACCTGAGATGAAGTCTTTATCTAGATTTTATGAATGTTATAGCATTTTTATTCTTCAGTTTCAGTTAAGTTGGAAGGCTAACGATACAAGACGCCGAGTTGAATCAAATAAGAAGAAGTTGAGGTTTGAAATGAGATTGATTGACGATATATTGATGGTTTTGATTCGTTTCTGATATAATAAGCTTGAATGAAGTTTTATATGAGTATTTTGATTGTTATATTTCAGATTGAAGAATTCAGAACCGAGGTATTTGAAGGTATAATGAAGACATCGTGAGTTAGGGACTTTGAAACTCAAGAACAACTATTCTTGAGTTGGCCCGCAAAAACCACAAACTTGATATGTTTTGATTTATGTTTGATGTTGTCGATCCATCTCAAGTAGTGGATCTTTGAGTTTGAGTCGATATGATAGTATATTGAATTGATTCTATGCCAAGGTTGCGGTTAACCTTATTTTCTAGCCAGGATGGCTATGATAGATGGATATCCATGTCAAGATTGGTTACAAATATTGATGGCAATGACATTTTATGAATCAATTCTTAATCGATATATGCGTTATTTACTCTATTTTTGAGTCGAGTATGAATAGAGTTGATATGATTTCGTTAACTCTTTATATATATGTCGATTATACTGAGAATGATTTCTCACCGGAGTTTATCCGGCTGTTGTCTTGTTTTGTATGTGTGCATGACAACAGATGGGGCAGAAGCTGGTCATAGACGTCATTTACATATGGGAGAGAGAGTCTAGAAAGTGAGGACTCGGGTTGTAGATGAAGTCATGCGATCTAGAAGCATCAAACCTTAGAACTTGTTGGTTTTGGAATGCATGTATGAAACTTGAGTTAGTTTATGTCTTCTATCGTTATTTAGTGATTTGTTTGATGTAACAAATGCATGTATAGATGCTTGACAGGTTGTTTATGTTTATGTGCTTGATTTGGAACTAATAAATCATGTTTTGAGTTGATCTTGCATGAATTACGGGATTGGAATTCAGCTTTGACAGCAAAACAATTATGCAGATTTTCTGGGCAGAGAGGCCGCTCGATCGGCAAGATTTGACCGATCAAGCGAGGCCTTAAAATGCAAAACAGAGAATTATAGTTTTTGAGCTTGCTCGATCGGTAGGATTTGACCGATCGAGCGAGATCAAAATATTCTCAAACCCTAGAAGAGAAATTTCCTTCTCGCTCGATCGGTAGGATTTAACCGATCGACAGGTGCAGGTTTTTTAAATTTTTTTTTTATTTGGTTTGAGTATTTATTTTAATACTTGATTAATTGTGTTATTAATCATTATTTGTCCTAAGATGAGATTAGCAACCCGAGGTCCCTACAAATCTTGTGGGATCAATTAGTGACCACTAGAAGGAGATGTGGAGAGCCGCCTATTGAGACGTGGGAAGAGATGAAGCGTGTCATGAAGAAGCGGTTTGTGCATAACCATTATTATCGTGAAATGTACAGGCGTTTACAAACTTTGAAGCAAGGTCCAAGGAGCGTGGAGGATTACTACAAGGAGTTGGAGACCACGATGATCCGGACCAACATTGATGAGGATAATGAAGCTACAATGGCCCGATTTTTGTGCGGTTTGAATAGAGAAATCCAAGACCAAGTGGAACTTTGTCACGGTTTTGATTTGTATGAGATGGTGCAGACGGCCATGAAGGTGGAGCAACAGCTCAAGAGAAGAGGAGCTGGCCGATTTCCTTCAGGTGAAGGATCGTCGACTTCTTGGCGTCCAAACGTTGCAAAACGGGAGGGCAACAAACAGGTGTCCAAACCAAAACCTAACACCAAATCGGAGACACCAAGGCAAGTGGTTAAAGGTACATTTGAAACTTCTAATACTCGTTCTAGAGATATTAAATGTTTTAGGTGTCAAGGTATTGGCCATATTTCTATCCAATGCCCATGATTATTAATGCTTGTGGTGATGTGGAGTCTGAGAGTGAGGAGAAAAATTATGAGAATATGCCTGCTGTTGTGAAAATTTACTCGCAAGCGTACGACTGTCAAGTTTTAGTATAGTGAAAGAGAGAGTGTCGATCCCACGAAGAGTAATTTGAAAAATATTCAATACTTGTAATTAAAATAGTCTTAATTTTATCTATAAAATCAAACTTCGAGAATTTTTGCAGAAAAATAAAATAAATAATGAGGAATTATCAAGCTCACACACACACAAATTTTGGGGAATTATCAATCAGAGAAAAATAGTCCAAAAGTTTTGATTTCACTTGGTCTTGACAATATTCAATCCTAATTAATCTATTTTATGAATTTCCTTCGATTAATAACCAAGAACACTTAGATTATTCTATTCCCCTCTCCCGAGCAACAAATAGAGTGTATAAACTACAGTTCGATTTCAATATCCCTATTAAAAATCTAGATGTAGTGATATGTGTAAAATTATGTTCCTTAAAGGTTCTATTAAAGCTATATACTCTCCCGAGCTATATAAACAATTAACAGTGTAGTTCCTATTGATCCTACTCAAAATCCCCTCTCCCGAGCAATGATTCTAAGTAAATATAGCAACTCAATTTATGGCCAGTAAATTAAGAAGACATTCAATTCTAGAAACACAATTAATCTATAGAAATTCAATTTATTAAAATCAAAGATTCATGAATATGTCTCAACCAAGCTACGTCAACCTCTAGACTAGAAAAGTTTAGTTCATGCTCAAATTCAATAAAAACCAAATCATGTTTAATATCTCAAACATAATTCAACAATCAAAAGAAAATAAAAAGAAGAAACAAAGCCGTAGTCTTTCTTCCGTGTCCGGTCGAAAAGTCTTTGTCTTCGTTCCCAGCAATCTTCAATTCTTCAACTCAAAAACTCACAAAAGTGCTCTCCAGAATATTGTGTGTATTAGCGGCTGATAGATGGATTAATGACTCAGAAAAACCACTTTTATATGACCTAACAATCGTCCAAAATAAACCCAATAAAACCCCAAAGTTTCCATAAACAATCGGACTCTAGTTTTCCATACAGACAACGGCGCGGGCGCCCCATAATCGGCGCCAGCGCGCCTCCACTTTGCACGACAATCCTTCAGAATTTTCTTCAGCGGCGCGGGCGCGCGGATGGTTAAAGCGGGCTCCCTCTCAGCTCGAACTATCTGCTTGAACTCCTCAATGACAGCGCAGGCGCGCCTTGAATAGGGCGGGCCCCCCTTGACTTCGAAATCAGCCTTTTTCTTCTCTTCCAACTCTTGAATCTCCCTTTAAACTTCCATCTTTTATGATTATTTCCATTTGAACACATCAAAGTCCATAACTTCCTACAACCACAAAAACAATAACAATTTCACGCAATATCTACCAATAAATTCCAAAAGTCAAGTAAAACCATATACAAATTAAGTGCACAAAATGCACTTATCAAATTCCCCCAAACTTAGACTTTTGCTAGTCCCGAGCAAAACTATTAAAAATTCAAATTCCAAAACTCAATCTCTCAAACCAACAAAAATAGCCAAGAAATATTATGGAGCAATGGCCTCAGCAGTGATTTCAAAAATTCAAATCCAATTCCATCCAACCTACTAACACTTGAAAGTTTTAATCATAAGCAAAATAACCTCATAAACTCACAATCTCCGCAACTCACGTTCAAAACATCCTTATTCAAATTCAATTCAAACATTCATAGATCATGAGGACTTTTCAAGGTAGCATAGGAGCAAATTATAGGATATTTATCAAAACACTCACAACTAGGTAAATTCAAAGAATAATAGTGTGTGCATGTTTCGATCAAAATTCATAATCATTAAAAGCATCAATCAACAGTCCATAGGCTAAATTCTCGCAACTCTTCTCCACTAGTATATTGGGAAACTGAGACTCGGTCAATAGGACATAATCATCTTATAAAGTAAGGCCTGGCTCATGGCTACAAATAAAGGAAAAGAATTCAAAATAAGGAGTAATTTAATGCATAAACTCTAATTCCAACTCCTTTTCATTCACAATTTCACATTTATTTATTTTTTTTCACTTCATTGATTTTTTCAACTTTTCACGCTTTCTTTCACAACTTTTTTCAACTCTTTTTTCTACTACCTCTTTTCATCTTTTCAATTCATCCACCACACCATTCCATTTTTCAAAAATAAAAACTAGGAGAATATAACATTTTAGCATTCAAATTACTCCCTTAAATGTAGGAAATAGTGTTTAGGCTATTCAGGTAGTCAATGTACGACCTTAAAAAAAATGACGAATGGGGGTTTAATCACACGTTTGCACGCATGCCATTCAATTTTCAATAAAGCTCAAACAAGGTACTAGGGATAACAAATAAATAATAGGTAGCTTGAAAGGCTCAAACGAATTCAGAAAAATCGCCTAAATCATTCTTAATCACAATTTTGCCCGTATTTCGCCTCGAAGAGTGTCCGAACTAATTCTAGACAAGTCTCAATCCACAATTAAATCATACAAATTTAATCAGTGCAGAAAAAATAATCATCAGCAGTAAACGATGATTTTCACAAAAATTTCAGATTTTTTTTTTCGTACCTCAATGTACTCATATACGTGCAGACTCAAATTGACAACTAAGGATAAATTTCATCAATAAAATTCAGGCCCAAAAAAATCCAAACAATGCCTCAATCATTTCTATGTCTGTATGTCTCAAAAATCAGATTCAAGCATAAATCACAGAGTATATAGGAAATTGTTCATTCAATTGGTTCCATTTTCTCAAAAATATTTGTCAGATAGGTGGACAATCATGGATTTCAGTTATAGCACAAAAAAAAAATTTCATCAGCCATGCATCCATTTCTTTCTTGACTTTTTTTAAATTCAACTTAACTCAACTCAACTCAACTCAAACAAAAATTTTATCTATTAAGCACAATAACACTAATCAACTAAATCATTGCACAAAATGATTCATCCCCCCAAACTTAATATAATCATTGTACCTAATGATTAAAAATCAATAAAAGAACAAGGGACTCATACCTTCGACACCGAGCATCAGTACTCGACGTTATCAACTTCATCTCCATATTCATGGAAAATAATTTCGCAGCCGCAATGCCAAGGTTAAAATGGTTGAGGAGCACCACATGAACATCCAAATGATCCTGAAAACTAATACATGCACACCATAACACACAAAAGTAAAATCATAGCAAGCAAGATAGGAAAAAGCATAGCAGGCTGCTTGAAGTGCACTATCTCATGGTGTAGCACTATAGGGATGCGCAATAGCGCAACAGGGCATGCTAATGGAGATGTGGCTGGGAGCATTTGCGCAAGAAATAAGCGCTGTTTGGAAATTGTTAGCGCATGATTTTGGCGCTGCAGAAGAGGGCAATCGCGCAAGGTTTTCGCGCAAGTGGAACGCTCATTTGCACATGAAAGGACGAGCTTGGCTACGCGTTTTCTCTCCAAGAAGCGCATATGGTGATTGTTTGCGCAAGGAGGAGATGCACTGATAAGCTGGTCTGCGCATGGAGGTAGCTTAGATGGATTGCGAGTTTGCTCAAGATTCAGCGCTGTTGAGAAATCGTTTGCACAAGGGTGAGCGCAATCGCACTTGATCATGCAACAGCTTGGAGTTTGTTTGCGCTAGATGTGGCGCAGATTAGTAGCGCTAATGAGGAAGGAGGATGCGCTGATTGCGCTATTGAAGCGCTGATGGTAGCTGTTGTTGGCGCTGAATGATGCGCAGATGGGGAAGTGAGACGCGCGATTGCGCTTTGTGCTGCGCGGTTGGAGACTTGGTTTGCGCAATGTTTTGTGCAGAAGGGAAGCGCGATTGCGCTAAATGAAGCGCAGATGGTTAAGCTTCATGCATTGAGGAGGCGCGGGCGCTCAAGAGAAGTGGCGCGGGCGCGCCTTTTCTTCGCATAAAAATGCCAATTTTGTTCCAAGAGCTGCGCGGGCGCTTAGATTAATGGGGCGGGCGCGCTTTCAACTCGAAATTTAGATTTCTGGAGCTTGAAAATTTTTGAAAATTAACCAAAATTAAGCTCAAAAATTGAGAATAAAATACTTAAAAAAAATAAATAACAAAAATTAAATAGACTAAAAAATAAAAGCAAATAAAATAAAATTCTTGGGTTGCCTCCCAAGTAGCGCTTGGTTTTAACAAGGCAATTTCAACAAATCTCAAAAACCTCATTTTCGAAAATGACTTCCAAAAATCATAACAATTCCGAACGTCGCTCTATTTCAAAACCGATAGATAATAAACAATCATAACTCTGTCAAGAATAACATACTCGAATCTCGAACGATTCTAACAACATCCGAACAATAGAATGTATCCGATCGTAGAAAAACTTATGATAGAACGGAGCTCTCGCTGCAGTGATCGCTAAACTGTCTTCAAAATTAAATCCCAACGGCCGGATCGAGCTCGGACAGAAATCTGGAAGCTTGGAAGCTCAAGGAATCGGCTTCAATGGAGGAGGAACGAAATGGGGAAGGGAGAGGAGACTTTTCAACTAATAACAAGTGTAGATAATATATAAAATCCACTATTTGAATTTAGTCCCTGAAAAATCCAAATTTTGCAAAATAGACCTTGATCAAAATCAAGTCGGCTCTTGAACTCTGTAATCTCCGATTAAATCAAATAAACTCATTTAATATAAAAATGGGGTGTTACAATTCTCCCCCTCTAAGAAGAGATTTCTTCCTCGAAATCAATACGAATCACAACTCATAAGATAGAATAAAGAACTAAAGACAGTAAGAAGAAGTCACGTCATCCGAATAACTTAGGAAAACGCTGTCTTGGTTCGGATTCTGTCTCCCAAGTTGCTTCCTCGACCCCGTGATGGCTCCACTACACTTTCACCAACGGAATCAACTTGGTTCTGAGTTGCTTCTCCTTCATATCAAGGATTTGAATTGGTCGTTCAAAATAGCTCAGAGTCTCGTCTAACTCGGCTTCTTCAGGCTGAAGTATATGAGAAGGATCTGGATGATACTTCCGCAGCATAGAGACGTGAAAAACATCGTGAATACCAGATAAAGACGGAGGAAGTGCAAGTTTGTAGGCAAGATCGCCTATCTTCTCAAGAATCTCGTACGGTCCGATAAATCTCGGAGATAACTTTCCTCTCTTCCCAAATCTGACAGTACCTCTGAAAGGAGAAATCTTAAGGAATACACGGTCTCCCTGCTCGAAACTCATAGGTCTATGTCTGACATTCGCATACTTCGCCTGTCTTTCTTGAGCTGACTTCATTCTCAATTGAATGATCTTAACTTGCTCTGTCATATCTCTAAGCATATCCGGTCCCAAATCAGGTGACTCGGACAAATCATCCCAAAACAACGGAGATCGGCACTTCTTACCGTTCAAAGCCTCAAAAGGCGTCATACCGATACTCGCTTGGAAGCTGTTGTTGTAAGAAAACTCAACAAGAGGCAAAGAATCTTGCCAACTAGTGCCAAAGTCTAGCACTACCGCTCGCAACATATCCTCTAACGTCTGGTTAGTCCGCTCTGACTGTCCATCGATCTGAGGATGATAAGCTGTTGTAGCGACCCTACCCGGATCCACTACCTAATCAGAGTGATTAGCGCAAGAAATAATAGTTAAAGCGTTAAATAGCGGATAATTCCAAAGTACAACAAATCCAATCGGTAGAATACAACCGATGATAGAAACAGTGTATAATTATTTATACAACCAAATCGAAATTAGGGTATCAGAATCCCTAACAAACTACCTCTGCACGGTAGCAACCTCAACCCTGCTGGGGACCACCGGGACCGTCCAGCCTCCGACCTGACCTGCCACAAGGTGTCCCAAAACACGAAACATAAAGGGCGTGAGCGACTACGCTCAATACGGAAGCAATGATACAAATATGAGCATGCACATGACTTTAAAAATCAGGGTTAAATCACTTTACTCATGGTGCCTGGAATACACAGTAGCGGGCAAGAGAGTGACTCCGTGTGGTACTCGTATATTCCCAAGACACGAATCCTCAGGAAGAATCGCCTCGACTGATGGAAACTATCATGACTCACATCATACCCGATGCAGTCTCCGTAAAAACATATGCATGTGCTAAAAATAGTAAAACATAGCCAATACAGCACATACATCATGCATCACACACATATGTATAAATATCATGCCGGCTATCTCGGTCAGTACTTACGTACCTCTAACACTGCAGGTCAACTCCTAGCACACCCGTCTAGGTCCAAAGCCTACAAGTCTGCTCTACTGCGTCTACACATGCAAAAGTCCATGCATTACTATAAACGCTCTAAAAGCCTTAACTAAGCTATTTCATACTCCTAAATATTTTTAGGAAGCCAAATTATACCTTCGTCCGTCGTCAGCCCGCTGGTGTAGAATCGTCTCAATACCTAGGCACACCTCCGCTACGACGCCGAGATCGCTAGGAAACTTCCGGATTCCCAATAGGATGCCTAGAACTCCATAGATCTAAGTAAGAAGGTTCGAAAACCAGAGGAAAGGAGGGGAAATCGGTGCACAGAATGAGGACTCGGACCCCTTATTTATAGACGGCGATCGGAACGTCCGATCCCTCATCGGAACGTCCGATCGCGAACGGAGCGTCCGATCGTGACATCGGAACGTCCGATGTCACCTCACGTGCGTAAGTAGTGACGTTATCTTCCTGACGTCGGTGATGATGCCAGCCCTAGCCAGAACGGAACCTCCGATCCTCCAACGGAACGTCCGATCCCGATCGGAGCTTCCGATCCGTGCTTCGGAGCTTCCGATCCACTTCGAATAATTTTAGGAAAAATTTAGTAATTAATTTCCTTAATTACCTTGATTAATTGCGGGTCACTACATTCTCCCCCACTTAAGAAATTTCGTCCTTGAAATTACATCTTAAGGAAAACATAGTATGCAAAATCAATGCTCTTATTACAACTGAACAATATACATTCGATACAACAGAGTACAAAATCTTAAAACAACTCGGGGTGCTCGGCTAACATCCGACTCTCCAACTCCCAAGTAGCTTTCTCTGTACCTCTGCGTTGCCACTGTAGCATCACCAACGGTATGCGCTTGTTACGAAGCACCTTGTCCTTCCTGTCGAGAATCCTGAGAGGTTTCTCCACATATGACAAATCGTGGTCTAGTTGCACCTCAGTCGTACGCAAGATGTGAGACTGATCCACCACGTACTGTCTCAACAAAGACACGTGAAACACATTATGAATCTTCGAAAGATTCGGTGGCAAGGCTAGACGATAAGCCACATCTCCAACTTTCTCGAGAATCTCGAAAGGACCAATAAATCTTGGTGACAACTTACCCTTGAGACCAAACCTCATCACCTTCCGGAAAGGTGATACACGCAAGAATACATACTCTCCTTCTTCAAAATGAAGTGGCCTGCGGTGAGTGTTCGCGTAGCTAGCCTGTCGATCCTGGGATGCCTTAATCCTACGTCGGATCAATTCTCCTGCATCAGTCATCTGCTGAATTATCTGAGGACCCTCCACCTGCCGCTCACCAACCTCGTCCCAAAACAAAGGTGTACGACAATGACGTCCATAAAGAGCCTCAAATGGTGCCATGCCAATGCTGCTATGGTAGCTATTGTTATAAGCGAACTCCACCAATGGCAAATGATCGTGCCATGCTGGGCCAAAATTCATTACGGTAGCTCGAAGCATGTCCTCGAGAGTACGGATAGTCCTCTCCGATTGTCCATCAGTCTCTGGATGATACGCTGTGCTCAAACTCAAAGTGGTACCAAGAGCACGCTGAAAGCTCCCCCAAAATCTTGAGGTGAAACGAGGATCTCTGTCGCTCACAATACTCAGTGGAATACCATGCAAACGGACAATCTCTTGCACATACAGCCGTGCCATCCTGTCAAAGGTGAAATCCCGGTTATATGGTAAGAAATGCGCGGATTTCGACAATCGATCAACAACAACCCAAATCGCGTCACAATTCCTGGAAGACATAGGCAAGTGGGTGACAAAGTCCATCGTCACATGCTCCCACTTCCACTCAGGAATATCGAGATTGTGAAGTAGACCTCCGGGTCGACGATACTCTGCCTTGACCTGCTGACATACAAGGCATCGGGACACGAACTAATAAACGCTGCGCTTCATTCCTTTCCACCAAAATCGAGTACGTAGATCCTTGTACATCTTCATGCTGCCAGGATGTACTGAGAACCTACTATGATGAGCTTGCGATAAGATCTCATCTCTAAGTGTGGAATCGTCAGGCACAACCACACGGCTAGAAAGACACAACAAACCATCCGCATGAAAATGGAAACCAGCTGAATTCTCACCCTCAGTGAATCGGGTTAATCTCTGAATCTTGGGATCAACACCCTGTGCCTCACGAATACGTCTATACAAGGCTGGCTCGGCAAGCACAGACGCAACACGAACTCCCTGTTGTTCCTTCTTATGACGGAAAGTGAAACCCAAGGAACAACACTCTTCGACCATTCGTGACACTGCACTGGTACGAAGGGAACTCAAATAAATCTTGCGACTAAGCGCATCAGCAACCGGATTAGAAGATCCTGGATGGTAATTGATTTCGCAATCATAGTCCTTCAGCAAGTCCATCCAACGGCGCTATCGCATGTTCAACTCTGCCTGAGTGAACAGGTACTTCAAACTATTATGATCAGTAAAAATCTGGAATCGTTCATCGTACAAATAATGACGCCATATCTTCAGAGCAAAGACAATGGCTGCAAGCTCTAGATCATGTACGGGATAATTCCCCTCGTGAGTTTTTAGTTTCCTGGAGGCATAGGCAATCACATGCCCATTTTGAGTCAACACACACCCCAAACCCTGAAGAGAAGCATCGGTGTGGACTACGAAACCACCAGATCCAGTCGGCAAGGATAGCACTGGAGCAGTCGTCAATCGACGTCTCAACTCACAAAAACTGTCTTCGCACGCGGAAGACCACTCAAAAGAAACATCCTTTCGCGTCAACTGTGTCAAAGGCCTGGCTATCTGAGAGAAATTCTCCACGAATCGACGGTAGTATCCGGCCAAACCCAAGAAACTACGAATCTCAGATGCTGTCGTCGGGCGCGACCAATTAAGAATAGCCTCTGTCTTGCTAGGATCCACTGATACTCCATCTCTAGAAATGACATGACCAAGGAACACAACTCGGTCAATCCAGAAGTCACACTTGCTGAGCTTAGCATACAACTGATGCTCTCTCAAGGTCTGTAAAACAGTACGAAGATGAAAGGCATGCTCATCCATGCTACGAGAATACACAAGGATGTCATCGATGAACACCACCACGAACTTATCCAGAAAGTCACGGAAAACTCTGTTCATCAGATCCATAAAAACAGCTGGAGCATTCGTCAAACCAAACGGCATCACTAGAAACTCATAGTGTCCATACCGCGTATGAAATGCTGTCTTCGAGACATCCTCCTGTCGAACTCGCAACTGATGATACCTAGACCGAAGATCAATCTTCGAATAGACAGAAGTACCCTGCAACTGATCAAAGAGATCGCCTATCCGCGGAAGAGGATACTTATTCTTTACTGTCACTTTGTTCAACTGACGATAGTCAATGCACAAACGCATTGAACCATCCTTCTTCTTGACGAATAGAACCGGGGCTCCCCAAGGTGAAACACTAGGTCGAATATAGCCCTTATGAAGAAGATCCTGCAACTGCTGCTGCAACTCTCGCATCTCAGATGGATCTAATCGGTACGGTGCTCGGGAAATCGGCGCTGTCCCTGGCAACAAGTCAATGCCAAACTCGATCTCTCGCACAGGTGGTAACCCTGGAATCTCGTCGGGAAACACATCCGGGAACTCACTGACTACTGGTATCTCCTCCATGTCTGGACCCTTTAAGGATGCATCAATCGCATGGATTAGATATCCTTCCCCGCCAGACTCTAAAGCACGTCGGGCTTTCAGAGCAGAAACCACTAGCATCGGGGGTCGCGCTCCCTCACCATAGAAATACCAAGCATCCTCAGCCTCGGGGCGAAACTAGACAAATCTCTGGTAGCAATCCACTACCGCTCGATACGAAGTCAGAAGATCAATCCCGATGATACCATCAAAGTCATCCATCGCTAAAACCATCAGGTTAGCGCTCAACAAATGTCCCTCAAATCCCAAAATACAACCAAAAACAAGACACTTAGCTAAGACTTCCTGACCCATCGGAGTCGAAACCGCTAACAAGACGTCTAAGGAAACAAAAGGTAATCTATGCCTCTTAACAAAGCGAGCTGATATGAATGAATGTGAAGCACCAGTATCGATCAAAAGATAAGCAGGAAAACCGCACAAACTAAAAGTACCTGCAATCATGTTCTCACTGTCTGCCTGAGCCTGCTCCTGGTTCAGCGCATACACCTGCCCCTGAGCACGCGGGCGCGATGACTGTCCTCTCGAAGAAGACTGAGAATGATGTCGCTGCGATGGCTGCGACTGCTGACGCTGCTGCTGCGAAGGCTGCTGCTGATACTGCGGTGGCTGATAGATAGTGGTCTGAGAACCACCAACACTCCCCGAACCACTCACTGTACCGGCCAAAGTGGGACAATCTCTTTTCATGTGACCCTCCTGGCCGCACTGAAAACAAACACCAGTGATATGAGGACACGATCCTGGGTGATGTTTCCGTTTGCACTGACGACAATGTCGTGAATCACCAAAATGATGAACACCGCCAGATCCGGAAGAAGAAGAAGAAGTACCACCCTGTCTCTTAAAAGACTGGGCCCTTGGACCCAAAGAGCTAGATGGTCTGGATGCAGAAGATCCGAAAGTCCTGTTCCTCTGCAGACTGTCCTCTGCCTGGTGACAATTGTTCACCAAATTCTCGAAGTTCCTTTCTCTGCCCACGGCAACCAACTGATGAATGTCAGGGTTAAGGCCCTGAAGAAATAGATCGTGCATTGTCTCTGAGCTACTCGCAATATGGGGACTGAAAGAAATAAGCTCAAAGAATTTCTGCTGGTACTCATCAATGGTCATAGTACCCTCTCGCAAACTCAGCAACTCGCTCGCCTTCGTCTGACGCAAAGCTGGAGGAAAGTAATGCTTCTCAAAGGAAGACTTAAATTCAGCCCAAGTAGCGGTACCCCTGGCGGCAATAAACGGAGTAGAAGTAGCTCTCCACCACCTCTTCGCGTTTGCCTCGAGAACAAAAGCTAAATTCTCCATCTTCTGGGCTTCAGTACACTGATACTCCTGAAAACAACTCTCCATACGCTCCAACCAGTCCTCAGCAACTGCAGGAGCCTCGCCACCCACCAATGGCTTAGGAGCCATCTGAAGAAAATGGTTCATACTAAAACGCCTATGATCCTCATGATGATGTCTACGGTGATGTCTCTTTGGTGGATCACCTCAACGACCACCGCTAGCCTGACTCTCGTAATCATCATCTGCCATCTATCAATAACAACAGACAACTCTCAAAATCCGCTTTACTAATTCCCAGTTGCAATGCGCTCTGATACCAATGAATGTAGCGACCCTACCCGGATCCACTACCTAATCAGAGTGATTAGCGCAAGCAATAATAGTTAAAGCGTTAAATAGCAGATAATTCCAAAGTACAACAAATCCAATCGGCAGAATACAACCGACGATAGAAACAGTGTATAATTCTTTATACAACCAAATCGAAATTAGGGTATCAGAATCCCTAACAAACTACCTCTGCACGGTAGCAACCTCAACCCTGCTGGGGACCACCGGGACTGTCCAGCCTCAGACCTGACCCGCCACAAGGTGTCCCAAAACACAAAACATAAAGGGCGTGAGCGACTATGCTCAATACGGAAGCAATGATATAAATACAAATATGAGCATGCACATGACTTTAAAAATCAGGGTTAAATCACTTTACTCATGGCGCCTGGAATACACAGTACCGGGCAAGAGAGCGACTCCGCGTGGTACTCGTATATTCCCAAGACACGAATCCTCAGGAAGAATTGCCTCGACTGATGGAAACTGTCATGACTCACATCATACCCGATGCAGTCTCCGTAAAAACATATGCATGTGCTAAAAATAGTAAAACATAGCCAATACAGCACATACATCATGCATCACACACATATGTATAAATATCATGCCGGCTATCTAGGTCAGTACTTACGTACCTCTAACACTGCAGGTCAACTCCTAGCACACCCATCTAGGTCCAAAGCCTACAAGTCTGCTCTACTGCGTCTACACATGCAAAAGTCCATGCATTACTATAAACGCTCTAAAAGCCTTAACTAAGCTATTTCATACTCCTAAATATTTTTAGGAAGCCAAATTATACCTTTGTCCGCCGTCAGCCCGCTGGTGTAGAATCGTCTCAAAACCTAGGCACACCTCCGCTACGACTCCGAGATCGCTAGGAAACTTCCGGATTCCCAATAGGATTCCTAGAAATCCGTAGATCTAAGTAAGAAGGTTCGAAAACTAGAGGAAAGGAGGGGAAATCGGTGCACAGAATGAGGGCTCGGACCCCTTATTTATAGACGGCGATCGGAACGTCTGATCCCTCATCGGAACGTCCGATCGCGAACGGAGCGTCCGATCATGACATCGGAACGTCTGATGTCACCTCACGTGCGTAAGTAGTGACGTCATCTTACTGACGTCGGTGATGACACCAGCCCTAGCCAGAACGGAACCTTCGATCCTCCAACGGAACGTCCGATCCCGATCGGAGCTTCCGATCCGTGCTTTGGAGCTTCCGATCCACTTCGAATAATTTTAGGCAAAATTTAGTAATTAATTTCCTTAATTACCTTGATTAATTGCGGGTCACTACAGCTGTACTCAGATGCAATCGAGTACCAAGTGCCTCCTGCAGACTATGCCAAAAGTGAGAAGTGAATCTAGGGTCTCGGTCTGAAATGATCGACTTAGGCACTCCATGCAATCTCATAAAACTTAATGTGAGACCCCGTTTCTAATCTTCTAATCTCAAATAATTAACCACAATCAAACACAAAGAGCCGAGGGAAAACAAATCAATTTTTTTTTTTGTAAATGCCTCGCGCCCGCGCGAGCTATCACCTCGCGCGCGCGCAGGCAAAGAGGCCAGAGGCCTCGTGGGTTGCTCGCGCCTGCGCGAGGGGAGTGCTCGCATGCGCACGGGCAAAAATTTGCTAATATATAACTCAGTCATCTGATCGTGATGATACGTCATCCTGTACGGAATAAAACAAGCAGACTTCATCAATCGGTCGATCACTACCCAGATAGCATCGCATCCTCGAACGGATCGTGGTAGCTTTGTGACGAAATCCATAGAAATGTGATCTCATTTCCATTCAGGAACAGATAGACTGTGCAATAGACCACTCAATTGCTTCCTTTCTGCTTTTACTTGCTGACAGTTCAAACATTGAGATACAAACCTCGCAACGTTGCTCTTCATTTTCTTCCACCAGAACTGGTTTTTCAGATCGTTGTACATCTTACGACCTCCAAGGTGAACACTGAACCGACTGCAATGAGCCTCTTGGAGAATACGCTGTCTCAACTCCAAAATATCAGGCACAACAATACGGTTATTCACAACCAAGACGTCATCTCTAACCTGGAATTCAGACTGATGCCCAGATCTGATTTTATCTACTGAAACATGAATGCTCAGATCAGACTTCTGTGCTTCTTTGATCAATACAAATAGCTTTGGCTCGGCTTGAATAGCGCTTACTCTGATAGTCTTCCTATATGTTTCAAACTCTAAACCAGAAGTGCAACAATCATCGATCAACTAAGAAACACCAATAGTAGAAAGAGATAAAGAACAAAGCTTTCGGCTCAAGGCATCTGCAACTGCATTCGACTTTCCGGGATAATACTTGATTTCGCAGTCGAAATCCTTCAACAGATCTAACCATATTCTCTTTCTCATATTCAGCTCTGCTTGTGAAAACAAGTACTTAAGGCTCTTATGGTCAGAAGATCTCGAAAGACTCACCATAAAGATAGTGACGCCAGATCTTCAGAGCAAAAACGATCGCAGCAAGTTCAAGATCATGAACTGGATAACGAGTCTTGTGCGGCTTTAGCTGCCTCGATGCATACGCTATCACATGCTTATGCTGCATAAGGACACAACCCAAGCCTCGGTTAGAAGCATCACAATAGACTGTAAAACCTCCAATACCTTTCGGAATAGAAAGAATCGGAGCACTAGTCAGTCTCCTCTTCAGATCAACAAAGCTAGCCTCAGAATCTGCAATCCAGACAAAAGGCGCATTCTTCTGAGTTAGCTGGGTAATTGGCTTGGCAATAGAAGAGAAACCCTCGATGAATCGGCGATAATAACCAGATAAACCCATAAAGCTTCGGATCTCCGGTACTGATGTCGGTCTAGGCCAATTCATAACCGCTTCAATCTTGCTGGGATCGACAGAAATCCCATCTCCAGAAATAATGTGACCGAGAAAGACAACTCGATCTAACCAGAATTCACACTTAGATAGCTTGGCAAACAACTGTTCAACTCGCAAAATCTGCAAGATGATCCGCAAGTGCTCTGCATGGTCAGTATGGTTCTTTGAGTAGATAAGAATATCATCGATGAAGATAATGACAAACTCATCTAAATAACGCTGAAAGATACGGTTCATCAAACCCATAAAAACTGCTGAAGCGTTAGTCAAACCGAACGGCATGACTATAAACTTAAAATGACCATACCTCGTTCTGAATGCGGTCCTAGGAACATCTTCCTCTCGCACTCTCAGATAGAGATAACCTGACCTCAGATAAATCTTTGAATAGACAAAAGAACCCTGCAGCTGATCAAAAAGGTCATCTATTCGGGGTAAAGGATACATGTTCTTGATTGTAGCCTGATTCAGTTGACGGTAGTCAATACAGAGCCGCATAGAACCATCCTTCTTCCGAACAAACAGAACAGGAGCATCCCCAAGGCGATACACTAGGTCTGATGTATCCCTTGGCAATCAAATCCTCAAGCTGCTCCTTCAACTCTCTTAGTTCAATAGGTGCAATACGATAAGGAGCTTTGGAAATAGGTTGAGTACCTAACACCAAATCAATGTTGAATTCGATCTCTCTAATATGTGGCAATCCAGGAACATCTTCCGGAAACACATCAGCAAAATCTCTAACCACTGATATATCAACCAATTCAGGGCTAGATTTCATTACATCAACTGCATAGACCAAAAATCCTTCTGCACCTCTCTATAACAAACGAGTCATAGATAACACTGAAATCAAAGGAATAATAGATCGAGAACCCTTACCAAAGAATTTCCACTCGTCTGCCATTTCAGGTCTGAACCTGAAAACTTTCAAAAAACAATCGATTGTTGCCTTGTATTGGGTTAAGGCATCTATACCAACAATACAATCAAAATCTAACAGCCCAAGTACAATACAGTCAAACTCCAGAAAATTTCCCTCAAAACAAAGTTCACAGTTCCTGACTAATCTGACAGAAACAATTCCTCCACCCAAAGGTGAAGTAACAGCTACTACAGTAGGCAACAACTCAGTAGGCAAAGCATGCAATAACACAAATTTCTCAGAGATAATGGAATGAGAAGCACCTGTATCTATCAAAACATGAGAAGAATAACCAAAAATCGAACAGTTACCTGCTATAACATCATCCGGCGCTGCCTGAGCCTGATCCTATGTCAAAGCAAAGACTCGTTCCTGCTGTCTCGGAGGCTGGTTCGCACTAGGGTTACCTCCCTGTCTGTTCTGCTGCTGAGGCTGGAAAGAGTGAACTGCAGAAGACTGCCTCTCAGTCTGAGCTGTAGGTCTAGATGAACTCCCACTCTGAGCTCGATCTCTACTATGTTGAGGGCACACCTTAGAAAAGTGTCCCGGTTGCTGACAGGTGTTACAGTTTCCGAAGACTCCCACACACTGATCCGGTGAGTGTCTTCCCTAAAAGAGTGGGTGCCCGGTGAGCCAACTTGTGGCTAAGGGCTTTTATGACTCTATGTATAAACAATCTTTTGTTTAATATAATTTACACTTTTATAATGGCATTTACTTTATCTTTTATCATATTATTATGTTGTGACATACTATAAGATGTTTAGATGAAGACCTTGAATATACTATAGTGTATGTAAGATGTGGTAGCACATGGGGATGGCTATCATGAAACACATCTTATAGTCACTGTATATTCTAAACAGTTCCAGTTCCTAGTCGATTGAGCCGTCCGTTAATAAGGATAAGGATCGCTCGAGATTGAGACTAGCATTTGCGATGCCGAGTACCACGTTTCATTGGTATGGAACATAGAGATGTTCAAAGCATGCAAATGGATATTCATATGATGAATGATTTAACTACCCTATCCGGACTTTCCAAGTGGTTATCACTTATCGAGTGGATAAAGTCCGCGGTTTTGGTTGTACACCATTAGTCCTTACTACTTAAAACATCATTGAGACTCTATATGCTAGTACTGTACTTTGACTCGTTTACCGACTCTATTGGGGTCATCAGGTGTCGGGATTGGGTACAGTTACGACATATATAGGAGTCGATGCTTTGTTGTCAAGGATTCACCTCATACTTGCAAGTGTGGATATCCTATGCGATATGAGGAGATATTAGTGTGACGAATCTCTGGACAGAGTACATGATGTGTTTTAGGTTACATGGTATTCCTAGTAACACATGCGATGTCACTATTTGATCTCCAAGATGTAATGCATAGTTATCGAATCTCGAACGACTCTCGATTTACCAATGGTTGTTGATTCGATCGGGATATATAGATGAAGGGACCGTACTGTACGCTAACCAAAATCTATTGGTTCTTGCAGGCACTATCAGTGATACCTAGGGAATCATGGAGCGATGTTGCTAGGCGCTTTTACCATGATTCCAGGGCAAGTTGGAAATTGTTGTTCCGAGTCACAAGGAGTTGTGAGCCCACGGCTAGCTGTATCCCTGAACCATTGAGGGTCACACAAGTAATGGATTTCTAATCCCCGTTGAGATAATTAAATTTAAAGAGTTAAATTTAGTGAATAAAGAAGTGAGACTTCTTTTTTAAGAATAGAGGGAGTAAGATTTCCTAAAATGACATAGTGATTGACATTTTTGGAAATCACTGAATTTGGATTCAGAAAATTTATCTTGGCTTTAAAAGATGCAGAAATGATTTCTGTGCACATTGGTGAAATTGGTTTATCAATCTGAGTCACGATGAATTTTATATTAATTTTTGAACATGCGGGCTTTGCTTGTCAGACTTGAACTTATGACTAATGGGCCCTAAGCTGTTAGCAGCCCACATTATAAATAAATTATTGCAGTGCAGAAATTACACACAACCTAGGTCATAATTTCGAAAACCTAGAGAGCTTTCTCTCAAGGAATTCGGCCGACCCCCTCCCCCTCTCTCACAGTGTTCGAAAATCCAGTCTGTGAATTTTTGAATTTGCAGACTGATTTAACAGATCATATCTGTTCTATCTCTTCGTAGAAACTTCTGATAGACTTTCTAGTGCAGTCTATCAGAGGGATTAAACTTCTGTTCGTGGACCTGATTGAAGAATTGTTCGTTCATCAGTTCCTGGGATATACAACAAGAGCAGATTAATCTGTTGGTGTCCATAATCTCGCTTCGAGATTTTAAGGTTAAATTTATATTGTTTAAATTTTATGTTATCAATTTTAATCGTAGGAATTTGATACCCATATGAAATCGTTTCATATAAAATTTTAAAACTTCCGCTGCACCAGGTATCACTTTCTTTTTCGATCCGGAGAACGACCGTGTTCCAACAGTGGTATCAAAGCCAGGTTGTTCTCGGATTTTACGATTAAAATATTGTTCAATTGTACAAGCCTCGATTTTTCAGAAAAATAAAATGAAAAAAAAAATTAATTAATTTTCCGGGGGGACTGCCCGCTGCCCTGCGCGCAGCTGGGCCGCGCCGAGCGGCCCAGCGAAGGGCTGGGCCCCTGGCCCGATTGTCGGGGACCGCCCGGGATCGTCCCGGGCAGCCCAGAAAAATTAAAATTTTATTTTTTTTGAAATTTTGAATTTCAGCCCGTTAATTGTTATCGAGCCCAGTTTTTGGCCCGATTGAAAATTGTTTCAGTTGATCCACGAGGCAATGGGTCAAAATTGTTTGAGCCCAAAATTTTTTAAGAAAATTAATTTTTGGATAAATTTTGAATTTTGGAAATTTATAAATTTAATCCAATAAATTAAATCTTTAATTATTAATTTTGGTACAATTGATAATAAAATATGATTTTATGTATAAAATTGGATTTTATATGTAAAATATGATTTTATGGATAAACTAGATAAAATATGATTTTATATATAAAATAAGATTTTATGTATGAAATATGATTTTATCTATTTATATTTATTGCCATTGCATGATATCCAATAAATTAATTTTTGAATTAAATATTATTGGATAAGGATGATCGATTGCCATGACCAATATTATAGGTGTATGTTAGGATGTTTACATTTGGCTTTATTATTGATTGTTGGGTTTTATTAATGGGCCTGGTTTATGGCCCAAATTTGATTTTATCATTTGTAATAAAAGTGGGCCTGGTTTATGGCCCGTTCCCACCCCTATAATGTATCCCTTTATTTGTCATAGTAATTTATTGTAAATTCACTAGAAATAGTGGGAGATTTTGAAGATGGAGGTGGGACCAGCAAGCAATGATAAAGACTGAAGAAATGTAAATTGGAAGCACAATATAATAGGATTGCATTGCATACTTGCATATCACCTAGGATTGGACTTAGACTCATGATTGGCAACCACGGGTCGATTAGTAATGGAATCGATCATCCTAAAATATAATATATGATATTATCGTTGTATGCATGTTTAGAATAAATTGTATGAATCCCGCAAGCATACAAATTTTAAATGATGAGACAAATTTTCAAAATTAAAATCCCTCATTTTAAATATGATTTAAAATTGATATCAAGATAAATAAAGGAAATTTAAATATTGTTTAAATGTTCCTACCTTCCATCAACGATCAATGTATGAGATGCTACCCGCGGATACGGTCCGGCTCATATTATTGGGGGGGCCCGTTCATCGAAAAGCTGTAAATTGGATCGAAACATGTTGTAAGTTGGATGGAACTCCCATGGGATTGGCTCATATTATTGGGGATCCAAATGGCGATCGTCCATCACAACTTAATATTGATGGGTCATCTTGACGTGTCACAATAAACGGTGTCATATTATTGGGCCCTTATTGGACACGAGGTAAAAAAACATGGAGGTTGCTTTGGAAGCAATTGGGCTCTACCATTTGAAAATTATGGTTGGCTGATATTATTTGGGACTATAGTTTGTCAATTGGACTCCATGTTCCCACTAAAGAAAATGTTTTTCGTTTTCACTAGAGGGTAGTGAAATCGTTAAAATAGTGGGAGTGAGATTCATAAAATAAATTTTGCCTTATTTTATGTCTTAGTAAATTAATTAAACAATTACTGATTATTGTCTGTTTCTTTTTAGTATTTCATTAAGATGAATTCGCGCAATCCACTATTCTCTATTCTCGAACAAAACAAACTGACTGGCGCAAACTATACGGAATGGTTCCGTAAGTTGAAGATTGTCTTGACCTCGGAGAAGATGTTCTACGTGTTAGAAAAATCTCCTTCGAAGGAAGCACCAGCTGATATAAGTCCGGAAGAGTTGGCCAAACTTGATAAATGGGGGGACCATGATATCAAGGCCAAATGCTATATGCAAGCTTCGATGTCTGATGAACTCCAGAGGCGATTTGAGGATACCGTGAATGCTGCTGACATTAACGCACAACTCAAGGAACTTTTTGGGGCTCAATCGAGAGCTGAGAGGTTCTCTATTGTAAAAGAGTTAATGACATGTCGCATGCGTGAAGGGACTTCGGTCCGTGATCATGGGGTACGCGTGATTTTGCTCATTCAGAAGTTGGTAACGCTTGAATTGGTATTGGAGCATGAACTCAATGTGGACTTATTACTTCTCTCTCTTCCTTCATCGTTTGACGGTTTTGTGGTGAATTTCAATATGAACAAGATAGAGGCCTCCCTTGAAGAGATGGTCAATATGCTTGTAACTTATTAAGCCACTTTAAAGAAGGATAAACCGGTTCTCTTGGTGGGCTCCTCTTCTTCTGCTAAGAAGGGGCCAAGTACAAAAGGGTAAGAAACGTTCTGCCCCATCCAAGAAAACCGGACCCGAGAAGAAGAACAAGACAAAGGCTTCAAACATGGAAAAATCCAAGGATGTTTGCCATCACTGCAAGAAACCCGGTCATTGGAAACGTAACTGCAAGGAATATCTTGAGCAGTTGCGAACTGCGAAGGGTATGTTTTATATTGAAATATATGTTTCACTTAATACTACTTCTTGGGTATTGGATACCGGATGTGGATCTCACATTTGCAATGATTTGCAGGTGATGACAAGAAGTTGCAAGCTTAGGATGGGTGAGACCCAGCTGAGGCTCGGAAATGGTTCTAGAGTTGAAGCCAAAGCTGTGGGAGACATTTATTTAATTTTGCAGAACGATTTTAAGTTACTTTTGAGAGATGTTTTATTTGTTCCAGACTTGATTAAAAACATTATTTCTGTTTCTATGCTTGATAGAGATGGTTTTTCTTGCAATTTTGTGAATGAGATTTGAAATATTTACAAGAATGAATGTTTGATTGGAAATGGACAACTTGAAAACGATCTATATAACTTAAAATTAAAAGACGTTCCAATAAAGTATGTTGATAAACCGGTAACAACGAACAAAAGGAAAATCAATAGTCAAAACCCGGCAAACCTTTGGCATGCTAGGCTAGGTCATATTTCCTCAAGGAGGATGAACAAGCTAGTGAGAGAAGGCATGTTTGATGTGTCTGATATTAACTCTCTACCTACTTGTGAGACCTGCCTGAAAGGAAAAATGACTAAATCTCCTTTCAAAGGAAAACCTGAGCGTAGTCAAAATCTATTGGATTTGATCCATACAGATGTTTGCGGACCATTTAGTATTGGTACAAAATTTGGTCACACCTACTTCATTACCTTTACTGATGATTATTCTAGGTATGGATACTTATATTTGATGAAATATAAGTCTGAATCATTTGAAAAGTTCAAAGAATTCAAGGCTGAAGTAGAAAACAAACTAGGTAAGAGTATTAAAGCACTTTGATCGGATCGAGGTGGAGAATACTTGAGTACCGAGTTTTTGAGCTATCTAAAAGAGAATGGGATTCTCTCTCAGTGGACTCCTCCTATGACACCTCAGCTGAATGGAGTTTCGGAGCGTCGCAATCGAACATTGTTGGACATGATTTGTTCTATGATGAGCTTCACTGAGCTCCCACCTTCGTTTTGGGACTATGCTCTTGAAACGGCGGTATTTTTGTTGCACAACGTCCACACTAAAGCAGTGAACAAAACACCATACGAGTTATGGAATGGCAAAGCTCCTAAGTATTCGTACTTGAGGATTTGGGGATGTCCTGCTTACGTGAAGCAGACAGTGGGAGATAAGTTGGATAGTCGATCCACCTTATGTTATTTTGTAGGATATCCGAAGAATTCAATCGGATATTATTTCTATCATCCTACTGAAACAAAAGTGTTTGTTTCAAGGAATGCCACCTTCTTGGAGAAGGAGTTTTTATTGGATAAGAAAGGCAAGATGATGGAACTCGAAGAAATTCGAGAAGAACCCGAGATACAAAAAAATGATCCTACACCTCAGGAACCATTGATTGACACGCCTATTACTAGAAGATCCGAGAGGACTTCTAGGCCTCCTATTAGATATGGTCTTCTTCTTGAAGGGGATCAAAATGAACCCGACATTGGATGTGATCCAAAAAACTTCAAGGAAGCAATTTCTGATGCGGATTCGAATTTATGGCTTGAAGCTATGCAGTCGGAAATAGATTCGATGCATAAAAACCAAGTTTGGTCTTTAGTAGATCCTCCCGATGGAATTGTTCCAATAGGGTGTAAATGGATCTATAAGAGAAAACTTGGGCCTGATGGAAAGGTACTGACCTACAAGGCACGATTGGTGGCAAAAGATTATACTCAAAGACAAGGAGTAGACTATGATGAAACTTTTTCACCAGTCGCAATGTTCAAGTCCATAAGAATCCTTATTGCCATAGCAGCATGGTATGACTATGAAATATGGAAAATATATGTGAAGACTGCATTTCTTAATGGAAACATTAAGGAAGAAATCTATATGATGCAGCCCGAGGGATTCACATCCATGGGAAGCGAGCATAAGGTATGCAAGCTTCAGAGATCGATCTATGGTCTCAAACAAGCATCAAGAAGTTGGAACCAGAAATTTGATGAAACAATAAAGGATTTTGGTTTCATCAAGCACCTGGAAGAACCGTGCGTGTACAAGAAGGTAGTTAAGGATGCTGTGACATTCTTAGTACTTTATGTTGATGACATCTTACTCATTGGGAATGATGTAGGGATGTTGCAGTCAACAAAGATATGGTTATCAGGTAGATTCTCGATGAAGGATTTGGGTGAGGCGTCCTATTTTCTAGGGATACAGATCTATAGAGATAGATCTAAGAGAATGATAGGACTTACTCAAGCTACCTACATCGACACTATATTGAAAAGGTTTTCAATGGATGAGTCCAAGAGAGGACATCTACCTATGTGTCATGGAGTCTCTCTCCCAAGACTAACGAAGAGATAGAGAAAATGACACACATACCATATGCGTCAGCCATAGGGAGTATCATGTATGGGATGATATCTACCAAACCGGATGTGGAATTTGCTCTGAGTGTCACGAGCAGATATCAAGCCAATCCCGGTAAAATGCATTGGAAAGCCGTGAAGGATATTCTTAAGTACTTAAGAAGAACTAAGAATGTATTCATGGTTTATGGAGGAAGAGATCTGAAATTGGAAGTCTATACCGACTCTAGCTTTCAAAGTGACGTGGATGACTCGAAGTCAACCTCTGGATTTGTGTTCATGCTCAATGGCGGTGCTGTCTCTTGGAAGAGTTCCAATCAGGACACCACAGCGGATTCCACCACTGAGGCAGAATACATTGCGGCATCAGCTGCTGCTAAAGAGGCCGTTTGGATGAGGAATTTCGTCCAAGAGTTGGGCGTTATTCCTGAAGCTGTTGGTCCAGTCCCGGTGTACTGTGACAACACGGGTGTCGTTTCTCAGGCAAAGGAACCAAGGTCTCATCAAAGATCCAAACACGTACTGAGGAAATACCACATCATCCGGGAGATCGTGGAAAGAGGAGACATCACTGTCGAGAGAGTGGCCTCTGCAGACAATATCGATGATCCACTTACTAAGCCCTTTCCAGGACCATTATTTGACAAACATCGCGAAGCAATGGGACTACGTAGTATGACTAGTTGGCTTTAGTACAAGTGGGAGATTGAAAGAGTGGGTGCCCGGTGAGCCAACTTGTGGCTAAGGGCTTTTATGACTCTATGTATAAACAATCTTTTGTTTAATATAATTTACACTTTTATAATGGCATTTACTTTATCTTTTATCATATTATTATGTTGTGACATACTATAAGATGTTTTGATGAAAACCTTGAATATACTATAGTGTATGTAAGATGTGGTAGCACATGGGGATGGCTATCATGAAACACATCTTATAGTCACTGTATATTCTAAACAGTTCCTAGTCGATTGAGCCGTCCGTTAATAAGGATAAGGATCGCTTGAGATTAGACTAGCATTTGCGATGCCGAGTACCACATTTCATTGGTATGGAACATAGAGATGTTCAAAGCATGCAAATGGATATTCATATGATGAATGATTTAACTACCCTATCCAAACTTTCCAAGTGGTTATCACTTATTGAGTGGATAAAGTCCGCGGTTTTGGTTGTACACCATTAGTCCTTACTACTTGAAACATCATTGAGACTCTATATGCTAGAAATGTACTTTGATTCGTTTACCGACTCTATTGGGGTCATCAGGTGTTGGGATTGGGTATAGTTATGACACATATAGGATTCGATGCTTTGTTGTCAAGGATTCACCACATACTTGCAAGTGTGGATATCCTATGCGATATGAGGAGATATTAGTATGACGAATCTCTGGCCAGAGTACATGATGTGTTTTAGGTTACTTGGTGTTCCTAGTAACACATGTGATTTCACTATTTGATCTCCAAGATGTAATGCATAGTTATCGAATCTCGAACGACTCTCGATTTACCAATGGTTGTTGATTCGATCGGGATATATGGATGAAGGGACCGTACTGTACGCTAACCAAAATCTATTGGTTCTTGCAGGCACTATCAGTGATACCTAGGGAATCATGGGGAGATGTTGCTAGGCGCTCTTACCATGATTCGATGGGCAAGTTGGAAATTGTTGTTCCGAGTCACAAGGAGTTGTGAGCCCACGGCTAGCTGTATCCCTGAACCATTGAGGGTCACACAAGTAATGGATTTCTAATCCCCGTTGAGATAATTAAATTTAAAGAGTTAAATTTAGTGAATAAAGAAGTGGGACTTCTTATTTAAGAATAGAGGGAGTAAGATTTCCTAAAATGACATAGTGATGGACATTTTTGGAAATCACTGAATTTGGATTCAGAAAATTTATCTTGACTTTAAAAGATGCAGAAATGGTTTCTGTGCACATTGGTGAAATTGGTTTATCAATCTGAGTCACGATGAATTTTATATTAATTTCTGAACATGCGGGCTTTGCTTGTCAGGCTTGAACTTATGACTAATGAGCCCTAAGCTGTTAGCAGCCCACATTATAAATAAGTTATTGCACAACCTAGGTCATAATTTCGAAAACCTAGAGAGCTTTCTCTCAAGGAATTCGGCCGACCCCCTCCCCCTCTCTCACAGTGTTCGAAAATTCAGTCTGTGAATTTTTGAATTTGCAGACTGATTTAACAGATCATATCTGTTCTATCTCTTCGTAGAAACTTCTGATAGACTTTTTAGTGCAGTCTATCAGAGGGATTAAACTTCTGTTCGTGGACCTGCTTGAAGAATTGTTCGTTCATCAGTTCCTGGGAAATACAACAAGAGCAGATTAATTTGTTGGTGTCCATAATCTCGCTTCGAGATTTTAAGGTAAAATTTATATTGTTTAAATTTTATGTTATCAATTTTAATCGTAGGAATTTGATACTCATATGGAATCGTTCCATATAAAATTTTAAAATTTCCGCTGCACCGGGTATCACTTTCTTTTTCGATCTGGAGAACGACCGTGTTCCAACATTCCCACACACTTGCTGCAGTACATGGATGAAGATCCAGAACTCTGTCCTGAACCGAACTGCTTAGAACCACTGGAACTAGAAGAACTGTTCCCTTGCCTCTTGAACTGTTTCCCTCTTTCCTTGTATTTATCCCTTCTGTTTCACCCCACTGCTTCCACCTTCGTAGCTCTGCTGTTGGTTCTGATACTAGGGTGGCTGATTCTGATACTAGGGTGGATGATTCTGATACTGAGGCGGTTGGTTCTAAGACTGCCTCTGCTGCTGAGGCACCATCTGATTACCTCTCTACCTCCGCAAGCCCGCTTCAGCTCCCTTTGCGTGATTCATGGCATCCGAAAAGTTATCAGGTCTAGCAGTGTTTACCAATGTGAAAATGTCGGAATTCAAGCCGTTGATGAACTGATCGGCTTTGGCTTCCTCACTGTCGGCAATGTGCGATGCATAACGCAACAAGCTGTCAAACTTGGCTACGTACTCCTCAATGTTCAGATTCTCTTGCATCAGATTGGCAAACTCTGCTCCCTTGTCCTTTCGGTACGAAACAGGGAAAAACCGCTTATAAAACTCAGTTTTGAAAAGAGACCAATTTTCAACTGTACCTCTATTCTTCATGGATCTCTTTGTCGTGATCCACCAGTTCTTGAAAACACCACGAAGTTGATGAATGACTAACCTGGTTCGGCGGTCATCTGTGTAATCAATAGAATCGAACAACTGCTCAATGTCGTCCAACCAACTCTCACAGTCAACTGGATTTTCTGTACCCAACAACAACGGTGGATTAAACGACTGAAACCTCTTCAGCAAGGTTTCCATTGGCTTCGCTGCAGCATCCAACTGATCAACTTCAGTGCTAGCTTGCTCAGTCGTAGGAATAACTGGCGGTGGGTTTCTATTTATTACTCGACGAGGACTCATCTGATAATCAAAGGTTAGGACACAAGATATCTCAATCGCTACAATTCGGTGCCCTTACAACCGCTTGGAATACCGGATACCCGTCGATAACAGAAGCAGTTATATCTCAAGTAGTTCATGCTTTATAAATTAAATCACAAAATCATGTAATTCAATTAATTCTGAAATAATAGAGCATGCTCGCATGGAATTAAATAAACAATTAAATAACTCAAACTCATGCGAGGAGCCAATACATGCGGACTCGAACTACCCCGCTCACTCTAGTTCAACCAAGAATCTTAACGCTTTGATACCACTTAATGTGAGACCTCGGTTCTAAACAACTAATCTTGGATTAAACAATAATTAAGCATTCAAGATCCAAGACTAAAGCAAAGCAAATTTTTTTTTTTTTTTGAAAAAGTGCCTCGCTCGATCGGTAAGATCTAACCGATCGAGCGAGCAACTTAGCAAAAGTTACTGCCCGAGAAAACATCCAACTCCGCTCGATCAGTAAGATCCAACCAATCGAGCGGCCACCAAAACTGCAAAATAGAAACTCAGCAAAAGACCTCCGCTCGATCGGTTAAATCTCACCGATCGAGCGGTGACATTTCTGAAGCAAAAACTGCAGAAAACTTGCTAGAAACTTAAGTCCAATACATTCACAATACAATCATGCATTACAATCACAAATTCTACGATTAAAACATGAAGTTCTGGAGTTGATCAACTACGCACAAGGCTAGAACATGCAACCATAAAGCTCGCATAATTGATACAACATAAACAACGAAATTCGAGATCTAAACATGTCCTAACATAGACTAGGAGGACATGCTGACATGACTTCTAAACCGAGTCCCACTACTAGCACTCCCTCTTGTTTCTAACCAGGTCTTCGCTGACTTGGTCCTGCCCCTCCTGTTGCAACGTACACATACAAAACAAAGTGATAAGTGTATTTTATACACTTAATTTATATATGATTTTAATTATTAAATGTTGGTTTCAAGAAGATTTATGTGGGTGTTTTGTTGTTTTTGTGATTGTAGGAAATTATCGAATTATTGTGGAAAAGGAAAAAAATGAGATTGATGAAGAGAATTTAAAGAAGCTGGGAAGAAAAAGAAAAAGAAAAGAAGAAAAGAAGAAATAGAGAAGAAACGATCAGACAAGAAAGGAAGAGTTATTGGGCTTTCAATTTGGGCCCAAATTTTAGCGCTACTTTTTAGCGCTGAAGAATGAAGAGAGAAGCGCTATCGTGCTATGTAGAGAGGTGAGAGAATTGAATTCCAGAAGCTCATGCGCGGCCGCCCGGGATTGTGAAGCGCCCGCCTCAAAGAGATTTCTGAATTTAGAATTTTATCCGGAAAGGAAACTTTTGTATTTTTTACGGGCTTTTTGATGGGCTTTTGGGTGACGATATAAAAAGGATTTTTATCAGATTAGAAGGGGGAGCCGCACAACTCATAACACGCAGATATCAGAGAAATACTTTAGGGCTTTGATCGTGATTTTTGAAGGAATTTCTGGGCTTAACTTGAAGAACGAAGACGGAGTTCGATCAACCGGACACGGCGTCGATGACGGATTTTTTTTCTATACTTTATTTAATTCTGAATTTATGTTTAGATTTTTTAATATGTTTTGGTTTTATTTGAATTCAGTTATGAACTAATTTTTATAGTCTAGAGGTCGGATGGAACCTATTGTAGACTCTTTCATGAATTTTTGATTTTATTGAATTGAGTTTCTTCTAGATTAATTATTTTTTTCTAGAATTTATTGTCTTTTCAATTATCTGATCAATAATTGATTTGTTATATTTATTTGAAATCTGGCACTCGGGAGAGGGGATTTTTAATAGGACCAATAGAAAATACATTGTTAATTATTTATATTGCCCGGGAAAGTGTATAATTTTAACAGAGTTTTTTAAAGAGAACATTGTTTTGAATTGATCAATGCAAGTAGATTCTTAATAGGGATATTGGAATTGAATTGTAGTTGATATATTTTATTCGGCACTCGGGAGAAGGAGTAATACACTTAAGTGTTCTTGGCTATTAATTCATTGATTTTCATGAAGATTAATTAATTAGGATTGATTGTTATTAAAAACAGGTGAAATCTATATCTCTAGACCATTATTCTCTGATTGATTATTTCTGAAAGTTGTGTGCGTGCTTATCAAAACTTCATTGCTATTTTATTTTTCTGCAAAATTCTGAGTTATTGATTCTCTAGATAAAGTTTAGACTATTTTAATTACAAGCACTGATTATTTTCAAATTACTCCCTGTGGGATCGATATCTGATTTTATCACTATATTAAAACTTGACACTCGTACGCTTGCGAGCAATTTTCATAACAAGTTTTTGGCGCCGTTACTGGGGATTAAATTTTGATTATTTTTAGTCTTGTTAGCAATTAGTCTAGATTTTAATTTAGAGTTTTTTTTATTTTATTTTAAGTTACTAATTAATTTCTTCTCATTTTTAATTGCATTTTATGCGACGATCTCAAAGTGCGAATTCTTTACTGTTTGATCCGGAGATTGAGCGCACTGCACGTGCTTTTAGAAGAGCTAGAAGAGAAGAAATCAATAACATAGCTGAAGAAGCATAATAAGCTCCCTTGGTGCCAATCAGAGATCACTTCAGGCCAGTAATCCAGACTCACTACTCTGGAATAGCTCGAGGAACCATCAACACCAATAATTTTGAGCTAAAGCCGGCCTTGATCAACATGGTTCAACAGAACCAATTCAATGGGAGAGCCACTGCTGATCCTCACTTACATCTACGCACCTTCTTGGAGATAACTGATACGGTAAAAATTAATGGCGTGTCTGAGGATATTATTCGCTTACGCTTGTTTTCGTTTTCTCTCAGGGATCAAGCAAGAAGTTGGTTGCAGTCACTGCCTTTAGGGAGCATCATTACATGGGAGGGGATGGCAGAAAAATTTCTTGCAAAATATTTTCCACATGCCAAGTCCACCAAGTTGAAGATAGAGATTAGCACTTTCAGGCAGATGGATTCTAAACAGCTCTACGAGGCGTGGAAAAGGTACAAAGAATTACTTAGACGTTGTCCTAACCACAATTTTGCAGATTGGAAACAGATCGAGTGGTTTTACAATGGACTGAATGCGCCTACAAGGATGAACGTGGATTCTGCTTCTGGAGGAACTATTTTTGCAAAGGACCCCGTACAGGCCTACGATATGCTGGAACAGATGATGGTTAATAGTTTTCAATGGCCATCTGAGCGTATGGGAGTCAAGAAGCCAGCTGGAGTGTATGCAGTGGATCCTCTCACATCCATCACCGCTCAATTATCTGCACTGACTACACAGGTAGCTTCCTTGAATAAGATTAATGTTTCAGATTCAACGGGAGTTGAAGGATCTCAGTCCCTAGAAGAAGTGAATTATATCAATCCTAATGTCTACCGAGGTTATGGAGCTTACAGAGGTAATCCTGTCCCTAATACTTACCATCCTAGCTTGCGAAATCATGAAAATTTTTCTTATGCTAACACAATTAAGGGTGAGGGTAAACCTTCTTTGGAGGACGTTGTTAGTACCTTTGTGCTGGAATCAGGTAAGAGGATGGCGAGAACTGAGTCTTGCCTTGACAGCTTGGAGACGCACATGGCCAACATGGGTGCTGTATTACAATCAATGGAAACTAGCATTGGGCAGTTGGCGAATGCACTGAAGGATAATGACAAAGGCCAGTTTTCGAGCAACACTGAGGTAAATCCCAAGGAGCAGTGCAATGACATAGAGTTGAGGAGTGGAAAAGAAGTTGGAGTCCAAATCCCTACTGTTGCATAGAAGAAATTTGAGGAAAAAGTTGAGGAGAAAGAGAAGGAGCCTGAACCTGACCCAAAACCGATGTACAAGCCGCCACTCCCCTACCCGCAGAGGTTCAAGAAAAAAGCTTTAGATGAGAAGTTCTCCAAATTCTTGGAGATGTTCAAGAAAATTCATATCAACATCCCCTTTGCTGATGTGTTGTAACAAATGCCGAACTACGCAAAATTCATCAAGGAGGCAATGTCCAAGAAGAAGAGGCTGCTAGAGAACGAGGTGGTGAATTTGACTGAAAAATACAGTGTCGTGCTTCAAAAGAAGATTCCACAAAAACTTAAGGATCCAGGGAGTTTTACTATCCCTTGCACAATTGGTTCTTCTTATTTTAATAATGCACTTTGCGATTTAGGAGCTAGCATTAATCTCATGCATTTGTTTGTTTTCAGGAGCTTAGGACTTGGTGAGGTGAAGCCCACAATGATCGCGTTGCAGTTGGCTGATAGATCTATCACATATCCGCTTGGAATCATTGAAGATGTTCTGGTAAAAGTAGATAAATTTATTTTTCCTGCGGATTTTGTTGTGTTAGATATGGAGGAGGATGCAAATATGCCCCTGATATTGGGGAGACCTTTCTTGGCCACTGCCGATGCCAAGATAGGGGTGAAGAAGGGTGCATTGTCGATGGGTGTGGACGGTGAAAGAGTAATTTTTAATATATTCATAAATACACCTACTCCACCCTTCGAGGAATTATGCTCAGTTGAACCGGTCGTGAAGCTAGAGGGATGTCAAAGAGCCGATATTGAGGTTGCAGAAAAGATTAAAGCGCCAAGTTCAACAAAGAAGACCACGAAAAAGAGAGCGAAATTTAAAAGGCGGTTCGTGGAATTTATTTGGCGAGTGAAAGAGAAAGGAAAGACTTAACACCGGTGAAAGTTGGGCTGACGACTCTAAACCAAGCGCTTTTTGGGAGGCAACCCAAAATTTTTGTTTTGTTTTGTTTTTTTTTTTTTTTTATTTTTTATTTTTGCTTTAATTTTTATTCTTGTTCTTTAGCTAATTTTTTATTTTTAAAAATTATTTTGGAAATTTTGGAGGCCTGATATTATAAAATTTTTGAATTTTTCAGGATTTTAGAAGTCTGGGCAGAGAGTTATGCGCGCTTGCTCACGACTCTCGCGCGTCCGCGCACACTCTACGCACTGAAGCCATGCCCAACCGCGCTTCACTAAGCGCTATCGCGCTCACAATCAGCGCTACACCATGCGCTATCGCGCAAACAAACAGCGCATCAACCAAGCGCCTACAAACAACCATCAGCGCTCCTCTTAGCGCTATCGCGCTCTCCAACTGCGCCTACCTTAGCGCTATCGTGCCTCCCCACCCCTCAACAGCGCATCCTAAGCGCTAACGCACTCCCAACCTCACCAACAGCGCAACCCCAACAACTCCATGTGCCAACAATCCTTATTGTCTTGCGCTATCGCACTATCTTGTTCCATCTGCTCTCCTACTTGCGCCAACAACCCACCAGCCCCTCCTTTCATGCGTAGTTCACTCATCATCTGCGCTGCTACCTAGAGCAATCGCGCCCCTCCAATTCTCCTATGTGCATGTTATTCGCGCAATACCATATGCAAACGCGCTCCCAGTTGCTCTTTCCATGTGCAAACGAGATCATCAATCGTGCAGCTCCAGCTTCTACTCAGTGCATCAATCGCGTTTCATCTTATGCCAACCATCTCCACTTGCGCAGAAATAAGAGCAATCGTGCATCGAGTCCTACAGCCACATCTCCTACGCTCGATCATTTTTTTTTTCTTATGCTTTAAGTGTCGTATATTGCTTTAGGCTTTATTTTTGTGTTTTAATTGTGTGCATTTATTACTTTCAGATTCAATGGGATGTCCATGTTGCGCTTATCCACCTCTTCTAAATTGCGGCTGCGAAATTCTTTTACATGAATATGATTTTGGTTACGCCGAGTACTGATGCTCGGTGTCGAAGGTATGAGTCCTTGTTCTTTTTATTGTTTTAATCATTAGGGACAATGATTATATTAAGTTTGGAGGGTGAATCAGTGTCTGATCTTGTTGTTTAGTTGAATTAGCTGGTTAGTTGATAGTTGAGTAGTTGAGTTTTACTGTGTGCTTCATAGATAAAAATTTTTTGTTGAGTTTATTTATTGTTTAAGTGAGTTGAGTTGAGTTTTGAAAAGAAGTCAAGAAATAAATGGATGTATGGCTGATGAAAAATTTTTTGAGCTATAACTGAAATCCATGATTGTCCACCTATCTGACGAATATTTTTGAAAACAAATGGAACCAATTAGATGAACAATTTCCTATATACTCTGTGATTAATACTTGAATCTGATTTTTTGAGACATCCAGACATAGATATGATTGATGCATTGTTTGAATTTTTTGGGTCTGATTTTCATTGAATTAATTTATCCTTAGTTGCCCACTTGAGCCTACACGTATATGAGTACTTTGAGGTACGGAATAATCTGAATTTTGTTGTGAAAATCATCGTTTACTGCTGATGATTATTCTTTTCTGCACTGATTGAGATTTGTATGAATTAATTGTGGATTGAGACTTGTCTAGAACTAGTTCGGACACTTTTCGAGGTGAAATACGGGCAAAACTGAGATTAGGAATGATTTAGGCAATTTTTCTGAATTCGTTTGAGCCTTTCAAGCTACCTATTTATATATGTTCTCCCTAGTACCTTGTTTGAGCCTTATTGAAAATCGAGTGGCATGCGTGTAAACGTATGATAAACCCCCATTCGTCATTATTTCAAGGTCCTACATTGACTACCTGAATAGCCTAAACACTAATTCCTACCATTAAAGGAGTAATTTGAATGCTAAAATGTTATATTCTCCTAGTTTTATTTGTGAAAAATGGAATGATGTGGTGGATGAATTGAAAAGAAAAAGGTAGTAGAGAATAAAAAATGTGGTTGAAAAGTTATGAAAAAATTGGTGGTTGAAAGAGTTGTGAAAAAGAAGTTGTGAAAAAGTTGAAAAAATCATTGAAGTGAAGAAAAAATAAGTGTGAAATTGTAAATGAAAAGGAGTTGAAGTTAAATTAGAGCATAAGTGTAAATTACTCCTTATTTTGAATTATTATTCCTTTGTTTGTAGCCATAAGCCAAGCCTTACATTATAAGCTGATAAAGTCCTATTGACCGAGTCTCAGTTGCCCAATATACTAGTGGAGAAGAGTTGCGAGAATTTAGCCTATGGACTGTTGATTGATACTTTTAATGATTATGAATTTTTGATCGAAACACGCACACACTATTATTCTTTGAATTTAATTTGGATAAGGGTGTTTTGAACGTGAGTTGCGGAGATTGTAAGTTTATGCGGTTATTTTGCTATGACCGAAACTTTCAAGTGTTAATAGGTTGGATGGGATTGGATTTGAATTTTTGAAATTATTTTTGAGGTCATTGCTCCATAGTATTTCTTGGCTATTCTTGTTGGTTTTTGGGTGAGTATTAGTTTTTGGAATTTGGTTTTTATTTGTTTTGCTCGGGACTAGCAAAAGTCTAAGTTTGGGGGTATTTGATAAGTGTATTTTATACACTTAATTTATATATGATTTTAATTATTAAATGTTGGTTTCGAGCACATTTATGTGGGTGTTTTGTTGTTTTCGTGATTGTAGAAAATTATCGAATTATTGTGGAAAAGGAAGAAAAATAAGATTGATAAAGAGAATTTAAAGAAGCTGGGACGAAAAAGAAAAAGAAAAGAAGAAAAGAAAAAATAGAGAATAAACGATCAGACAAGAAAGAAAGAGTTATTGGGCTTTCAATTTGGGCCCAAATTTTAGCGCTGAAGAATGATGAGAGAAGCGCTATCGCGCTATGTAGAGAGGTGAGAGAATTGAATTCCAGAATCTCATGCGCGGCCGCCCGGGATTGTGAAGCGCGCGCCTCGAAGAGATTTCTGAATTTAGAATTTTATCCGGAAAGGAAACTTTTGTATTTTTTACGGGCTTTTGATGGGCTTTTGGGTGACGATATAAAAGGGATTTTTATCAGATTAGAAGGGGGAGCCGCACAACTCATAACACGCAGATATCATAGAAATACTTTAGGGCTTTGATCGTGATTTTTGAAGGAATTTCTGTGCTTAACTTGAAGAAAGAAGAAGTTTTTCGATCAACCGGACACGGCGTTGACGACGAATTTGTTTTCTATACTTTATTTAATTCTGAATTTATGTCTGGATTTTTGAATATGTTTTGGTTTTATTTGAATTCAGTTATGAACTAATTTTTATTGTAGTAACCCGCATTTCTGATTAGTGGTTAAATGAGTAATTAATCACGTGATCATGTTTAGATTAAGTAAAACATGATTAAGTAAGTACCTGTTGGGATAACGGACTTCAGAAATGGATTCAGAGCACTCGAATTCGTTGAATTGGTTCAGCAGGATCGGACGGTCCGAAGAGGAGTTCGGACGATCCGAAGTGGATCGGAAGCTCCGTGCCAGGATCGGAAGCTCCGATCGAGATCGGAAGCTCTGTCGGCAAGATCGAAAGCTCCGATCTGACTTAGTGAATACGTCATCGGTTACGTCAGCAAGGTGACATCATGGCTGACATAATATCGGGCGATCGGAAGCTCCGAAGGGGCGATCGGACGTTCCGAACGTGATCGGACGTTCCGAACCAGGTTCGGAGGCTCCGATCGTTGCCCATAAATAGAGGGTCCGAGAATTCATTTCTCACACCAATTTCCTCTCTTCTCTCTCGATTCCTAAGCCTTCTAACTCAGATCTAGGGATATCTAGGCGTCCTACGGGGAATCCGGAAGTGGCTTAGTGATCTAGACGTCATCGCGGAGCTACGGCCTAGTTTTGAGGCTATCGTCAGCAAAGGGCTAACGACGGACGCAGGTATAGCTTTGGCATCCTAAAAATATTTAGGAGTATGCAATAGCTTAGTTAAGGCTTTTAGAGCTTAATTGTTGATGCATGAATATTTGCCTTGTAGTAGCAGTAGACTGGACTAGTAGGCTTGGAGTCTAGGTCAGTGGAGCTAGGTTTGACCAGCAGTGTTAGAGGTACGTAAGTACTGACCGAGATAGCCGACATGATATATTTGCTTATATGTTGCATGAGTATGTGCTATATGTTTTATCATGTTTTAGCATGTTTTACCGCCTTAGCACATACATGATTTTACGTATGACTGCATCCGGAGAGATGTGAGTCATTGACAGTCTCCATAGGGAACGATGATCTCATTTTGGACTCGAGTCAGGTATGACAGTTTCCATATGAGGCTTGTATCCTGTTTTGGATTCGGGTCAGGATGGGGTTGGCTCAGCCCTGATACGGAATATACGAGTACCCCGTGGAGTAGCTCTCTAGCCGGTACTGTGTATTCCCGGCGCCATGAGCAAGTGTTTTCACTTGAGTTTTAAAGCATCTGTGTGCGCATATTTGTATTTATATCATTGCTTCGTATTGAGCGTTCTAGCTCACGCCCCTGTGTTTGGGTATTCGTTGTGTACCTTGTGGAGGGGCAGGTTTGAGGCTGGACGGTCTAGGCGGCTCTCAGCAGGATTGAGCTTGGAGAGTGCGAGGTTGTAGAGGGTAGGGATTTATTTACCCTGAACCTTCAATTTGGTTGTATAACAGTATTTATACATTTGTGATAGCGTCGGTTGTATTCTGCCGATTGGATTTGTTGTATTTTAATTATCCGCTCTTTACGCTTTAAGCTTTTATTGCGTGCGCTTTTACTATAACTCTGATTAGATAGTGGATCCGGGTTGGGTCACTACATTTATGGTATCAGAGCGATGCATTGCACTGGGAATATCGTAAAGCGGATTAAGTAATTATCTGTTCTTATGTAACAGATGGCAGATTACGACGAAAGTCACGGTAGCGTAGACGGCGGTCGTTGGGGCGATCCAGACGATCGTAGACGTCAGGGACAGCCCGAGGAGCGCAGGCGAGTGAGCATGCGTAGATTCAAAGAAGTTAGCCCGAAGCCTTTGACGGGTGGTGAGACAGCCGAAGAGGCAGAGGATTGGATGGAGAAGATGGAGCAGTGCTTCCAGGAGTTCCGTTGCACGGCTGAGGATAGGATGGAGATTCTTGCCTTTATGCTTGAGGGCAGAGCGAGGAAGTGGTGGAGATCTACTTCCGCACCGTTCATAGCAGCTAGAGGTTCAGCTACTTTGGTGGAGTTCCGTACTACTTATCAGAGATTTTATTTTCCTCCAGCTCTTCGTCAGGCGAAAGCCAGTGAGTTGTTGAGTTTGCGACAGGGGACGATGATGATCGAGGAGTACCAGCAGAAGTTCTTTGATCTGCTACCCTTTTGTCCTCATATTGCTGATAGTTCTATGGCGAAATTTGATCATTTCCTTCAGGGATTGAACCCTGACATTCATCGTATGGTTGTTGTGGGCGGCGATGGGACTTACTAGGATTTGGTTGATCATTGTCGCCAGGCCGAGGACAATATTCAGAGGAAAAGGGGACTTTATTCTTTTTCCAGGCCAGCGAGCTCTAGTCCTTTGGGTCCAAGAGGACAGTCCTTCAAGAAGCAAGGAGGTACTTCTTCTTCTTCCTCTAGATCTGGTGAAGTGCATCGTTTTGGTGGACATAGATCGAACCGATGTATTCAGTGCCGACGCAGACATCCGCCAGGGCAGTGTGGTCGATCGGCCACTGCATGTTTCCAGTGTGGCCAGGAGGGTCACATGAAGAGAGATTGTCCTATGCTGATTGGGGCAGCGAGTGGTTCTGGAGGTTCTCAGGCATCTGTTCAGCCACCTCAGTACCAGCAGCCACCTTTCCAGTAGTAGTATTTGCAGCAGCGCCAGCATCCGCAGCAGTCTCAGAGACAGCCTACTCAGACTCCTTCTCGGGGTCATTCTTCGTTGAGACCACGTACCCAGGGTCAGGTCTTTGCGCTTAACCAGGAGCAGGTGGAGGCTGACAGCGATCGGATGATTGCAGGTATCTGTAGTTTATGTGGTTTTCCTGCATATGTTTTAATTGATACCGGTGCATCGCATTATTTTATCTCAGCACGTTTTGCTAAGAAGTATAAGTTGCCATATATTCCTCTAGACGTGTTATTAGTGGTTTCTACTCCTATGGGTAGCGAGGTTTTAGCCAAGCGTCTAGTTGTGGGTTGTGTTTTGGATTTCGAGGGACATCAGCTTAGTGCGAACCTAATGATTCTAGCGATGGAAGATTTTGATTGCATCATTGGGATAGATCTATTGACTACCTACCGAGCGATAGTGGATTGCTATCAGAGGTTTGTCCAGTTTCGTCCAGAGGATGATGAGTCATGGTATTTCTATGGTGAGGGAGCGCGACCCCCGATGCCAGTGGTTTCAGCTCTGAAGGCCCGGCGTGCTTTAGAGTCTGGCGGGGAAGGCTACCTTATCTACGCCATTGACGCATCCTTAGGAGAGCCAGATATCCAAGAGATACCAGTGGTTCGTGACTTTCCAGATGTGTTTCCGGAGGAGATTCCAGGATTGCCACCAATAAGGGAGATTGAGTTTGGCATTGAGTTAGTGCCAGGAACTACACCGATTTCCAGGACTCCTTACCAATTGGCACCGTCAAAAATGAAAGAGTTGCAGAAGCAATTGCAAGATCTTCTTGATAAGGGTTATATTAGACCTAGCGTTTCGCCATGGGGAGCCCCAGTACTGTTTGTCAAGAAGAAGGATGGTTCGATGCGGTTGTGTATCGACTACCGCCAATTGAATCAGGTGACAGTGAAGAATAAGTATCCTCTTCTGCGGATAGATGATCTATTTGATCAGTTGCAGGGTACATCTGTCTATTCGAAGATTGATCTTTGGTCTGGGTATCATCAGTTGTGAGTTCGACAGGAGGATGTTCCTAAGACAGCATTTCGTACGCGGTATGGACACTATGAGTTTCTAGTGATGCCGTTTGGTTTGACGAATGCTCCAGCTATTTTTATGGATCTGATGAACAGAGTTTTCCGCGACTTTCTGGATAAGTTCGAGGTGGTGTTCATCGATGACATTTTGGTGTATTCTTGCAGCATGGATGAGCATGCCTACCATCTCTATACTGTACAGTAGGTCTTGAGGGGGAGACAGTTGTACGCGAAGCTGAGTAAGTGTGACTTCTGGATTGACCGAGTAGTGTTCCTTGGTCATGTCATTTCTCAGGAGGACATATCTGTTGATCCTAGAAATACAGAGGCTATTTTGAATTGGTCACGTCCGACTACAGCTTCTGAGATTCGTATTTTCCTTGGTTTAGCAGGATACTATCGTCGTTTTGTGGAGAATTTCTCTCAGATATCTAAGCCATTGACTCAGTTGACAAAGAAAGACGTTTCTTTCGTTTGGTCTGATGCTTGTGAAGACAGTTTTTGTGAGTTGAGACGTCGTCTGACGACAGCTCCAGTTCTTTTTTTACCGTCTGGATCAGGTAGTTTTGTAGTCTTCACTGATGCCTCTCTTCAGGGTTTGGAGTGTGTGTTGACTCAGAATGGCCACGTGATCTCTTATGCTTCCAGATAGTTGAAGACTCACGAGGAGAACTATCCCGTACATGATTTAGAGCTTGCAGCCATTGTCTTTGTTCTTAAGATATGGCGTCACTATTTGTACGGAGAACGATTTGAGATCTTCACCGATCATAAGAGTTTGAAGTATCTGTTCACTCAGGCTGAGTTGAACATGTGGCAGCGTCGTTGGATGGATCTGTTGAAGGATTACGATTGTGAGATCAAGTACCATCCAGGTTCTTCTAACCCCGTTGCTGATGCGCTTAGTCGCAAAGTATATGTGAGTTCCCTTCATACCAGTTCAGTTTCGAAGGCAGTGGAGGAGTGTTGTTCTTTGGGATTCACATTCCGTCATAAGAAAGAGCAACAAGGGATTCGTGTCTCTTCTGTGCTTGCAGAGCCAGCGCTATACAGACGAATCCGGGAAGCTCAGAATTCTGATCTGAAGACTCAGAAGTTGGCCCAACTGGTTGAGGGTGATAATACTTTTGGTTTTCATTTGCAAGGAGACGGTCTGTTGTGTCTTTCTAGTCGAGTTGTGGTACCCGAGGATTCTACTTTGAGGGATGAGATCTTATCGCAAGCTCACCGCAGTCGATTCTCTGTACATCCAGGCAGCATGAAGATGTATAAGGATCTTCACACTCGATTTTGGTGGAAAGGGATGAAGCGCAGCGTTTATCAGTTTGTATCCTGATGCCTTGTGTGTCAACAAGTCAAGGCAGAATTTAGACGACCCGGAGGGTTACTTCACAGCTTAGAGATTCCTGAATGGAAGTGGGAGCATGTGACGATGGAATTTGTCACCCACTTGCCTATGTCTTCTAGGAATTGTGATGCTATTTGGGTTGTCGTGGATCGGTTGTTGAAGTCAGCGCATTTTCTTCCCTATAACCGCGAATACACCTTTGATAGGATGGCGCAATTGTATGTGCAGGAGATTGTTCGATTGCATGGGATTCCGTTGAGCATTGTCAACGATCGAGATCCGAGATTCACCTCGAGATTTTGGGGTAGTTTCCAGCGAGCCCTTGGTACTACTTTGAGCTTGAGTACGGCTTATCATCCAGAGACGAACGGACAATCGGAGCGTACTATTCGCACACTAGAGGATATGCTTCGCGCGATGGTGATGGATTTTGGTCCAGCGTGGCATGATCATTTACCCTTGGTGGAGTTCGCCTACAACAATATTTTTCATCGCAGCATTGGCATGGCACCATTTGAGGCTCTTTATGGACGCCGTTGTCGTACACCTTTGTTTTGGGACGAGGTTGGCGAGCTTCAGGTTGAGGGTCCTCAGATGATTCAGCAGATGATTGATGCAGTAGAGTTGATCCAACGCAGGATTAAGGCAGCCCAGGATTGACAGGCTAGCTACGCAAACACTCACCGCAGACCACTTCATTTTGAGGTAGGAGAGTATGTTTTATTGCATGTGTCACCTTTTCGAAAGGTGATGAGGTTTGGCCGCAAGGGTAAGCTGACACCTAGATTTATTGGTCCTTTCGAGATTCTCGAGAAGGTCGGGGATGTGGCTTATCGTCTGGCCTTGCCACCCGATCTTTCGGAGATTCACGATGTGTTTCACGTGTCCTTGTTGAGACAGTATGTGGCGGACGAGTCGCACATCTTGCATCCGACTGAGGTGCAACTGGATCAGGATCTCTCGTATGTGGAGAAACTCCTGCGGATTCTTGACAGGAAGGACAAGGTACTTCGTAACAAGCACATACCATTGGTTATGGTACAGTGGAAACGCAGAGGTACAGAGGAAGCTACTTGGGAGTTGGAGAGCCGGATGTTATCCGAGCACCCCGAGTTATTTTGAGACTTTGTACTTCTTTGTATCGAGTATATGCTTGTAATAAAGAACACTCATGTGGAATTCTGTATTTTTCCTCTGACTATAATTTCGAGGACGAAATTTCTTAAGTGGGGGAGAATGTAGTAACCCGCATTTCTGATTAGTGGTTAAATGAGTAATTAATCACGTGATCATGTTTAGATTAAGTAAAAAATGATTAAGTAAGTACCTGTTGGGATAACGGACTTCAGAAATGGATTCAGAGCACTCGAATTAGTTGAATTGGTTCAACAGGATCGGACGGTCCGAAGAGGAGTTCGGACGATCCGAAGTGGATAGGAAGCTCCGTGCCAGGATTGGAAGCTCCGATCGAGATCGGAAGCTCCATCGGCAAGATCGGAAGCTCCGATCTGACTCAGCGAATACGTCATCGGTTACGTCAGCAAGCTGACATCATGGCTGACGTAATATCGGGCGATCGGAAGCTCCGAAGGGGTGATCGGACGTTCCGAACCAGGTTCGGAGGCTCCGATCGTTGCCTATAAATAGAGGGTCCGAGAATTCATTTTTCACACCAATTTCCTCTCTTCTCTCTCGATTCCTAAGCCTTCTAACTCATATCTAGGGAGATCTAGGCGTCCTACGGGGAATCCGGAAGTGGCTTAGTGATCTAGACGTCGTCGCGGAGCTACGGCCTAGTTTTGAGGCTATCGTCAGCAAAGGGCTAACGACGGACGCAGGTATAGCTTTGGCATCCTAAAAATATTTAGGAGTATGCAATAGCTTAGTTAAGGCTTTTAGAGCTTAATTGTTTATGCATGGATATTTGTCTTGTAGTAGCAGTAGACTGGACTAGTAGGCTTGGAGTCTAGGTCAGTGGAGCTAGGTTTGACCAGCAGTGTTAGAGGTACGTAATTACTGACCGAGATAGCCGACATGATATATTTGCTTATATGTTGCATGAGTATGTGCTATATATTTTATCATGTTTTAGCATGTTTTACCGCCTTAGCACATACATGATTTTACGTGTGACTGCATCCGGAGAGATGTGAGTCATTGACAGTCTCCATAGGGAACGATGATCTCATTTTGGACTCGAGTCAGGTATGACAGTTTCCATATGAGGCTTGTATCCTGTTTTGGATTCGGGTCAGGATGGGGTTGGCTCAGCCCTGATACGGAATATACGAGTACCCCGCGGAGTAGCTCTCTAGCCGGTACTGTGTATTCCCGGCGCCATGAGCAAGTGTTTTCACTTGAGTTTTAAAGCATCTGTGTGCGCATATTTGTATTTATATCATTGCTTCGTATTGAGCATTCTAGCTCACGCCCCTGTGTTTGGGTATTCATTGTGTACCTTGTGGCGGGGCAGGTTTGAGGCTGGACGGTCCATGCGGCTCTCAGCAGGATTGAGCTTGGAGAGTGCGAGGTTGTAGAGGGTAGGGATTTATTTACCCTGAACCTTCGATTTGGTTGTATAACAGTATTTATACATTTGTGATAGCGTCGGTTGTATTCTGCCGATTGGATTTGTTGTATTTTAATTATCCGCTCTTTACGCTTTAAGCTTTTATTGCGTGCGCTTTTAATATAACTCTGATTAGATAGTGGATCCGGGTTGGGTCACTACATTTAAAGTCTAGAGGTCGGATGGAACCTGCTGTAGACGCTTTCATGAATTTTTGATTTTATTGAATTGAGTTTCTTCTAGATTAATTGTTTTTTTCTAAAATTGATTGTCTTTTCAATTATCTGATCAATAATTGATTTGTTATATTTATTTGAAATCTGGCACTCGGGAGAGGAGATTTTGAATAGAACCAATAGAAAATACATTGTTAATTATTTATATTGCTCGAGAGAGTGTATAATTTTAACAGAGCTTTTTAAAGAGAACATTGTTTTGAATTGATCACTGCAAGTAGATTCTTAATAGGGATATTATAATTGAATTGTAGTTGATATATTTTATTCGGCACTCGGGAGAGGAAATAATACACTTAAGTGTTCTTGGCTATTAATTCATTGAGATTCATGAAGATTAATTAATTAGGATTGATTGTTGTTGAAACCAGGTGAAATCTATACCTCTAGACCATTATTTTCTAATTGATTATTTCTGAAAGTTGTGTGCGTGCTTATCAAAAATTCATTGCTATTTTATTTTTCTGCAAAATTCTGAGTTATTGATTCTCTAGATAAAGTTTAGACTATTTTAATTACAAGCACTGATTATTTTCAAATTACTCCCTGTGGGATCGATATCTGATTTTATCACTATATTAAAACTTGACACTCATACTCTTGCGAGCAATTTTCACAACACAAAGCAACAGCTGGATAACTCCAGTGAGAAAGATATTCCCAGTAAAAGCAACATAACAAGTAATACATCAACAACATGTTATCAAGACAACATATACAAGTCAATCTAATGATATGCATGTCTTTAAAAACCAGGATATCAATTCTGATAAATAAGGGAGTGCTGCTCTGCTTTTGGGATCCCGAGGATGAGATCACGTAACGACTCACTGACTCTCCCAATCGAGGTGGTGCCACGTATCCCAATCCCCTAGACTTTGGTGCGACTATGAGGAGTATGCTGACACTAGGCGAACTTCTACAAGCTAGGACACTCATAACATAGCCCCCAAACGTCTAAACAAAAAGGGATGTTTTTCCGCTGAATTCAAATTTGGTTCAAGATGAATGCATAACAAAATATAAAACATAAGCCACATAAAAAAAGCTCAATTAATCAACAAAATACAAGTTCCACATGCTAGAGCAAGTATTGATGCAAGTATGTGATTTTAAGGGAAACTCGAGAACCAACTGTCCCGAGTATGCTATCCCGCTAATGATGACTTCTTTTACCTTTCAATGCAGTAGTTCCAACTCTGGATAAGATACAACAAAATATTGTATCAAAGACTATACAATCTAAACAACATTTACGGTTCAAGGTAAATCTCTTTACCGTTCTTCGTCCAATCTCTTGACGATCAAATGATGTTAACACCGGCTTAACAAACTCCAAACGAATCTGTACGGAGACAAAAGATGATCAAAAACAACGATCAAACTCACCAACCAAGTTCAACAACTCAAAAACGGTTCAAATCTCCAAAAACGCAAACCGGCGGCATAACGGCTATAACTGAACAAACCGGAAACGCAGACAGTAGTTCAATATCGATATCAACTCGTATCAATGCTAATACAACAATAACAAGGCAATTTCAACAAATCTCAAAAACCTCATTTTCGAAAATGACTTCCAAAAATCATAACAATTCCGAACATCGCTCTATTTCAAAACCTGTAATGCCCCGATTTTATTATAATTTAGTTTAACTGAAATAATCAGAGTTTTCATTATTTGAGGGCCGTTTTAATAATTCGCGGGGGTCATTTTGCAAACTTTGGAGAATTGAGGAAATAAAATGCAAAAGTGGGATTTTTATATATTATCCTTGCAAGTTGTCTCTCCCCCCATCAATTCACTCTCCTTCCCTCTCCTCCATACGTACGTACTGAATTCGGAAGCCATGGGAGACGACATTTCAAGCTTTTCTTCCGTCTGATTCGCACGATCCGACCGTCAGATTTTAGTTCCGAGTTGAGATTCACGATCACCGCAACGAAGGCTTCGTTTTGACGTAAGTTTTGCTACGATCCTCAAACTTTGATTTTTGTTGGGTTGTCAGAATTTGATAATATTTGAGTATGTTGTTCTTGAGCTAGCATAGATCGTGTATTCAAAGTCGGTTCGGAAAAAGAACGAAGTTTGGATTTTATACGAATTTTGAGGCATATTTCAAAATTGGGATTTTGGATGTTGGTTGATTTTAGTTGTTTTTGATGGATTGGAAGATGATAAGAGTTGTGTATAATTGTTTGATGATGTTGGAGATTTTTGGTTTCATCGTTTATAGTCGTTATGCCGTCGAAATCGAGTTTTGGATTATCGGTTGTTTGTTTCGGTTTGATTTCGGATTTGATTGAATTGGTAGATTGACACCGAATCCGTTTATTCTTCATTTTCAGACTTGGATTGGAGTTTCGGGTTTGGATCGAGCTTGGGAGTTGAATCGAATTGAGAATTAAAGACGGTATATTGATTGAGTTTCTTTGTTTTGATTTGTTGTGATTTGATTGATTATTTATTTGAGTTCGTTGTTATTTTCAGATTTGAATCCTCGACGGACTTGAAAGGTAAAAGATGACACTGATTATGAATGGGGTAGAATACTCGAGTTGGATTGATTCTCGAGCCCCGAAAATCACATACCGCATGTTATTTGCTTGTGTGAACTTGATTGATTATTTTATTTACACTTGCATTCATATTGAGCCTAATATTCGATTCGTTTTGAAGTTAGACGATTTAGGGAGCTATACTGAAGTGGTCTTGGATTTCGAGTTTTTTCAAGTACTAGAATACTTCTTATAGTTGCTCTGAAGTCTAGGGGTTTGAGTCGTGTGACATCCACCCCGAATGGGTGTGTAGGTGGGTTGTTGTAGTGACTTGACCCCGGGATCCCAACCAAGTACCGAATGATATTTCGATTATCTGACTTGATAGTCCCGAGTTTTGAAGTCATGCATACATCCACTCTATTTTGAGTTATTGATGATTGTTACATTTTGATATGAGATGGTTATTTGATTTGTATGCCTGTCTCTTTTACTTAGAAATTATATTTCTAACCGGGTTATCCGGCTGTTTTTTTTGTTTGTATGTGTACTTGGCAATAGGAGGATCAGGAGCTGGACCAAGTCGTTTGGGTTAGCTCGGGGTGAGATAATAGAAGTGAGACACCATGCGTCATAGGGTCGTACCTTTTGGATTTGTATTATTTTGATTAGTCAAACGAACCCTATTGTCGAACTTGTTATTGTATTTGGGCAGAACTTAGATTATGGCATGTTCTAATTATTGTTATATATGTGTGTTTGAGTTTAGAATTATTTAGAATTGCCTTTGAATTGAATTTTCAGGCTTCTACTCTCTTCTTCCCATTTGGCCTGCGCGCGGGCGAGGCATGACCTCGCGCGCACGCGAGCGAGCCTAGAGGGCTCGGGAATTTTGGCCCCCGCGCGCGCGAGCCCTTCTCTCGCGTGGGCGCAAGCCTTTTGCAAGCCCTCTGCCCGCGTAGCCTGCGCGCGCGCGAGGTAATGACCTTGCGCGGGCGCGAGGCTCTCAAAAAAAAAAAAATTTGATTCGTTTTCCGCGGCTCTTTGTGTTCGATTGTACTTAATTATTCGAGAATAGGAGATTAGAAACGGGGTCTCACATTAAGTGGTATCAGAGAGATAAGATTCTTGGAATTGAACTAGAGTGAGCGGGGTAGATCGAGTCCGCATGAATTGAATTCTCGCATGTGATTGATTTATTTAAATGATTATTTTAAATACGTGCGAGAATGCTTTATTGATTCTTGAATTAATTGAATTACATGATTTGTGATTTAATTTATAAAGCATGAATTATGTGATATTTATCTGCCTTGTTCTATTATCTGTTCTTGTATATCATTGAGATTCATGAGTACTCAGAGTAGAGTTTTGGACACCGAGGTTATGTGATTGAGATTGAGTTTGAGATATTGTGTACTAACCCTTTGATATCAGATGGCACCTCGACGATCTTTGGAAGGAATCAAGCACCTTTGGTACCTTCTTCTACTGAGAATCCGCCGCTAGTAATAACTCCTTGGCATGATCATGGTAGTACTGAGTGGATCAATTTGATGCAACCGTGACCCCGATGGAGACTCTATTGAAGAGATTTCGATCGTTTCGATCGCCTACCTTGACTGGTACCGAGAACTCCGTTGACTGTGAAAGTTGGCTAAATGACATCGACCAGCTCTTTGATTCCCTTGACTATACCGATGACCGCAGAATCAGGTTAGTCATTCACCAGCTGCAGGGTGTTGCTAAGAATTGGTGGACCACAACCAAGAGAGCAAATGAGAATCGAGGCACCGTTGTCACTTGGAGTTTATTCAAGACTGAGTTCTACAAGCGGATATTTCCTGTCTCGTATCGTAAGGAAAAGGGTGCCGAATTTGCGAATTTGAAGCAAGGAAATTTGAGTATCGAGGAATATGTGAGCAAGTTTTACAGTCTCTTGAGGTTTGCACCTCACATCGCAGATCATGAGGAAGCCAAAGCCGATCATTTCATCAACGGCTTGAATCCTGATATCTTTACTTTGGTCAATACCGGAGACCCAATATCTTCGCAGATGCCATGGATCAGGCTAAGGGAGCCGAAGGTGGACTTTTGATGCAGCGAGGAAATCAGATAGCTCCTCAGCAGCAGCAGAGATCTTTTCAGAATCAGCCTGTTCAGTTTAAGCCTCAGTAGTCTTAGTATCAGTACCAACCTTCTCAGCAGTCGAATCAGTCTCAGAGGGTTTAAGGAGGCAACATTGGCAAAAACAGGCGAGATCAGTATAGACCGAAAGGGAAGCAATTTAAGTCTGGTAGCAATTCATTGAGTTCTAGTGGCTCTAGACAGTTCAGTTCCGGGCAGAATTCAGGGTTTTCAGGAGCATCGTGCAGTAAGTGTGGAGGACGCCACCCAAGAGATCAGTGTCGAGGCGTGTTTGGTAGTTGCAATATCTGCCAGCAGTTGGGTAACTTTTCTAGAGTCTGTACTCAGCGAGGATCCGATAGAGCTCAAAGCGGCAGTTCTTCTCGACCGCCAGCTCAGCCCGAGAGATCAGCTTCTGCAGTCCATTCTTTCCAGCCCCAGCAACAATCTCGTCAGGGAGGTAATCAGAATCAGAACCAACCTCCTCGACAGCAGGCGAGGGTGTTTGCCCTGACAGAGGATCAGGCCAATGCAGCTCCGAATGACGTGATAACAGGTAACTGTTCGATCTTTGGTTATCCTGCATTTGTTTTGATTTATACGGGTGCTTCTCACTATTTTATTTCTGAGAGATTTATCTTAATGCATTATTTATTTGCTGAGCCTTTATCTGATGTCGTTTCTATCACTTCACCTTTGGGTGGGGAAACTGTTTCGGTGAGATTGGTCCGTAATTGTGTGTTAGAATCCGAAGGGAATTCGATTGAGATTGACTGCATTGTACTTGGATTATCTGATTTTGATTGTATTGTCGGGATTGATGCTCTAACCAATTATAGGGCGACTGTGGATTTCTTTCAGAAAGTGGTTCGATTCAGACCTGATATGGCAGAGGATTCAAAGTTTTTCGGTAAGGGTACTCAATCCAGGATTCCTTTGATTTATGTGTTATCCATGTCTCGTTTGCTTCAGAGAGGAGCAAAAGGAATCTTGATTTATGCAGTAGATGTTCAGAGGTCTAGTTCTGAATTGACTGAGATACCGATGGTTAGCGAGTTTTCTGATGTATTTCCAGACGAGATTCTTGGTTTTTCGCCTATCCGAGAGATCGAATTCAACATCTAACTTGCACCAGGTACTCAGCTTATTTCGAAAGCGCCTTATCGAATGGCTCCGTTAGAACTGAAGGAGTTGAAGGAACAGTTAGAATATTTGATTGCCTAGGGATACATCCGACCTAGCGTATTGCCTTGGGGTGCTCCAGTGCTCTTCGTGAGGAAGAAAGACGGTTCTATGCGACTCTGCATCAACTACCGCCAGTTGAATCAAGCGATGGTCAAGAACAAGTATCCTCTACCTAGAATCGACGATATTTTTGATCAACTGCAGGGTTCTTTAGTGTATTCGAAGATAGATCTGAGATCAGGGTAACATCAGCTGAGAGTTTGCGATGAGGATGTGCCTAAGACAGCTTTCAGAACCAGATATGGGAATTTCGAGTTTATAGTCATGTCGTTTGGTTTGACCAATGCTCCAGCAGTTTTTATGGATCTGATGAATCGTGTCTTTCAGCGGTATTTAGATGAGTTCGTTATTATCTTCATTGACAACATTTTGATCTATTCGAAGAACCGTTCAGATCATGCAGAGCATCTGAGGATTGTATTGTAGATTTTTCAAGCAGAACAGTTTTATGCTAAGCTATCAAAGTGCGAGTTCTGGTTGGACCGAGTTGTTTTTCTAGGCCACATTGTATCAGGAGATGGAATTTCTGTTGACCCCAGTAAGATCGAGGCAGTTATGAATTGGCCGAGACCGACATCAGTGCCAGAAATTCGAAGCTTTATGGGTTTAGTAGGGTATTATCGCCGATTTATCGAGGGTTTCTCTTCCATTGCAAATCCGATTACTCAGTTGACCCAGAAGAATGCACCGTTTGTTTGGTCGGAGGAGTGCAAGGCCAGTTTCTTTGAGCTGAAGAAGAGATTGACCAGCGCTCCGATCTTGTCTATTCCATCAGGTACGGGAGGTTTTTTTGTTTACTGTGATGCTTCTCACCGAGGTCTTGGATGCATCCTTATGCAGAGGAAGCACGTCATAGCTTATACTTTGAGGCAACTGAAGCCGCACGAGACTCGTTATCCGATCCATGATCTTGAGCTTGCCGCGATTGTTTTTGCTTTGAATACCTTGCGCCATTACCTTTATGGCGAGTCGTTTGAGATATTTTCTGACCAAAAGAGCCTGAAATACTTGTTTTCCCAGTCCGAGCTGAACATGAGACAGAGGAGATGGATGGATTTGCTTAAGGAATTCGACTGTGAGATCAAGTATTATCCTGGAAAGTCGAATGCAGCTGCAGACGCTCTTAGTCAGAAGCTTTATTCCTTATCTCTTACTACGATTGGTGTCTCTCGATTGATTGAAGACTGTTGTACTTCTGGTTTGGAGTTTGAGACCGATAGGAGATCCATCAAAGTTTTTGCGATTCAGGCCGAGCCAGAGTTGTTTCAGTTGATTAGAAAGGCTCAGAGATCTGATCCGAGCAGTTAGAGTTCAATAGAGAAGGTCAGATCAGGTCATCAGTCAGAGTTTTAGGTCAGGGATGATGTGTTATTCGTGAATAACCATATTGTTGTGCCCGATGTTTCTTAGTTGAGACAGTGTATCCTTCGAGAGGCGCATTGCATTCGGTTCAGTGTTCATCTCGGAGGCCGAAAGATGTATAACGACTTGAAGACTCAGTTCTGATGGAAACAGTTGAAGGGAGATGTCACGAGGTTTGTGTCCCGTTGTCTGAATTGTCAACAGGTGAAAGCCGAGAGGAAGAAACCAAGTGGATTGTTGCACAGTTTGCCAGTTCCGGAATGGAAATGGGATCACATCTCTATGGATTTTGTCACGAAGCTACCGCGTTCAGTCAGAGGTTGTGATGCGATTTGGGTTGTGATTGATCGGTTGACGAAATCTGCTTGTTTTATTCCATACCGTATGACATACCATCACGATTAGATGGCCAAGTTGTATGTCATAGAGGTTGTGAGATTGCATGGCGTGTCAAAGTCGATAGTATCAGACAGAGATCCGAGATTCACTTCTCACTTTTGGCACAGTTTCAGGAGGCATTGGGTACTCGTTTGCATTTGAGCACAACGTATCACCCGCAAACCGACGGTCAGTCCCAGCATACGATCCAGACTTTGGAGGATATGCTTCGAGCAGTAGTGCTTGACTTTGGCTCAGGTTGGCAGGATTCTTTGCCTCTAGTGGAGTTTTCGTACAATAACAGCTTACAAGAGAGTATTGGCATGGCACCTTTCGATGCTTTGTACGGTAGGAAGTGCAGATCTCCGTTGTTTTGGGATGAGATATCAGAATCACCTGAGTTGGGTCCAGATATGATTCGCGACATGGTAGAGTAGGTGAAGTTGATTCGAACCAGAATGAAGGCAGCCCAAGATCGACAGGCCAAGTATGCGAATGTCAAACGCAGATCACTGTGTTTTGACCAGGGAGACCGTGTGTTTTTTAAGATTTCTCCGTTCCGAGGTACTGTCAGATTCGGGAAAAGAGGGAAGTTGTCGCCGAGGTTCATGGGTCCGTATGAGATTCTGAGAAGATAGGCGATCTTGCCTATAGGATTACTCTTCCTCCGTCTCATTCAGGCATCCATGACGTGTTTCACGTTTTGATGTTGCGGAAATATCATCCAGATCCGTCCCATGTTCTTCAGCCAGACGAGGCAAAACTAGATGAGACTCTGAGTTACTTTTGAGAGACCGATTCATATTCTTGACAGGAAGGAGAAGCAGCTCAGAAACAAGTCAATTCCGTTAGTAAAGATTCAGTAGAGTCGTCACGGAGTTGAAAAAGCAACTTGGGAGACCGAATCCGATATGAGGCAGCGATTTCCAGAGTTATTCGATTGATGTGAGTTTTCTTCAGTCTGATTGTTTCTTGTTTTAGTTTCGATCTGCCAGATTTTGAGAACGAAATCGAATCTTAGAGGGGGAGAATTGTAATGCCCCGATTTTATTATAATTTAGTTTAATTGAAATAATCAAAGTTTTCATTATTTGAGGGCCGTTTTGATAATTTGCAGGGGTCAATTTTCAAACTTTGGAGAATTGAGGGACTAAAATGCAAAAGTGTGATTTTTATATATTATCCTTGCAAGTTGCCTCTCCCCCTCATCACTTCACTCTCCTTCCCTCTCCTCCATTCGTACGTACTGATTCCGGAATCCATGGGAGACGACATTTCATGCTTTTCTTCCGTCTGATTCGCACGATCTGACCGTCAGATTTTAGTTCCGAGTTGAGATTCACGATTACCGCAACGAAGGCTTCATTTTGACGTAAGTTTTGCTACGATCCTCGAACTTTGATTTTTGTTGGGTTGTTAGAATTTGATAATGTTCGAGTATGTTGTTTTTGAGCTAGCATAGATCGTGTATTCGAAGTCGGTTCGGAAAAAAAATGAAGTTTGGATTTTATACGAATTTTGAGGCATATTTCGAAATTGGGATTTTGGATTTTGGTTGATTTTAGTTGTTTTTGATGGATTGGAAGATGCTAAGAGTTGTGTAGAATTGTTTGATGATGTTGGAGATTTTTGGTTTGACCTTTTATAGCCGTTATGCCATCGAAATCGAGTTTTGGATTATCGGTTGTTTGTTTCGGTTTGATTCCGGATTTGATTGAATTGGTAGATTGACACCGAATCCGTTTATTCTTCATTTTTTTATTTGGATTGGAGTTTTGGGTTTGGATCGAGCTTGGGAGTTTAATCGAATTGAGAATTGAAGATGGTATATTGATTGAGTTTCTTTGTTTCGATTTGTTGTGATTCGATTGATTATTTATTTGAGTTCGTTGTTATTTTCAGATTTGAATCCTCGACGGACTTGAAAGGTAAAAGATGACATTGATTATGAATGGGGTAGAATACTTGAGTTTTATTGATTCTCGAGCCCCGAAAATCACATACCGCATGTTATTTTCTTGTGTGAACTTGATTGATTATTTTATTTACACTTGCATTCATATTGAGCCGAATATTCGATTCGTTTTGAAGTTAGACGATTTAGGGAGCTATACTGAAGTGGTCTTGGATTTCGAGTTTTTCCAAGTACTAGAATACTTCTTATAGTTACTCTGAAGTCTAGGGGTTTGAATCGTGCGACATCCACCCCGAATGGGTGTGTAGGTGGGTTGTTGTAGTGACTTGACCCTGGGATCCCAACCAAGTACCGATTGTTATTTCGATTATCTGACTTGATAGTCCCGAGTTTTGAAGTCATGCATACATCCACTCTCTTTTAAGTTATTGATGATTGTTACATTTCGATATGAGATGGTTATTTGATTTGTATGCCTGTCTCTTTTACTTAAAAATTATATTTCTAACCGGGTTATCCGGCTGTTGTTTTTGTTTGTATGTGTACTTGGCAACAGGAGGATCAGGAGCTAAACCAAGTCGTTTGGATTAGCTCGGGGTGAGATAATAGAAGTGAGATACCGTGTGTCATAGGGTCGTACCTTTTGGATTTGTATTATTTTGATTAGTCGAACGAACCCTATTGTCGAACTTGTTATTGTATTTGGGCAGAACTTAGATTATGGCATGTTCTAATCATTGTTATATATGTGTGTTTGAGTTTAGAATTATTTAGAATTGCCTTTGAATTGAATTTTCAAGCTTTTGCTCTCTTCTGCCCGTTTGGCCTGCGCGCGGGCAAGGCATGACCTCGCGCGCGAGCCTGGAGGGCTCGGGAATTTTGGCCCGCGCGAGCGCGAGCCGTTCTTTCGTGCGGGCGCGAGCCTTTCGCTAGCCCTATGCCCGCGTAGCCTGCGCGCGCGCGAGGTGATGACCTCGCACGGGCGCGAGGCTCTCAAAAAAAAATTTTGATTCGTTTTCCGCGGCTATTCGTGTTCGATTGTACTTAATTATTCGAGAATAGAAGATTAGAAACGGGGTCTCACAAAATCGATAGATAATAAACGATCAGAACTCTATCAAGAACAACATACTAGAATCTCGAACGATTCTAACAACATCCAAAAAATAAAATGTATCCGATCGTAGAAAAACTTACAATAGAACGGAGCTCTCGTTGCAGAGATCGCTAAACTTCCTTCAGAATTAAATTCCAACGGCCGGATCGAGCTCGGACAGAAATCTGGAAGCTTGGAAGCTCAAGGAATCGGCTTCAATGGAGGAGGAACGAAATGGGGAAGGAGGAGGAGACTTTTCAACTAATAACAATTGTAGATAATATATAAAATCCACTATTTGCATTTTAGTCCCTGAAAAATCCAAATTTTGCAAAATAGACCCTGATCAAAATCAAGTCGGCTCTTGAACTTTGTAATCTCCAATTAACTCAAATAAACTCATTTAAGATAAAAATGGGGTGTTACACTACTACAGAACATGTGGGAGGAAGCTGTTTTAACAGCAAACTATCTTTTAAATAAGGTATCTCACAAGAAACAAGATAAAATTTCATATGATTACCAATACTTGCGAGTGAGGTGGTGTCTTGCCAAAGTGGTTGTACCTGCTCCAAAGAAGGTGAAAATAGGACCAAACACTGTAGATTGCATTTTCATTGGATATGCAAAAAATAATAGTGCTTATCGGTTTCTTGTGTATGAATCTCAAATACATGATATTCACAATAATACGATAATGGAATCAAGAAATGCTTCATTCTTTGAACATGTGTTTCCATGCAAATCTAAGGAAAAATAAAATTATTCTAAAAGATCATATGAGAAAATTGTTCAAGGAAATGAAGATGACTATGAGGTTGAACCCACACGTAACAAAAGAACTAGGGTAGAAATATCCTTTGTTCCGGATTTTATTACTTTCATGCTAGAAAGTGAACCTCAAATCTTTAAAGAAGCAGTAAATTCATCTGAGGGACCTCAATGGAAAGAGGCGATTAATTCCAAAATTTAATCCATTCTACAAAATCATACATGGGAATTAGTGGATCTTCCTCCGAGAAGCAAACCACTAGGTTATAAATGGATTTTCAAGAGGAAAATGAAATCATATGGAACAGTTGATAAGTATAAAGCCAGACTAGTAATTAAAGGTTATCGTCAACGAGAAGGGCTTGACTACTTTGATACGTATTCTCCAGTAACGAGAAAAATCTCAGTTAGAGTGATACTTGAAATTGTCGCCTTGCGGGCTCTTGAAGTACACCAAATGGATGTAAAGACATCCTTTCTAAATGGAGATTTGAAAAAGAAAATTTACATGGAACAACCTGAAGGTTTTTCTGCGCCTGGACAAGAAAACAAGGTTTGTAAATTGGTAAAGTCTTTGTATATATGGCTTAAAACAAGCACCAAAGCAATGACACGAAAAATTTGATAAAGTCATGATAGAAAGTGGAATTAAGGTCAATGAGTATGACAAATGTATATAAGTTAAAGACATTGAAAATTGTTATCTTATTTTATGTCTTTACGTTTCTGACATGATTATCATTGGGAGCAATGATAAGATGATTAAATCCACTAAGAGTATGTTGAACTCAAGATTTGATATGAAAGACATGGGATTAGCATATGTGATTCTTGGAATTAAGATCAAAAGGTCATCAGAAGGGCTTTTTCTAAGCCAGGCACATTATAGGAACAAAATTCTTGAGAAATTCAACAAGGATGATTCTGCATTGGCGAGAACTCCGATATATATAAGTCAACATCTATCGAAAAATTGAGGTAAGAGTGTATCTCAATTAGAATACTCTCGAATCATTGGAAGTTTGATGAACTTAATGAGATGTACAAGGCCAGACATAGCCTATGCAGTCAGCAAACTGAGTAGATTCACGAGTATTAATCCAAGAACTGAGCACTGGAAAGCAATCATGATATTGATGAGATATTTGAGGTATACTCGTGATTATGGATTGTACTATTTTAGATATCATGTTGTAATTACAATAATGTGAACTAGATATCTGATATGAAAGACTCAAAGTCTACTGGTGAATTTTTTTCACACTAGGAGGTGTAGCGATTGTATGGAAATCTTCAAAGCAGAATGTAATAGTCAGATCTACGATGGAATTTGAATTCATAACACTTGATAAATGTGCTGAAGAGACTGAATGGTTACTTCTATTCTTAGAAGATATTCCTGGATGGGAAAAACATGTGCCAGCTATATGTAATCATTGTGATAGCCAATCTGAGATTGGAATGGCACAAAGCAATATGTATAATGGTAAGACTAGACATATACGTCATAAACACAATACCATAAGACAACTACTCTCGACTGGAGTTATCTCTATTGACTATGTAAAGTCCAATGATAATATTGCAGATCTGTTAGGATAAGTTTTGGTGTTTGACTAAACACGAAGATATATTCAAGCAGTTCTGTAAAAAAACTAAGAAGTTCAAGATCAAGCAGTCCAGTCAGAAAATGCATTTATGAAGTTCAAGATCAGTTAAAGAAATAGTCCACATGACCAGTCCAATATCTAGATTGCTCAGGAAATGAATCGATCGAACAAAATTTTGCGTAAAGCCCAATTTCCTGATAAAGAATATAGTGCTCGACTGCTCAAACATCTAAAAACTCAATTCAAATATAAGATCCGTTGAAATATCAAGACATTTCTATCAAAAGATGTGCAGCTTCATTAATGCTCTCATAAAGACTTATTGAAGATCTAGTGGCAAATGGAGACATGCATTTATATCAAAGTCGAACGTTGAAATAGATATATATATATATATATATATATATATATATATATATATGAAGAATGAAGATGAGAGGAGAGACACGAGAGCATACATACGAGAATCAAGATATACACAGATAAAAAAACTTCTTATATTTGTTGAGTACTACAATAAGAATCATCATATGATCTTTTTGCCCACATACAGTGATATATCAGATTCAAAGATCAACAAGGGCCAAGAATCAACTCTCAACTGCTTACAGTTTATAAGGAGTTTATTTATTGTTTGAATCTAAGGATTCATTCATTATTGTATTTCATTGTTAGGATGTGGTGTCTTAACTGGGTGTGTAATAGGAGATTCGATCTAGGCAAAGGGCAAGTCCTATGATTGGAGTGGGTTGTATACAAGATATTGTATAATCCAAAGTCTTCTAGTGGATCCTTCTGCAAGGAAAAAGGGGTGACATAGGAGAAATTAAGTCTCCGAACATCCATAAACATATCAGTGTTTTTCCTGTTTCCGCACATATATCTGTTGGCAAATTAACATCGACACACCAGAAAGATAAGAGTTCGGTTGCTAACAACAACCTAGCTCACATTCAAAGATTTTTATCTTGAACTGCTATATGTAGTTCTAAAGAGCAGTCTCAAATCGATCCCCAACAGGATCCACTAACAAAAGGGTTAAACAGATACTTGGTTGTAAAATCATCGAGGGGAATAGGACTGAAGCCTATTAAATAAATTGGTGTGAAGAAAAACCCAACCTCTGCTGACTGGAAATCCCAAGAACTAGGTTCAAAGGGACAACCTAATTGCAATGATTTGGTGAATCACTGTGGGGGTTACCCTTGTCCATAGAGCCGTCAATTTGGGTTAGGCCCTCTAGGTCGCCCCGCCCCGCCACGAAATTTAAGTGGGTTGGGTTGAAATTTTTCAACCCAACTAAAGGTGAGCCTAGGTGGGCCAACCCGCCTAGGCCCGCGACCTGCGCGGGTTGGCCCGCGGGTCTGGAGAATTATTATTTTATTTTAATTTTAATTGTGATATATGTATTTTTTTTAATGAAAGTTGTAAATTTTTGTATTAATTACTTTATATAAAATTTACGCGTATGAAATCAATAATTAAAATTTTTATTAATATGTTTCTATTAATATTTATTTATGAAATGAAATTTATAATTAATTATAATGATTTTTATTTATTTTTATTTGTAGTGATCCAACCAGCGGGCCGGCCCGCCTAACCCGCAACCTACCTTGGGTTGGGTTGAATTGAGTATTTCCAGCCCATCGGGATGGTGGGCTGGCCTGCCCTCGACCCACCAAAATATAGGTTTTTGGTAGGTCGGCCCGCCCCGCCATGGGTTGGCCCGTCTGACAGCTCTACTTGTCCATTCCTATGATGAACAGTGAAATTAAAGGATAAGCATATGGCTTTTAATGATTCTAGAAATAATATGGAATCACTTATGTGGGAGAGAAGTAGTGCCTGTAGCGACCCTACCCGGATCCGCTACCTAATCAGAGTTAAGAGCATAATTAAACATGCATTAAATAAATCGCTACGGAAGACTTAAATAAAAACAGACCGGCAGAATACAACCGATTAAACCAATTCGATTAATACAACCAAATCGAATAAATAGTCTAAAGGCAAAACCTACAGTTAATCTCGCTGTCCTCATTGGTCGCTGGCCAATCCAAGATCCTGATGCTCCACCCTGCACCTACACCTACACCTACCCCGATGAATGGGGTGTCCAGATACACAGAAAAGACTGGACGTGAGCTCTAAGCTCAATACGAAAGCACTGGGTAAAACATACAAATATGATGCATGCAAATGATAGGGTATCCATATTTGGGATAACTGTATATAACTGCTCAGTAATGGCGCCTAGGACATGAGTGGTACAACCCGGGGAGCAAACCCTGTGTACACTGCTCATTCCTATAGGACGTGGACTGTGTCCCCAGATGCTAACTAACCATGACCCGTCAGTCACTGGGCACTAGATATCACCTGTCCAGACAGGGCTGAGCGGCCCTACATGGCTCATCTCACAAGATGGATAGGCACAATATGATATGCACATGCTGCATAATAAATGACATATAAAATGCAACATATAAGCATGCAAAACCCGCTGGCTATCTCAGTCTATACTTACGTACCTTACTACAGGCAGTTCCTAGCAGTCCCACTCTAGGTTCCAAGCCTATCATCAACTCTACAATGCAAATACCCATGCATCATTATTTAAGCTCTAAAAGCCTTAACTAAGCAATTGCATACTCTTAAATAATTTAAGGAGACCATAGCTATACCTGCGTCCGTCGTCAGCCCGCTGATGACAACTGCCTCAAAACTAGGCCACAGCTCCGCTACGACGCCTGGATCGCTATGCCACTTCCGGATTCCCAATAGGATGCCTAGAACTCCCTAGATCTGAGTTATAAGGCTTAGGAATCAGAGAGAAGAGAGGTAAAGGTGCACTTTGAAATGAAATCTCGGCCCCCTATTTATAGACGGAGTTCGGAGCCTCCGAACCCGGTTCGGAACGTCCGAACACGATCGGAACCTCCGATCCCGTCTTCGGAGCGTCCGATCGCCCAATATTACGTCAGCCATGATGTCACCTTGCTGACGTAAGCGATGACATGTGCCCTGGTCCCGATCGGAACATCCGATCTTACCGACGGAGCTTCCGATCCACTTTGGAGCCTCCGATCCTGAGTTCGGATCCTCCGATCCAGTTTGGAGCCTCCTGACTTGGTTCGAAGCTTCCAAACCATCCGAATCCTCGAGACCTTTCCGGCTATTTTCGAGTGTCTTGAATCCATTTCTGGACTCCGTTAACCCATTTGGAATTTCCTTAATCATGTTTTACTTAATCTAAACATGATTACACGATTAATTATTCATTAATCATTAATTCTGGATACGGGTCACTACATTCTCCCCCCTTAGAAGATTTCGTCCTCGAAATCTAGGGTAAAACCTCGAGAACGTACAAGAAACCCTTGCTCGAATGTCTGGTCGAAATAGCTTCCGACACACTCAGACTCCCGTCGAATTCTCTGCAAGCTCCATTAATGCTGAACAGCATTAACATTTTTCCAACTGAAAATTACTGCGCTACTGGTCGACAATCGAACTTCCCTAGTGCTAGCGTATCTTAACACTGATACATCTATCACTCAGACCGCGATCTTCCTGACCACGAAGGATACAATACCCGCTTGATCAATATCATCGTCCCAAAGCAATTTTTAGACTAACGAAGACCAATTCATGAACTGACTGGTTTACGACATTCGTCGAATTACTTATCGAATCTAACCATCTAATGGTTTCAAAATTTCTCGGTGCTCAACACCTCTAGTCAAGAAAATACTAAAGTCTATACTTCAACATAACTGCTCACAATGTTCCCTAGACTGATTACCCTCCCCACTCTCCCTGAAGCACAACCGGCTTCCCAAGGAATACTGGGAACTTAAACCATCATGTCTAGTACATTCTGCTGTCCACGTTTCTTAGTATAACCTCAATATTTGCCCTGATGATAACTATCATCACTTGCAATTCATGACGCTACGTCATCTCCTAGCCATTGGCCTGCGATGTCACGCATACATTGCAATGAAAGTCATCATGCCTCTGATGATCTACATCATCTCGATCATAGGTTATTCACCTCATGAATCTCAATCGTTAGACATCCTCTGGTTAGTTATACATACTCGCAATCACTGTACGCTCATCAAGACTAAGGCAAGCTCCCACCAATATGCTCGACTGGGACATTCCACAGTGCACAGACATATGGAAACGCTTCCTAGTCCTTCTCGAAACTCCAAAGTCATTGCATCTGGTATAACTCAACTCAGAGTCTCTGATAATACCATCAGCTCCTACCAACCTCCCAAGGTTGAACATACTGATCCTGGAACTAAATTCCAACGGATTCTCAATAGTCAAACCGCTCCCTTGCTGAACGCATCAGTCTCAGCACTGAACGATCTAACTCGTCGATTTCATAGTCAATCCTGGGAAATACTTGTGCTCGAAGTAACTTGTCACACAACGCACATCCGAATATCTTCCATTGCTAAAGCACAATATCCTTGACGAATGGTCCGCACTGATGTGGCTCGTTGACTGGAAAGAACAAAGTTGCTTCATCGCTATCTTGCAAAATCTTCGACCCTAAAGGCAGACCTCGTTGGCTACTAAGTCGATCCTTGACCATCTCAGTCACATATCGCACATCACTTGCTGGAAGATTAGTGACACAACCTACTGGATCTCGAGAAATAGATCCCAACTAATGTCATACAGATCAGACAACTAATGTTCCTTGCTAATGTCCATTAGCATTTCTAACTACTCGTTGGATCCAACCACAATGGTACACATAGATGTCCTCACTTAACCGAAATGTCCGGTCAACAATCTTCACTATTGTTGTTCAATGGAAAACTCTCACATGAAACAACAACATGATCCTTTCCTGACCTATTGCTATCACTAAGCAATTGATTGGATCAATATCCGCTTCTTTCTTAACAAGAATGCACTATACTGGAAACTACCAACCCCTTGCTTGTCTCCATTGTCAAGTTAGCACCTAACTTGATCATACAAGTCCATTTGCAATTGTTTCCGATTACAGAAATCCTAGAAGATTCATCTCTGGCGATCATTGAGACTAAATAACTCAAATCTCCGATTTCTCTGAGATGGTATTCAGTACTCATCCCATAAGCATTAATTGACAAAATACTATCCCAAGTATTTCTTAATTGCTACATCCTGATCAACCCTGATTGGCTCAACCAATCGAATTCGTCGATCTACTTAAGCTCGCACTTATCAGATCAGACCACCATTGATCATCTAACCTACATTGCTCGGTCAATAACTATGACTTAGTTGCCACAAAGAATCATTTCCAAACGGTGTCAGATCACAGTACATAAGTAGTTTACTTGGCACAAGTCCTGCGCCTTTTCAGCACTACTAACCGTTGCTTCGTATTCTGAACTTAATCATCCTAACTCTAACAGAGTTACCCAATAACCACTAGTAGTCACTAGCACAGATCCCGTGCCACCTTAGCACTACTAATCGTTGTCTTGTTCACCCAAGGCAAACATCAAGATAAACTAAGCCCATTCCATCCCATGGAAAATCTTACGCTCAACCTCTGAATATCAGACAGTACTTAGTGCAACCACTGGACTCACTGTCCTTGCCTCGTTCATTCAGAATGAACACCACGGCTCGTCAAGTCCAAGAAGAATAACTAAAGAATCTCCAAGATTCTTACAATCTTCTAACACTCTCCTGATTATATGTAGTAGCCCGTGCCCTAATTGAGTAATTAAAGGATTAATGCTAATTAATTGAATTGGGTATTGGACGGATCGGAAGCTCCGAACAGGATCGGAAGCTTCGAACAGGATCGGAAGCTCCGATGAGCGATCGGAGGCACCGATCGATATTACGTCAGGCATGACGTGTGGTTGGATCGGAAGCTCCGATCAGGACCGGAAGCTCCGATCACCCCTATCCGGAGTCATCAAGTGATATTTTGACACGTGGCAGATCAGGATCTTAGGAAGCTCCGATGACAGGATCGGACGTTCCGATCGAGGTTCGGACGTTCCGATCAGGGATCGGAAGTTCCGATCGTTGTCTATAAATAGAAGGCCGAGACTTCACTTTCATTTGCCAATTCCGAGTTCTCCTTTCCTTTCTAGTCCTTTTGGAGCTGTTCTAGTCTTCTTAGGCTTGGTCCGGAGGTCGGAGAGGCGTTCGGTAGTCGTAGCGGAGTCGTGCCCAAGTTCTGGAGGCATCGACATCAAAAGGCTAACGACGGACGAAGGTATAGCTTTTGCTTCCTATAAATATTTAGGAGTATGCAATAGCTTAGTTAAGGCTTTTAGAGCACTTTAATGATAGTAGTATCATTTGGCAGTGTAGAGCAGACTATAGGCGTGGACCTAGAGTTGGTAGAGCTTTCACTGTTTTGAGGTACGAAAGTACTGTTCGAGATATCCTGACTGAGTATGCATGTATTATGTGACCGCATGATTTATATGCCATGATATTATGCTGCATTCATTTGCATCTTGCTGTATCTCCTTCGAGATGTCTGTTAGTAGGGTTGTACCCTATCCTGTTAGTGGATGGACTTCCATCGATTTGGGTCCGGCGTATCCACGATTATCTCGGTATGGGAGCCACCTCCTGAAGCGACGGTACAGCGTGCTACATACCAGGGTCCGGTCTGTCTCTGTTATCTGATCCTTGACCTCGAGTCTATAGGGAGTTCACTTTGCATGCATGTATACTCATACTCTCCCACTGAGCGTTTTATGCTCACGTCTCGTACTCTGTATTTTCTGGACACCCTATTCCATGGGGCAGGTTTGCGATTGGACAAGGAGGGTGGATCCAGGAGGGGCTAGTCAGTGGTTAGCCAGCTGGAGCTTCGTCTAGGTTTTATTACTGTTGTTTTGGGTTTATACAGCTATTCGATTTGGTTGTATATTATTGGATAATTACAGATTCCTTTACTTGGGATTGTATAATGTTTATGGTTTCCGCAGTTTTATTCTGATATCTGTTTTATTAAGTTAATTGCATGCCTAAGTTCTGTTTAGTAGGTGATCCGGGTAAGGGTCACTACATTTATGGTATCAGAGCATGCAAAAGATTTCTTGGGATTTAGTCTCATCTTGAGGTATTTTTGTAGATGTCAAATCGTGACGACCAGAGTTCTCATGGCAGTGTTGGTGGGCGTTGGGGTGATGCCGACCGGGAGCCTCGTCGAGAACGGCGTCATCGTCATCATGACGACGAGCGTTTCACTGTGCGTCGATTCTTAGCTATGGGTCCTAAGCCCTTAGTTGGAGGTGAGTCTCCGGAGGATGCGGAGAACAGGTTAGACCGCATGGAGACGACTTTTCAGACTTTCCAATGCACCGAGGAGCAGAAGGTGGAGACCCTTGGCTATCTTCTGGATGGGCGTGCGCGCAGGTGGTCGAGGTTTACTTCTGCACCTTTTGTTGCGGCGAGAGGAGTGGCCACCTGGGCCGAGTTCCGCATATCTTTCCAAAAGCGGTATTTTCCTCCGGCACTCCGTCAGTCGAAGGCAGGCGAGCTACTGAGTCTGCGACAGGGAGCCATGTCTATCGATGAGTATCAGCAGAGGTTCTTTGATCTGTTATCCTATTGCCCCGAGATTGCTGATAGCTCAGAGATGAAGTATAATCTGTTCCTTCAGGGCCTTAACCCTGAGATCCATGACCGTGTGGCGGTTGGCGACGACATGTCCTACGAGGGTTTGGTGAGCCGTTGTCATCAGGCAGAGGACAGCATTCGGCGGAACAGGTCTTTCCCTTAGTCGAGGCCTGCTAGTTCTTTGGGTCCCCGTGCCCAAACTTTCAAGAAGTCTGGATCTTCTTCTTCCTCTGGTTCTGGAGGTGTTGTCCGTTTCGGTAAGAAGGACAAGTGTGATCACTGTGGGAAGAACCATCCATCCGACAAGTGCCGTAGAGCTTCTGGAGCTTGTTTCCGTTGTGGAGAGACTGGTCATATCCGGAGGGATTGTCCACAGTCTGGGGGAGGCGGTTCTGGTTCTGGTTCAGGATCGGGTTCTCAGGCTACCGTACAGCAGAGGTCGCAGGGACAGTCTGCTGGGAGTTCTCATTTGAGGCCACGAGCTTCTAGCCAGGTGTTTGCCCTGAGACATGATCAGGCTGTGGAGGAGAATGAGAAAGTCATCGCAGGTACATTTCTGCTTTATGGTATACCTGCTCTTGTACTTATTGACACTGGTGCATCTCATTCCTTCATTTCTGCACGTTTTGTTAAGAGGCATAAGTTACCATGCATTGCACTAGACGTAGTGATGTCTGTTTCTACTCCGACGGGCCAATCTGCTTTGGCTAAGCGTCTAGTGATGGGTTGCCCTTTAGAGTTCGAAGGGAACGTTCTGTTGGCGAATCTCATGGTCCTGGCGATGGACGACTTTGATTGCATTCTGGGAATAGATATGTTGACTACCTATCGAGCTTCAGTGGACTGCTATCAGAGATTAGTACGCTTTCATCCGGAAGGGAGTGAGAGTTGGTTTTTCTATGGTGAGGGAGCGCGACCCCCGATGCCTTTGGTATCAGCTTTGAGAGCCTGTCGAGCTCTGGAGTCTGGCGGGGAAGGCTACCTTATCTATGCAGTTGATTTTTCCGCTGAGAGTATTGGGATAGAGAGCATTCCTGTTGTGGATGAATTTCCAGATGTGTTTCCTGATGAGATTCCGGGTTTTCCTCCTGCTAGGGAAGTCGAGTTTGGCATAGAGTTGATGCCGGGTACTTCGCCTATTTCTAGAGCACCGTATCGTCTGGCTCCGTCAGAGATGCGTGAGTTAAAGAATCAGCTACAGGATCTTTTGGACAAGGGGTACATTCGTCCTAGTGTATCTCCTTGGGGAGCTCCTGTTCTCTTCGTGAAGAAGAAGGATGGGTCGATGCGGCTGTGCATTGACTATCGGCAGCTGAATCGAGTGACTGTGAAGAACAAATATCCGTTGCCTCGTGTTGATGACTTGTTTGACCAGCTGCAGGGCACATCAATTTACTCCAAGATTGACTTGAGATCTGGGTATCATCAGTTGAGAGTCCGTGATCAGGACGTAGCCAAGACTGCATTCCGTACTCGCTATGGGCATTACGAGTTCCTAGTGATGCCATTTGGTTTGACTAATGCGCCGGCTATATTCATGGATCTGATGAACCGTGTCTTCAGGGAGTATTTGGACAAGTTTGTCGTGGTCTTCATTGACGACATCCTGGTTTATTCGCGTAATACGGAAGAGCATGTTTCTCACTTGCGGTTGGTACTGCAGACTCTTCGAGATGAGCAATTGTACGCCAAGCTGAGCAAGTGTGAGTTCTGGATGGATAGAGTGGTTTTTCTTGGCCATATCATATCCAGGGAGGGGATTTCTGTTGATCCAAGCAAGATTGAAGCGGTACTTAATTGGTCGCGTCCGACGACAGTTGCTGAGATCCGTAGTTTTCTGGGTCTAGCAGGGTATTATCGTCGCTTCATTCTGAACTTCTCTCAGTTAGCTCGACCGTTGATGCAGCTTACCCGCAAGGGTGTGGATTTTGAGTGGTCCTCCGAGTGTGAGGAGAATTTCCGTGAGCTTCGACGGCGGTTGACTTCTGCGCCGGTGTTAGCATTACCGTCAGGATCTGGAGGGTATGTAGTTTACACAGATGCTTCTCTTCAGGGGTTAGGTTGTGTCCTGACTCAGAATGGGCATGTGATTGCATACGCTTCTAGACAGCTGAAGCTTCACGAGGACAACTACCCAGTCCATGATTTGGAGTTAGCAGCCATTTTGTTCGCTTTGAAGATCTGGCGTCATTATCTGTATGGCGAGAAATTTGAGATCTTCACCGACCATAAGAGTCTCAAGTATTTGTTCACTCAGGCAGAATTAAACATGAGACAGAGACGTTGGATGGACTTGCTTAAGGACTATGATTGCGAGATTAAGTACCATCCGGGAGCTGCTAATCTCACCACTGATGCTTTGAGTTGCAAGGTGCGACTATCCGCACTTCAGACTTGTTCGATGTCTAGTGCGATCAGTGACTGTTGTACTTCAGGTTTTACCTTCAAGCATAAGAAAGGTATGCAGAGTATCCAAATGTTTGCGATATTATCTGAGCCAGCCTTGTATTCGCGGATCCGAGATGCTCAGATGTCTGATTTGAAGACCCAGCGTTTAGCTCGTCTAGCTAACGAGGGTAGCTCATCTGGATTTCATTATCAGTCAGATGGCTTTCTGTGTTTGTCTGGTAGGCTTGTGATTCCACAGGATGAAGAGTTGCGAGAGGAGATTTTATCTCAGGCACATCGCACTAAGTTGAGTATTCATCCTGGGAGCAACAATATGTACAAGGATCTACGTACTCATTTCTGGTGGAAGGGAATGAAACGCAGTGTTTATCAGTTTGTTTCGAGATGTTTGGTGTGTCAACAGGTCAAGGCAGAGCACCGACGACCTGGAGGATTGCTTCACAGTCTGCCTATTCCTGAATGGAAATGGGAGTTTATCACTATGGACTTTGTGACCCATTTGCCGGTATCCCCGAAGAACTGTGATGCTATCTGGGTTGTGGTGGACCGACTCACCAAGTCAGCGCATTTCATTGCCTATAGCCGAGAGTACACTGTGGATCGCATGGCACGGATGTACATTCAGGAGATCGTCCGACTTCATGGAGTGCCTGTGAGCATTGTCAGCGATCGGGACCCCAGGTTTACTTCTAGATTCTGGGGGAGTGTTCAGCGTGCGATGGGTACTACTCTCAGTTTGAGTACAGCCTATCATCCGGAGACTGATGATCAGTCAGAGCGCACTATCCGTACGTTAGAGGATATGCTTAGAGCGTGCGTCATGGATTTTGGTTCAACCTGGCAGGATCATTTGCCGTTGATCGAGTTCGCTTACAACAATAGCTATCACACTAGTATTGGGATGGCACCTTTTGAGGCGTTGTATGGGCGACGTTGTCGTACTCCACTTTTCTAGAAAGAAGTGGGGGAGAGACAGGCTGAGGGACCGGAGTTTATCCAGCAGGCGATAGACATTGTTGATCAGATCAAGAAACGGATTAAGACTGCCCAGGATCGTCAGGCCAGTTATGCTAATATCAAGCGTAGGCCTTTGCAGTTCGAGGTCGGGGAGAAAGTGTTTCTGAGAGTGTCACCTTTCCGCAAGATTCTCAGATTTGGCCTTAAGGGCAAGTTGTCTCCCAGATTTATCGGTCCGTTTGAGATCTTGGAGAGCATTGGCGATTTGGCTTATCGACTAGCTTTGCCACCGCATCTATCCAGTATTCACGACGTGTTCCACGTATCTCTGTTGCGACGGTATGTGGCAGATGAATCTCATATTCTGCAGCGATCTGAGGTTCAGGTAGACAAGGATTTGACTTATGTTGAGAAACCTCTTCGCATCCTTGATTATAAGGATAAGGTTTTACGGAACAAAGTCATTCCTTTGGTTTTAGTTCAGTGGCAGCGCCGAGGTACTGAGGAAGCTACTTGGGAGCTTGAGGACAGGATGCGTAAAGACCATCCTGAGTTGTTTTGATTTCATTATTTAAGTTGTATTCAGTTGCAAACTCTGTAAACGTTTGATTGAATAAAGAATGTTTCTGATTTCTGTATTTTGCATTCGGTACTTAAGATCTGATTTCGAGGACGAAATATCTTAAGTGGGGGAGAATGTAGTAGCCCGTGCCCTAATTGAGTAATTAAAGGATTAATGCTAATTAATTGAATTGGGTATTGGACGGATCGGAAGCTCCGAAGGCACGATCGGAAGCTCCGAACAGGATCGGAAGCTCCGATGAGCGATCGGAGGCACCGATCGATATTACGTCAGGCATGACATGTGGTTGGATCGGAAGCTCCGATCAGGACCGGAAGCTCCGATCACCCCTATCCGGAGTCATCAAATGATATTTTGACATGTGGCAGATCAGGATCTTCGGAAGCTCCGATGAAAGGATCGGACGTTCCGATCGAGGTTCGGACGTTCCGATCAGGGATCGGAAGTTCCGATCGTTGTCTATAAATAGAAGGCCGAGACTTCACTTTCATTTGCCAATTCCGAGTTCTCCTTTCCTTTCTAGTCCTTTTGGAGCTGTTCTAGTCTTCTTAGGCTTGGTCCGGAGGTCGGAGAGGCGTTCGGTAGTCGTAGCGGAGTCGTGCCCAAGTTCTGGAGGCATCGACATCAAAAGGCTAACGACGGACGAAGGTATAGCTTTTGCTTCCTATAAATATTTAGGAGTATGCAATAGCTTAGTTAAGGCTTTTAGAGCACTTTAATGATAGTAGTATCATTTGGCAGTGTAGAGCAGACTATAGGCGTGGACCTAGAGTTGGTAGAGCTTTCACTGTTTTGAGGTACGAAAGTACTGTTCGAGATATCCTGACTGAGTATGCATGTATTATGTGACCGCATGATTTATATGCCATGATATTATGATGCATTCATTTGCATCTTGCTGTATCTCCTTCGAGATGTCTGTTAGTAGGGTTGTACCCTATCCTGTTAGTGGATGGACTTCCATCGATTTGGGTCCGGCGTATCCACGATTATCTCGGTATGGGAGACACCTCCTGAAGCGACGGCACAGCGTGCTACATACCAGGGCCCGGTCTGTCTCTGTTATCTGATCCTTGACCTCGAGTCTATAGGGAGTTCACTTTGCATGCATGTATACTCATACTCTCGCACTGAGCGTTTTATGGTCACGTCTCGTACTCTGTATTTTCTGGACACCCTATTCCATGGGGCAGGTTTGCGATTGGACGAGGAGGGTGGATCCAGGAGGGGCTAGTCAGTGGTTAGCCAGCTGGAGCTTCGTCTAGGTTTTATTACTGTTGTTTTGGGTTTATACAGCTATTCGATTTGGTTGTATATTATTGGATAATTACATATTCCTTTACTTGGGATTGTATAATGTTTATGGTTTCCGCAGTTTTATTCTGATATCTGTTTTATTAAGTTAATTGCATGCCTAAGTTCTGTTTAGTAGGTGATCCGGGTAAGGGTCACTACATTATATCCCTCGCTAAGATTGTGCAACAGTTCAAGACTAAGGTAGCTTACCTCAATAACCCACCTGGACAACCACCAAGGTTTCACGGGTATAGACCACACTTCCCTCATATCTCAGATAGCTCTGCACAATAATCAACATCTGATATAATCCAATACTGATGAAGCCAATCATCAAGGAGTAGTCCTCGTATTCGAGTTGAAGTCTTAAAACAGCATCCCATCCAAGTTCTTGGATAATTCCTATCACAAGGAAATTCAAACCATAACTCTGATGACAACCCCTAGTCATCGTTGGTAGAAATCCGTCCACCTACTAGATCCACACATCTAGCAGTAATCCAAAGGTTAAAACCTATCTGCTCAATGTACACACTTGTCAAGAAAATCTCTCCATGACTGGTTCCTACAGCAGAATACTCAAACTATATCTTTGGCACACCAGACGATATCGAACCATCGATATCAAACCTGATATCTAATCCAAGGTCATACCTCGTCGTGACTACTACCAAATCCCTCGACTGAGTAGCCTTCCCACCGCCATCTCCTGAAGCACATGGCTCCCAGGTAACCTCTGAAGTACAAGGACTCCCAGAGTAATACTAGCATAGGGTCGCGCCCGATCATGTCTAGTCCTGGTCATAGTCCACAACTCTCGGCTTATACTGAACCTGATATCCCTGAAGAAAAACCCATCATCACAAGTCTACACCTACCAAAGGTCAGACAACCTATTATTCTAAAGGAAACAACCTAGAACAAAGCTCAAATGTCCTAAACCGAACAATACCCTTAATGCCTCCAGATGAGTCCACTCATCGCTGGAACTAACATAGTCCACTGACTAACTAAGTCAATCCTAGGAAAACGCCTAGACTAACCGCAAGTCAAACAGTCACAGTCGACTCACTCAAATCCCATGAGCTGCAATAGTTGAACACTAATCAACTAAAACAATGCCAATCCTAGAAAAATCACTTGCAATTATTCACGAATTGCTGGATAAATAAAACATGTATCATTGCTTTCATTTATGTACAATTTCTCAATTACAATTCCATGTAATACATACAGTATTCAAAATACAATAAAATGTACAATCAAACTTGAAATGATACAACCATAGTATGATGATTCATTACAACTGAAATACTGTTTACAACTACAACGATACAGTATTTAAATCATCGTACTAGTCTTCGTTTCTTAAGCATGAAGATTCTAATCGACACACGCATCGATACAAGCATACTCCCGACCAAGTGATAGTGGTGTTTTTGTTGCATTTGTTAGTATAATTTTTGTTGTTGTTTTGCATTAGTTGTATGTTTTAGTTTAGCATTTTGTTCGTATTGCATTTTCAGTGTTTGCATGATGGGATTCGTGTTTTTGTGGTCATGTCGCCTATTTTGTGGACTAAGATGGAGCCGGAGGAACGGAAATTTGAAGCAAGGGAAAGGCCGGGCAATTTTTGGAAAACTTCTCTCTCTCAATCTATAGGAGTATGCAGATCGAGCGAGAACTTTTATGTTGGAGGCAGTAGGAAGACAATTTTCTCTTGCTCGATCTGCAGGAGTTTGCGGATCGAGCGAGACCTTTTTTACGCAAGGCAATAGCGGTTGGAATTTCTCTCGCTCGATCCGCAGAATGTTGCAGATCGAGCGGGCGGTTTGTTTCGGAAAAAAAAATTTATTTTTGGAAACTTTGTTAATTTAGTTCCTAGCCTTAATTATACTATTATTCCGTTTTAGGAGGTTGATTATCATACTTGGAGAGACACATTGGAGGCTAGGTTTTTCTTCTAAAATTCTTAATTCTAGTTTTCTTCTTTTTCTTTGAATTTTGTGAATTTTGCTATGAATCGTTGTAGCTAAACTCTTTTACTTGGTTAAGGGAGGCGAACCCTTGGTATATTTCATTCATGAGATTTGATTTGTAGTGTTTTAATCTTTAGTAAGTATCAATTTTTGATCTGTTTTATTTTATGTTTGTATGCGAGATTTTAGGATTTGCCATCTTAGGATTTTGTATTGCAAGCGATAGCTAAATTAGAATTCAAATCCGTAATTGTTTGAAACCTCTAATTTGCGAAGCAACTACGTGTGATAATTTCTGCTGTTGAATTTATTATCTCGTAGGGTCAATTATTGGATAGGCTAAATATAACCGCTGGTGTTGTGTTGTCTAGTTTCGTCAGTTTTACTAGTTTGAATGCTATCGTGGATTTAAATCTAGATTGTTGTTATCGGGTTGGTCCATTGGTAAGGGTTAATTAAGAATGCTGTTTTCTAATTAACTAATATTACGGTGAAACAGGAATTGAATTTTCAATGACGAATATTTAATAAGATTAATTAATTTAGAGAATCGATGATTGAATGAATGATATCAAGGGTGTAGTCGACCGATACCAAGTCTCATCTCTTATTGAATTTCTCCAGTTTTTATTTAAATTTTGCATGCTAGTGGATTTTGATTGCTTAAAGTTTTTAGTAGTTAATCCAAACTCCAAAACCCCCTTTTAATTTAAAGAACACAAATAAATTTCACTTTCCTCGTGGGAATGATCCCTACTCACGCTACTACATTTTCAGTGATTATCTGATTGAGTCGGGTAATTTGGGCGTACGCGATAAGCGCTACCAAATTTTGGCGCCGTTGCCGGGGACGGTGTTAAATTTTTTTGTGTTCTTTTATTTTGTTTTATTTTGCTTTATTCTGTTATTCTCACTCTTTTTCTTCTTTTCTCTGGTTCTAGCTTTCTCTAGTTCATGCTTTCAGGTGATCTTGTTGAAGAGGATTTTTTCTACGATCCAGAGATCGAAAGAACTTTGCATAGGCGAAGGCGAGAACTCCGTAGGCAACAACAAGAAGCCGCGGCTAGAGCTGCTTTTCCAGAAGAAGAGATGGCTGCTAATGCTAATGCTAACCTGAGTCTCAAACAATTGGGCACTCCTGATCCCAATCAACAACCTCTATGCATTATTTTTCCTACATTAGAAAATAATGCTACTTTTGAACTTAAATCTGGTTTAATTCACTTACTACCTGCTTTTCATGGTTTTGCAGGTGAAGACCCGAACAAACACTTGATGGAATTCCACGTGGTTTGCACTAGTATGAAACCCCATGGAGTGACGGAGGAGCAGATTCAACTGAGGGCCTTTCCTTTCTCTTTGAAGAGTGCTGCTAAGGATTGGCTATACTACTTGCCCTCTGGCTCTATCACCACGTGGACGGAGATGAAAAGGATCTTTCTGGATAAATTTTTTCCAGCCTCTCGAGCTGCGAACATCCGGAAAGAAATTTATGGCGTCAAGCAATATTCAGGGGAATCACTGCACGAATATTGGGAGCGGTTCAAGAAGCTTTGCGCTAGTTGTCCGCAACACCAGATAAGTGAAAACCAGTTGATTCAATTATGCTATGAAGGTTTGTTGCCTCATGATAGGAGCATGTTGGATGCGGCGAGTGGAGGTGTTTTCATGGACAAAAAGCCGGTACAAGCACGGAATTTGATTGAAAATATGGCTGCCAATTCTCAACAATTTGGCACCATAAGGAATGATCATCCACCAAGGAAGAACAACGAGGTAAATGTTTCTTCCCTTGAACGGCAATTAATTGAATTGACGACTCTTGTGCGTCAGATGGCTGTAGGGAATGGACAGACTGCGAAGGCATGTGGCATCTGCGCTGCAATAGGACATGCCACTGATATGTGTCCTACACTTCAAGAGGACTCAGTTGAACAGGTAAACGCTACTGACGGATTTCCTGGACCACCACAACGGAAGTATGATCCTTATTCCAACACATTCAATCCTGGTTGGAAGGATCATCCAAATCTAAGATATGGGAATCCTCAAGCAAGTCAACCGGGGCCTCAAGCACCACCACATAATCACACTTATAGGCCGCCGTACCCTCAACAGCAACAGCAGAGACCTCAGATACCAACTCCAGTTGAGTTTCTCGAAAAAATAGTTAAGGAACTTTCCACTAACACTGCATCTTTTCAACAGGACACCCGGGCAAGTATACAAAACTTAACCACTCAAATGGGACAGCTAGCCACAGCAATCAACAAGCTGGAATCACAAAATTCCAGCAGTTTGCCATCTCAAACTGTGGTGAATCCAAGAGAGAACGCAAGTGCGATAACTTTAAGGAATGGGAAGGAGTTGAAAATGAAGGAGAAATAAGTTGAGGTTGAGCCCAAAGAGAAGTTGAAAGAAGAAGAAGAGCAAAAGTTAAGTGAAGAAAAATCATCCAAGGATGATTCGCCAAGAGGTAAGTTCCCTCCTTTATCTGAATATAAGCCTGTTGCCCCTTTTCCCTTAGCACTTAAGGACTCTAGAAAAGGTGAGGGGATTAAGGAGCTCTATGAAACGTTTCGTAGATGTGAGGTTAATATTCCATTGCTAGATGCGATTAAACAGGTACCTCGATACGCAAAGTTTTTGAAGGAGTTGTGCACAGCAAAGAGGAAGCAGACATTGAAGGGCTGTCAAAAAGTGGAACTTGGCGAGAATGTATCTGCAGTGATCCAAAGGAAACTACCCGCAAAATGTAAGGATCCAGGTATGTTTTCTATCCCATGCACTATAGGGAATGTTAGACTTGAGAAGGCCATGCTAGATCTAGGAGCATCAATTAATGTTATGCCTTATTCTATATATGCATCCTTAAAACTTGGCCCATTGAACAAAACTGGAATTGTCATACAGTTAGCGGACAGGTCTAATGCATACCCTAGGGGAGTAGTAGAAGATGTGTTGGTGCAAGTAAATGAATTAGTGTTCCCTATAGATTTTTATGTACTAGATATGGAAAACGGTGATCATAATAGTCCTATTTTGTTAGGCAGACCATTTTTGAAAACTTCCATGACGAAAATTGATGTTCACAGTGGCACACTTACTATGGAATTCGATGGCGAGATTGTAAAATTTAATATTTATGATGCCATGAAATTCCCTGATAGTGATGATTGTGTGTTTTCTGTTGATATTGTGGATTTCTTGGCACAAGAGTATTGTGAGCATGCAGGAAAATATGATCTAGAGGTGGCTATTACAGCACCCATTATGCAGAAGGAAGATGGAATTCGATGCAATCACGAAATAGAAGAGATTGAGAAACTTCTGAATAGTTCGCCTGAGCTACCTCAGTCAGGTAATGTCTCTTACTTAGCTTTGCCAGTTTCTAATATCAGGCGTCTTCCATCTGTTTTGCAGGAACCAGAGGTCGAATTGAAGACACTTCCAAACCATCTAAAGTACGTTTTCCTTGGTAAAGGAGAAACATTACCGGTTATCATCTCCAACAGCTTGGAAGTTGATCAAAAGGAGCAATTAGTCAAGGTGTTATAAGAGCACAAGACTGCTATTGGGTGGACCATAGCAGACATTAAAGGAATTATCCCGTCGACATGCATGCGCCGAATTCTGATGGAGGAAGGAGCAAACCCCTCACGTCAGCCGCAACGCAAACTAAATCCACCGATGATGGAGGTGGTAAAGGCTGAGATTCTGAAGCTACTTGAAGTTGGGGTTATCTACCCAATTTCTGACAGTCAGTGGGTCAGTCCGGTCCAAGTGGTACCCAAGAAAACCGGAATCACCGTTGTGAAGAATAAGGATGACGAGATGGTTCCCACCCGTATTCAAAATGGGTGGAGGGTTTGTATTGACTATAGGAAGTTGAATGCCGGAACCCGAAAGGACCACTTTCCTTTACCCTTTATTGATCAAATGATTGAAAGGTTAGCATGTCATCCTTACTATTGTTTTTTTTATGGATATTCTGGTTATTTTCAGATTGCTATCGCGCCAGAGGATCAGGAAAAAATGACATTCACATGCCCGTTTGGCACTTTTGCTTATCGACGGATGCCCTTTGGACTTTGCAACGCACCGGCCACTTTCCAACGGTGTATGGTTAGTATTTTTTCAGACTTTGTTGAGCATATCTTAGAAGTTTTTATGGATGACTTCACTGTATATGGTGATTCCTTTGAAAACTGTCTATCAAACCTTGCACTTGTTCTTAAGAGGTGTGTCGAAACCAACCTCGTTTTGAATTATGAAAAATGTCATTTAATGGTTGGGCAAGTGTGGTTTTGGGTCATGTTGTGTCATCAAAGGGAATAGAGGTAGATAGAGCTAAAATTGATATCATTCAATCTCTACCTTACCCCATATGTGTGCGGGAAGTGCGTTCTTTTCTTGGCCATGCAGGTTTTTACAGGAGGTACATTCAAGATTTCGCCAAGATCGCATCCCCCATGTGCAGGCTATTACAAAAAGATGTGTCATTTGAGTTTGATGAGTCATGCAAATCATCCTTTGACAAATTGAAGAACTCCTTGACATCTGCACCAATAATCCAACCACCGGATTGGAGCAAGCCCTTTGAGATTATGTGTGACGCCAGTGACTATGCCGTCGGTGCTGTCTTAGGCCAGAAAGTTGGGAAAGCATCGCATGCTATCTACTACGCTTCGCGCATTCTGAACGATGCCCAACGAAACTACTCCACTACTGAAAATGTGCTTTTAGCAGTAGTTTTTGCTTTAGATAAGTTTCGTTCATATTTACTTGGTGCTAAGGTTATTGTTTATTCTGACCATGCAGCTCTTCGTTTTCTGATGGCGAAGAAAGAGGCAAAACCAAGGCTGATCCGATGGATACTTTTGCTGAATGAATTCGATATAGAAATCAAAGACAAAAGAGGGGCCGAGAATCTAGTTGCTGATCACTTGAGTCGTCTAGTTCATATTGATGAGGAGCTGAATTTGCGTGACGAATTTCCTGATGAACAGCTTTTCTCGACGACCACCTAATTACCATGGTACGCAAATATTGTGAATTATTTAGTTACTAATGGTTTCCCCTCTGAATTTTCTAAGGCACAAAAAGACAAAGTGAGAAGTCATGCGAAGTATTATGTGTGGGATGATCCATACTTGTGGAAGCACTGCATTGATCAAGTTATACGACGATGCATTCCCGCGAGCGAGGTAATCCCTATTCTCACGTTTTGTCATTCCTATGCATGTGGTGGCCACTTTGAACCGAGAAGAACATCAAGGAAGGTGTTAGATAGCGGATTCTTCTGGCCCTCCTTATTTCGAGACGCCTACTTGTTCTGTAAGTCATGCGCCCAATGCCAAAAGACAGGTAACATCTCCCAACGAAAGGAAATGCCCCAACAACCCATTCTAGTTTGTGAGATCTTTGATGTTTGGGGCATCGATTTCATGGGACCCTTTCCGAATTCACATGGTTATATTTATATATTACTTGCTGTGGATTATGTCTCGAAATGGGTGGAAGCAAAGGCCACCCGTACTGACGATTCTCAAGTTGTTGCAGAATTTATCAAACATCACATTTTCTCTAGGTTTGGAATTCCTAGAGCCCTCATCAGTGATAGAGGCACGCACTTCTGCAACCGAACCGTGGCGAGTCTACTGAAGAAATATCATGTGACGCATAGGATTTCCACGGCATATCATCCACAATCCAACGGTCAAGCTGAGGTATCCAACAGAGAAATCAAATATATCCTAGAGAAGACCGTGAATCCTACGAGAAAAGATTGAAGCTTGCGATTGGATGACGCCTTGTGGGCTTATAGAACTGCGTTCAAAACGCCGATTGGAATGTCACCATATCGGTTAATTTTTGGGAAAGCCTGTCATCTGCCAGTCGAATTGGAGCATAGAGCCTATTGGGCTATAAAGAATTTCAACATGCAGATGGATGAGAGCGGCGAACATCGGAAGCTGCAGTTGCAAGAATTGGAAGAGATCCGCAATGATGCTTATGCCAGCTCTAAAATTTACAAAGACAAAACAAAGGAATTTCATGACAAGATGATCTCTCGACGGAACTTCGAAGTCGGTCAGAAAGTTCTGATATATCATTCATGACTTCGGTTGTTTCCAGGTAAGTTACATTCACATTGGAATGGACCTTTTGTTGTAACTAATGTCTTTCCTCATGGTGCAGTCGAAATCCAAAGTTTGGACACATCCAAAACATTCAAGGTGAATGGCCATCGGCTTAAGCACTACCATGAAGAAGTCCAAGCGAACGTCGAAGCGGAAGAGCATGATATCACTCTCGATGCCCCGCCAAATGTCGAATAAATCACGGCATGCAGTCGAGCTATAGACTGACTGCAAATTTAGCGCTGACTGGGAGGCAACCCAGTGTTTCTTTCCTTTTTACTTCTGCTCGTTTTTATTTCTTTGACTTTCTTTAGTCTTAATTTTATGTTTATTTTGTTTCTTGTTTTTCGAAAATTTTGAAAAATCCAAAAAAAAAATTTAATTTTTGTTGTCTCGCTCGATCCGCAATATCTTGCAGATCGAGCGAGAGCCTTTTTGCTCAGGACAGTAAGGTTTACATTTTAACTCGCTCTTTCCGCAATATCTTGCAGATCGAGCGAGAGCACTTTTTCCTTTAAATAAAAGCGCTGACTCCCTTCCCCCTTCCTTATTTCTTTCCTTGTTATTCTCTCTTTCCCCTCTTGTGTCTCCCTCAAACCCAACCTTTCGTTTTTCTTAGCTAATTTTCCTCCCTATTTCATATTTCCATCTTCTAATGCGCAGGCAAATCTCTCGGAAGTTCCACCACAACTCTTCGGACGCCATCTTCTCTGCCCTTTTCTCCAGTCACCATCTCACGTCGGAACTTCACGCCTACCGCCGGTCACCATCCTCAATTTTTTGTTGTCGTGGGTTATTTTCGTCGAGCTTTTCTCCTTGGGCATCTCCCAGACGTAGTTCTTCATTGTTGATCTTGTTCTCTTCAAGGGGTTGCCGGACTATTCTTCGCACGCAATGTGTTCGACGAATTGCACCTACCACTTTTACTCTCATCTCCCTACTATTCATGGGTCCCAAACGCACCCGACACCAAGGTGAATCCTCTTCTCAGGCTGCTGATCGGATTTATGCCGAGTTCGTCGGCCACTTTGTCAATGATGCCGCTCGTCATCGGTATTTCGACGCCAAGGTAAGTCGTTCACCCATTACTGAACGTGGTTTTGAAGAACACTTGGCTTATCCAGATATTGTCCATACTATTCATGAGTGTGGGTGGAAAATTCTGCGAGGATCCTCCGCCAGCTGTAGTGCCGCTTGTCCGCGAATTCTATGCAAATGCAGCTGAACGAACAGATAGCAAGGCATTTTTTCGGGGAAAACTAATCTCTTTTCTGCCCCATGAGCTGAATGCTTTATTGGAAATACCGGAGGTGGACGACTCGCTCTACCAAAGCTTGCAAAACGGCCCGCATTTGGATGAACTACTTGAACAACTAGCGTACCCCGGTGCTACGTGGCTCAATCCAGCTTTTATTTTGAACTTCAAGGAGCGGTTCTTGCGTGTAATTCCTGCAACATGGTATGCTTTTGTGATTCGGCGTCTGATGCCGATCTTGCATTACAGCGACGTCAGTCTCGAACGCGCCATCATTCTTTATGCGCTGGAAATAGGATCACCCATTAATGTGGGGCGGGTTCTTCATATCGAGATCCAAAAGTCCATCCATAATGTCACCGTGGGTCTCTATTTCCCCATGATCATCTCCTATTTATGCTTACGCGCCGGCATTTCAGTTCGGAATGATGAAGAGTGGTTGTCACCTCAGCGACCACTCGACTCCGCTTTCATCGAAGCAAAGAGGGCGCACCGTGTCAAGCATTTTATGCAGGATGGTCACTTTCAACCACCACAGCTAGCCCAGCCAAGGCCATCTCATCCTCCTCGGCAATCTCAAGCTGATTCCATCCGCGAACTCATGGCTTTCGCCCAACATCAGAATGCATACAATACAGTGGCGGCGCATAATTCGCAGGCTTTGGATTCCTTGTTGCGCAATCTGACAATCCACCATGGTCTTGATCCAAATGCTGTGCCACCCGCTCTGCCGTATCCACCACCTTTCACATTCCAATACGCCGCCCCTTTCCTTCCTCCGAAGGCTGAAGAGGAAGATGCCGCAGACCTGTGAACCAGGGGAGTCCCATTTTGTGTTCTTGCATTTCATTCTGTTTCGTTGTTTGGTTGTGTTTTTCTTTTGTTTTTGCATTGAGAACAATGTGTTGTTTAAGTGTGGGGGGTTGCATTACATGCATTTTGTTTCGTTGTTACATTTTCTTGTGTTGTTTATGCATCTTATTGTTGTTATTTTCGTTTGTGTTATCCAACTGCATGAGTTGAGGATGAAATCATTAGCCTATGATGAGGTAGTTGAAAAAAAAATGAATTTTGAAAAAATTTAACTCTTGATTGGATATGAGAAACCGTAGGTTCACTACAAGAAAAATGGCCAAAGACAACGCTTTTTCCGCGTTGTTAATGTTCCCGAAAAAGCGTTGTCGTAACCAGTGTTGTAAAAGACCATGCTCAAAGACAACGCGGAAAAAGCGTTGTCGTTTCTGGAAAAGACAAAGCTTTTTAAAGCATTGTCGTATCTAAAAACGACAATGCTTTTTTCGCGTTTTCTTTGTCACAAAAAAGTTTTGTCGTAGTTTAAAAGCTTTTTAAGCGTTGTCTTTTTTAGTAACGACAACGCTTTTTCCACCTACGACAACGTTTAAAAAGCGTTGTCTTTTCTCAAATAAAAAGCAAACAAAAAATATAATTCACAAATTTTCAATATTATCACTCAATATTCAAATTTTTTGAAAATTAAATATAATATACAATATTTCAATATTATAAATCATTCAAATATAACAAAAATCATTCAAATATAACAAATAATCGAATTCTTCATGTTCATCTCGGCCGGCGCTATGCTTTCTGCCTCAAACCGGAGTCGGCGATCATACCAACTCTCAGAATGCTAAATCCATTTGGAGGACTGGAAATTTGATGAACAATAGCAGCAAACAAGAATAACATTTCAAAGTCATGGTTATGAATGTCACAATAAATCAAGCATCAAAGAAGAAAAGTAAAATGGAAACAAATACATAATCCGCATACTGAAAATGTGCTCCTCATCATCCAAAAGCTCCAGCCCCGCATCATTTCAAGAAACTTTCTTTTCCAATTAATCACCTCTCAGGCTTGACGAATGTTTTGAGAGACAACTTTGTCTAATAGTTTGAACCTGAAACTGCAAGTCTGAAGTTTCAGACTAGCATTCAACACAGAATACAATAAAACAGTAGTAGAGATAAAAAGTTCAGTAATGAAAAAATAATTATTCATAGCCACAGTCTAAGGCTTAATTTTAACTTCGAAAACTGCATATTTAATCCATATAGAAGAAATAATTATAGCATTCCTTTAAATCCAGATTCAGAAAATTTTACGTACACATACAACGGATTACCATTTGAACCCTCGCGATGAGACTAATTCTTGATTTACCCCAAATATTTTCAACCGACTAGCTCCGTTCTTCATAAAGTTCTGGATCAGTTATCCTAATGAATCAATCCAAATCCACAAATTTTCAAGTGTGTTATATATATTTAAAAGGATATGACATCGCACAACACCAGGTCAAAAAACAACAGTAAAAAGGAGCTTCCAGCAGGGGTAAAGATTCCTATATCCCTCAGCCGTTTACGGACTCTTAATTTCATGGGCCCGTGAGCGAGAATCAAGAGAACAATAGCAGAAAACAAGTACCCCAAATCAGCATGGCAGCCCAGTTTCAGCTGGAGAATGATGGTGAAAATGGAGAATCTTTACCTGTCCGGACATGTAAGAGAAGCAAACATGTTTTCGATGAACTTGTCCTCGATGATTTTATCAGTCTGCTCCCATGTTTTCTGCACAATTTTTTGCTAGACAAAGTCAGACAATGATGTAAAGCTAACACTCGTGAACTAGAAGACTTATTGATGTTTACATATTTGATAATTATCGTCTTCGCTCTTTTCCGAGCTGCGATTTTTTTTGCAAGTTAGATTCAGCCATTTGGATAATCCCGTCACAAATTCTTCCGCGTTAATCATCTGATCTCCATTTATATCAAGTTCTTCCATCATTTTCGATGCTGCAATATCAGCATTGCCTGGAAGTATACCGACCTGGATATCGGTCACTAGCTGCTTCAATTCAAAGTATGATAGGTAGTTGTCTTGGTCAAGATCGATGTCCTTGAACAACCTGAAGTCTCCGAAAAAAGTTTACAAATGAAAACTAAAAAATTTTCATGCAAACAACAAATTTCATTCCGAATAAGATAATACTAGAATAATTAATTGGACTCCTTTTGAAATATACCTTTTCATAGCAATGATATCAGGTGAGCCATCTTCTGTTAGAAGGCTCCCATGCACAAAGCTCTGGAGATGGTCCAATATATCTGGAACCTTTTATCTGTAAAGGCTTTTAAAGCCAATCTGCACAAATCACATTCATTCAACAAATGGAGACAAGGCGGCAATATTCTGAAATCATAAACCCGTCAAGATCCAACGATTGGGAATAACATGAAACAGCAAACATACAAGAAGGGAAAAAGCAAGAAATAACAAAAAAAAAAAGAACCCAAGTATATTATAACTTTAAAAAAAGGGAAAAAAGAACCAAGTACGAGACTCAATCATTGACAAATGACACAAAAGTTCTTACCTCAAGAAAACATAGATCGGTCAAAAATTGAAAACAAAAATCCAAAACCCCTTCTCTATTCATGCTACTGTTGTACACAAAACAGAAAATAATAAAATCAAAGGGGAGGAATCAATTCCTTTTTTGGTAATAAATTTGATTTCAAGGGTGTAAAAGAACACTTATTTCTAAGAAATATGGTTTCTCCCATGAACACTTGACCATATTTCTTTGTCATTATATACACATGATTTTTATGGCCAGTAGCGTACCTCCTGTGAGAAAATGAGGAAACAAAATCTCATACAAACACTTATTTCTAAGAATTATGGTTTCTCCAACAAAACAGTAGTTTTCCTAATACAAGGGTTTTTCCCAAACTCCACTTGTGTATCACGTTCAAGGACCATATATAGAATGCACCAAATACATTTTTATAAACTTGTTCATTAAAATTGTGTTTTGGCTGAATTATTATTAGTTCATCAGCACCACTATTCTGACCATGGAATGACAATGAAACTAGTGCCGAATTATTTGCCCCAATCAACCATTTTTATATATGATGATGCAATAACGCCTAATGACAAAAAAACAAAGTTAGAAAATTATTCTTTATTATAATTTTTTATTTTCAACCAAAGAGAGAATAAAATGCAAATGGACACTTTGGAACATTCCAAAGTAAAATGAGTTACGTGACTTAGAAAGGAATACCACCAAACAAATATAACAAGTCGAAACACGTTTAATAAAATCGCACGTACCGTACCATCGTGGTTCACATTCATAGAAATCTGCTAAAAAAGTCAACCTCAAAAGGTCTTACCTTGCAATTAGAAGCACTCGCTCTGTTTCCGATCAAAGAATCCGATGGTTTAATTCAAATCCTCTGCAATTCCACCCAGGTGAAAGAGTGGGTGCCCGGTGAGCCAACTTGTGGCTAAGGGCTTTGATTACTCTATGTACAAACAATCTTTTGTTTAATATAACTTACACTTTTATAATGGCGTTTACTTTATCTTTTATCATATTATTATGTTGTGACATACTATAAGATGTTTAGATGAAGACCTTGAATATACTATAGTGTATGTAAGATGTGGTGGCACATGGGGATGGCTATCATGAAACACATCTTATAGTCACTGTATATTCTAAACAGTTCCTAGTCGATTGAGCCGTCCGTTAATAAGGATAAGGATCGCTCGAGATTGAGACTAGCATTTGCGATGTCGAGTACCACGTTTCATTGGTATGGAACATAGAGATGTTCAAAGCATGCAAATGGATATTCATACGATGAATGATCGAACTACCCTATCCGGACTTTCCAAGTGGTTATCACTTATCGAGTGGATAAAGTCCGCGGTTTTGGTTGTACACCATTAGTTCTTACTACTTGAAACATCATTGAGACTCTATATGCTAGTACTGTACTTTGACTCGTTTACCGACTCTATTGGGGTCATCAGGTGTCGGGATTGGGTGCAGTTACGACACATATAGGAGTTGATGCTTTGTTGTCAAGGATTCACCACATACTTGCGAGTATAGATATCCTATGCAATCTGATGAGATATTAGTGTGACGAATCTCTGGCCAGAGTACATGATGTGTTTTAAGAAATGGTTTCTTAGTAACACATGCGATGTCACTATTTGATCTTCAAGATGCATTGCATAGTTATCGAATCTCGAACGACTCTCGATTTACCAATGGTTGTTGATTCGATCGGGATATATGGATGAAGGGACCGTACTGTACGCTAACCAAAATCTATTGGTTCTTGCAGGCACTATCAGTGATACCTAGGGAATCATGGGGCGATGTTGCTAGGCGCTCTTACCATGATTCGATGGGCAAGTCGGAAATTGTTGTTCCGAGTCACAAGGAGTTGTGAGCCCACGGCTAGCTGTATCCCTGAACCATTGAGGGTCACACAAGTAATGGATTTTTAATCCCCGTTGAGATAATTAAATTTAAAGAGTTAAATTTAGTGAATAAAGAAGTGGGACTTCTTATATCAGAGTAGAGGAGTAAGATTTCCTAAAATGACATAGGGATGGGCATTTTGGAAATCACTAAATTCGGATTCAGAAAATTTATCTTGACTTTAAAAGATGCAGAAATGGTTTCTGTGCACATTGGTGAAATTGGTTTATCAATCTGAGTCACGATGAATTTTATATTAATTTCTGAACATGCGGGCTTTGCTTGTCAGGCTTGAACTTATGACTAATGGGCCCTAAGCTGTTAGCAGCCCACATTATAAATAAGTTTTTGCAGTACAGAAATTACACAACAGAGGCATAATTTTCGAAATTTACTAGGGTTTTAAGACCTAGTAGCCGCCGCCCCCTATCCCCTCTCTGCTCGAAAAATTCCAGCCTGTGAATTTTGAATTTGCAGTCTGGTTTAACGGATCAAATTCGTTAATTCTCTTCGTAGAAACTTCTGATAGATTTTCTAGTGCAATCTATCAGAGGGATTAAACTTCTGTTCGTGGACCTGATTGAAGAATTGTTCGTCCATCAGTTCCTGGGATATACAACAAGAGCAGAGTAATCTGTTGGTGTCCATAATCTCGTTTCAAGATTCAAGGTAAAAATTTAATTGTGATTTAATTTTTACACGCACAATTTAATCGTAAAGTTTTGATACCCATGATATGGAATCGTTCCATATAAAATTTTAAAACTTCCGCTGCACCGGGTATCAATTCTGATTGATCTGATCACTGTTTTCCAACAGTGGTATCAGAGTCAGGTTGCTCAGATCAAGCGATTAAATTAATCAATTGTACAAAAAATTTTTAAGCCTCGATTTTTTAAACAAAACAAATTTTTAAAATAAAATTTTTTGACGGGCAAAACACGGGCAGCGATTGGATCGCTGCCCGGGGGGCAGCGACGGGCTGCCCGGCCCGAGCCCCTTTTGGGGCGCGGGCAGCCCGGGAGCGTCCCGGGCGGCCCGGGAAAATTAATTTTTTATTTTAAATTAAAATTTTAATATGTTAAAATTCTATTTTTTGGTCCGATCGAAAATTGTTTTTGATTGGTCCACGAGGCGTCGGATCGAATTGTTCCGAAAATTTTAAAATTGATTTTTGGATAAATTTGAATTTTTGGAAAATTTATAGATTTTATCCGTTAAATCAGATTTTATGAAATTAATTATTTTTGGTACAATTGATGATAAGATATGATCTTATGGAAATATTGAGTAAAATATGATTTTATGTATAAAATTGGATTTTATATGTAAAATATGATTTTATTTGATAAAAAGATAAAATATGATTTTGTATGTAAAATAAGATTTTATATATGGAATATGATTTTATCCTTTTAAATTTAAATGACATTGCATGTTATCCAATAAATTAATTTTGAATTAAATATTATTGGATAAGGATGATCGATTGCCATGACCAATTTTGTAGGTGTATGTTAGTAATTTACATTTGTTTTTATTGTTGTTGGATTTATTAATGGGTCTGGTTTATGGCCCAATATGAATTGTCATATGTAATAAAAGTGGGCCTGGTTTATGGCTTGTTCCCACCCCTTAAAATGTATCCCCTACTTGTCATAGTTATTTATTGTAAATACATTAGACTTAGTGGGAGATGAAGATTTGAAGACGGAGGTGGGCCCAGCAGACAATAAAGACTGAAAAAATATAAATTGGAAGCTCAATGTAATAGGATTGCATTGCATACCTGCATATTACCTAGGATTGGACTTAGACTCGTGATTGGCAACCACGGGTCGATTAGAAATGGAATCGATCATCCTATATAATATATGATATTATCGTTGTATGCATGTTTTAGACTAAATTGTATGAATCCCGCAAGCATACAAATTTCAAATGATGAGACAAATTTTCAAAATTAAAATCCCTCATTTTAAATATGATTTAAAATTGATATCAAGATTAAAAGGAAATTTAAATATTGTTTAATGTTCCTACCTTCCATCAACGATCAATGTATGAGATGCTACCCGCGGATACGGTCCGGCTCATATTATTTGGGGGGGCCGTTCTTCGGAAAGCTGTACATTGGATCGACACATGTTGTAAGTTGGGTGGAACTCCCATGGGATCGGCTCATATTATTGGGGGATCCACATAGCGACCGTCCATCACAACTTAATATTGATGGGTCATCTTGACATGTCACAATAAACGGCGTCATATTATTGAAAGAGTGGGTGCCCAGTGAGCCAACTTGTGGCTAAGGGCTTTGATGACTCTTTGTATAAACAATCTTTTGTTTAATATAATTTACACTTTTATTAATGGCAATGACTTTATCTTTCTTCATATTGTTATATTGTGATATACTATTATTGTTTTGATAAAGACCTTGAATATACTATAGTGTATGTAAGATGTGGTAGAACATGGAGATGTCTATCATGAAACACATCTTATAGTCACTGTATATTCTAAACTGTTCCTAGTCGATTGAGCCGTCCGATAATAAGGATAAGGATCGCTCGAGTTTGAGACTAGCATTTGCGATGCGGAGTACCACGTTTCATTGGTAAGGAACATAGAGATGTTCAAAGCATGCAAATGGATATTCATATGATGAATGATCGAACTACCCTATCCGGACTTTCCAAGTGGTTATCACTTATCGAGTGGATATAGTCCGCGGTTTTGGTTGTACACCATTAGTCCTTACTACTTGAGACATCATTGAGACTCTATATGCTAGTACTGTGCTTTGACTTGTTTACCGACTCTATTGGGGTCATCAGGTGTCGGGATTGGGTACAGTTACAACACATGTAGGAGTCGATGCTTTGTTGTCAAGGATTCACCACATACTTGCGAGTGTGGATATCCTATGCGATCTGAGGAGATATTAGTGTGACGAATCTCTGGCCAGAGTACATGATGTGATTTAAGAAATGGTTTCTTAGTAGCGCATGCGATGTCACTATTTGATCTTCAAGATGCATTGCATAGTTATCGAATCTCGAGCGACTCTCGATATACCAAAGGTTGTTGATTCGATCGGGATATATGGATGAAGGGACCGTACTGTACGCTAACCAAAATCTACTGGTTCTTGTAGGCACTATCAGTGATACCTAGGGAATCATGGGGCGATGTTGCTAGGCGCTCATACCATGATTCGATGGGCAAGTCGGAAATTGTTGTTCCGAGTCACAAGGAGTTGTGAGCCCACGGCTAGCTGTATCCCTGAACCATTGAGGGTCACACAGTGTAATGGATTTTAATCCCCGTTGAGATAGTTAAATTTAAAGATTTAAATTTAATGAACGAAGAAGTTGGACTTCTTATTTAAAAGTAGAGGAGTAAGATTTCCTAAAATGATATAGGGATGGCCATTTTTGGAAATCACTGAATTCGGATTCAGAAAATTTTATCTTGACTTTAAAAGGTGCAGAAATGGTTTCTGTGCACATTGGTGAAATCGGTTTATCAATCGGAGTCACGATGAATTTTATATTAATTTCTGAACATGCGGGCTTTGCTTGTCGGGCCTGAACTTATGACTAATGGGCCCTAAGCTGTTAGTGGCCTACATTATAAATAAGTTATTGCAGTACAGAAATAATACACAACAGGTCACAATTTTCGAAAACCCTAAGTATTTTTCTAAAAAGTGGCCGCCCCCTACCCTCTGTCTGACAGAAAAATCCAGCCTGTGATTTTGAATTACAGTCTGGTTTAACGGATCAAATTCGTTAATCTCTTCGTAGAAAACTTCTGATAGATTTTCTAGTGCAATCTATCAGAGGGATTAAATCTATGTTCATGGACCTGATTGAAGAACAGTTCGTCCATCAGTTCCAGGGATATACAACAAGAGCAGAGCAATCTGTTGGTGTCCAAAATCTCGATTCGAGATTGAATGTAAAAATTTATAATTGTTATTTAATTTTTACACACACAATTTAATCGTAAGGTTGATACCTATTATGAAATCGTTCCATACAAAATTTTAAACTTCCGCTGCACCGGGTATCAATCCTAATTGATCTGATCGCCGCGTTATCCAACAATTATTGGGCCCTTATTGGACATGAGGTAAAAACGTGGAGGTTGATTTGGAAGAAATTGGGCTCTACCTTTTGAAAATTATGGTTGGATGATATTATTCGGGACCATAGTTTGTCAATTGGACTCCATATTCCCACTAAGGAAAACAGTTTCCCGTTTTCACTAGAGGGTAGTGAAATCGTTAAAATAGTGGGAGTGAGATTCATAAAATAAATTTCGCCTATTTTATGTCTTAGTAAATTAATTAAACAATCACTGATTATTGTCTGTTTCTTTTCAGTATTTCATTAAGATGAATTCGAGCAATCCACTATTCTCTATCCTCGAACAAAATAAACTGACTGGCGCAAACTATACGGAATGGTTCCGTAAGTTGAAGATTGTCTTGACCTCGGAGAAGATGCTCTACGTGTTAGAAAAATCTCCTCCGAAGGAAGCACCAGCTGATATAAGTCCGGAAGAGTTGGCCAAACTTGATATATGGTGGGACCATGATATCAAGGCCAAATGCTATATGCAAGCCTCGATGTCTGATGAACTCCAGAGGCGATTTGAGGACACCGTGAATGCTGCTGACATTCACGTACAACTCAAGGAACTTTTTGGGGCTCAATCGAGAGCTGAAAGGTTCGCTACTGTAAAAGAGCTAATGACGTGTCGCATGCGTGAAGGGACTTCGGTCCGTGATCATGGGGTACGAGTGATTTGGCTCATACAGAAGTTGGTAACGTTTGATTTGGTGTTGGAGCATGAACTCAATGTGGACTTATTACTTCTCTCTCTTCCTTCTTCGTTTGACGGATTTGTGGTGAATTTCAATATGAACAAGATAGAGGTCTCCCTTGAAGAGATGGTCAATATGCTTGTAACATATGAAGCCACTTTAAAGAAGGATAAACCAGTTCTCTTGGTGGACTCCTCTTCTTCAGCTAAGAAGGGGCCAAGTACAAAGGGTAAGAAACGTTCTGCCCCACCCAAGAAAACCGGACCCGAGAAGAAGAACAAGACAAAGGCTTCAAACATGGAAAAGTCCAAGGATGTTTGCCATCACTGCAAGAAACCCGGTCATTGGAAACGTAACTGCAAGGAATATCTAGAGCAGTTGCGAACTGCGAAGGGTATGTTCTATATTGAAATAAATGTTTCACTTAATACTACTTCTTGGGTATTGGATACCAGATGTGGATCTCACATTTGCAATGATTTGCAGGTGATGACAAGAAGTCGCAAGCTTAGAATGGGTGAGACCCAGCTGAGGCTCGGAAATGGTTCTAGAGTTGAAGCTAAAGCTGTGGGAGATGTTTATTTAATTTTGCAGAACGATTTTAAGTTACTTTTGAGAGATGTTTTATTTGTTCTAGATTTGATTAAAAACATTATTTCTGTTTCTATGCTTGATAGAGATGGTTTTTCTTGCAATTTTGTGAATGGGATTTGCAATATTTACAAGAATGAATGTTTGATTGGAAATGGACAACTTGAAAACAATCTATATAACTTAAAATTAAAAGACGTTCCAATAAATTATGTTGATAAACCGGTAACAAAGAACAAAAGGAAAATCGATAGTCAAAATCCGGCAAACCTTTGGCATGCTAGGCTAGGTCATATTTCCTCAAGGAGGATGAACAAGCTAGTGGGAGAGGGCATGTTTGATATGTCTGATATTAACTCTCTACCTACTTGTGAATCCTGCCTGAAAGGAAAAATGACTAAATCTCCATTCAAGGGGAAACCTGAGCGTAGTCAAAATCTGTTGGATTTGATCCATACAGATGTTTGTGGTCCATTTAGAATTGGTACTCAATTTGTCCACACCTACTTCATTACCTTTACTGATGATTATTCAAGGTATGGGTATTTATATTTAATGAAATATAAGTCTGAAGCATTTGAAAAGTTCAAAGAATTCAAGGCTGAAGTAGAAAACAAGCTAAGTAAAAGTATTAAAGCACTTCGATCGGATCGAGGTGGAGAATACTTAAGTATCGAGTTTTTGGACTATCTGAAAGAGAATGGGATTCTCTCTCAGTGGACTCCTCCTATGACACCTCAGCTGAATGGTGTATCGGAGCGTCGTAATCGAGCTTTGTTGGACATGGTTCGATCCATGATGAGCTTCACTGAGCTTCCACCTTCGTTTTGGGGCTACGCGCTTGAAACGGCAGTATTGTTGTTGAACAACGTCCACACCAAAGCAGTGGATAAAACACCATACGAGTTATGGAATGGCAAAACTCCTAAGTATTCGTTCTTGAGGATTTGGGGATGTCCTGCTTACGTGAAGCAGACAGTGGGAGAGAAGTTGGATAGTCGATCCACCTTATGTTATTTTGTAGGGTATCCGAAGAATTCAATCGGATATTATTTCTATCATCCTACTGAAACAAAAGTGTTTGTTTCAAGGAATGTCACCTTCTTGGAGAAGGAGTTCTTATTGGATAAGAAAGGCGAGATGATGGAACTCGAAGAAATTCGAGAAGAACCCAAGATACAAAATAATGATCCTACACCTCAGGAACCATTGATGGACATGCCTATACCTAGAAGATCCGAGAGGACTTCTAGACCTCCTATTCGATATGATCTTCTTCTTGAAGGGGATCAAGATGAACCCGACGTTGGATGTGATCCAAGAAACTTCAAGGAAGCAATTTCTGATGCGGATTCAAATTTATGGCTTGAAGCTATGCAGTCGGAAATAGATTCGATGCATACAAACCAAGTTTGGTCTTTAGTAGATCCTCCCGATGGAATTGTTCCAATAGGGTGTAAATGGATCTACAAGAGAAAGCTTGGGCCTTATGGTAAGGTATTGACCTACAAGGCACGATTGGTGGCGAAAGGTTATACTCAAAGACAAGGAGTTGACTATGATGAAACCTTTTCACCAGTTGCAATGTTCAAGTCCATAAGAATCCTTATTGTCATAGCTGCTTGGTATGACTATGAGATATGGGAAATGGATGTGAAGACTGCATTTCTTAATGGAAACATTAAGGAAGAGATCTATATGACGCAGCCTGAGGGATACACATCCATGGGAAGCGAGCATAAGGTATGCAAGCTTCAGAGATCGATCTATGGTCTCAAACAAGCATCAAGAAGTTGGAACCAGAAATTTGATGAAACAATAAAGGATTTTGGTTTCATCAAGAACCCGGAGGAACCGTGCGTGTACAAGAAAGTAGTTAAGGATGCTGTGACATTCTTAGTACTTTATGTTTGATGACATCCTACTCATTGGAAATGATGTAGGGATGTTGCAGTCAACAAAGATATGGTTATCAGGTAGATTCTCGATGAAGGATTTGGGTGAGGCATCCTATATTCTAGGGATACAGATCTATACAGATAGATCTAAAGAGAATGATAGGACTCACTCAATCAACTTACATCGAAACCATATTGAAAAGGTTTTCAATGGATGGGTCCAAGAGAGGACATCTACCTATGTGTCATGGAGTTTCTCTATCCAAGTCCATGTGTCCCAAGACTGATGAAGAGATAGAGAAAATGACACATGTACCATATGCGTCAGCCATAGGTAGTATCATGTATGGGATGATATCTACCAGACCGGATGTAGCATTTGCTCTGAGTGTCACGAGCAGATATCAAGCTAATCCCGGTCAAATGCATTGGAAAGCCGTGAAGGACATTCTTAAGTACTTACGAAGGACTAAGAATATGTTCATGGTATATGGAGGAAGAGAACTGAAATTGGAAGGCTATACCGACTCTAGCTTCCAAAGTGACGTGGATGACTCGAAGTCAACCTCTGGATTTGTGTTCATGCTCAATGGCGGTGCTGTCTCTTGGAAGGGTTCCAAGCAGGACACCACAGCGGATTCCACCACTGAGGCAGAATACATTGCGGCATCAGCTGCTGCTAAAGAGGCCGTTTGGATGAGGAATTTCATCCAAGAGTTGGGCGTCATTCCTGAAGTTGTTGGTCCAGTCCCGGTGTACTGTGACAACACGGGTGCCGTTGCTCAGGCAAAGGAACCAAGGTCTCATCAAAGATCCAAACACGTACTGAGGAAATACCACATCATCCGGGAGATCGTGGAAAGAGGAGACATTACTGTCGAGAGAGTGGCCTCTGCAGACAATATCGCTGATCCACTTACTAAGCCCTTGCCAGGACCATTATTTGACAAACATCGCCAATCAATGAGACTGCATAGTATGACTAGTTGGCTTTAGGGCAAGTGGGAGATTGAAAGAGTGGGTGCCCGGTGAGCCAACTTGTGGCTAAGGGCTTTGATGACTCTATGTACAAACAATCTTTTGTTTAATATAATTTACACTTTTATAATGGCGTTTACTTTATCTTTTATCATATTATTATGTTGTGACATACTATAAGATGTTTAGATGAAGACCTTGAATATACTATAGTGTATGTAAGATGTGGTGGCACATGGGATGGCTATCATGAAACACATCTTATAGTCACTGTATATTCTAAACGGTTCCTAGTCGATTGAGCCATCCGTTAATAAGGATAAGGATCGCTCGAGATTGAGACTAGCATTTGCGATGCCGAGTACCACGTTTCATTGGTATGGAACATAGAGATGTTCAAAGCATGCAAATGGATATTCATACGATGAATGATCGAACTACCCTATCCGGACTTTCCAAGTGGTTATCACTTATCGAGTGGATAAAGTCCGCGGTTTTGGTTGTATACCATTAGTCCTTACTACTTGAAACATCATTGAGACTCTATATGCTAGTACTGTACTTTGACTTGTTTACCGACTCTATTGGGGTCATCAGGTGTCGGGATTGGGTACAGTTACGACACATATAGGAGTCGATGCTTTGTTGTCAAGGATTCACCACATACTTTCTAGTGTGGATATCCTATGCAATCTGAGGAGATATTAGTGTGACGAATCTCTGGCCAGAGTACATGATGTGTTTTAAGAAATGGTTTCTTAGTAGCACATGCGATGTCACTATTTGATCTTCAAGATGCATTGCATAGTTATCGAATCTCGAACGACTCTTCGATTTACCAATGGTTGTTTGATTCGATCGGGATATATGGATGAAGGGACCGTACTGTACGCTAACCAAAATATATTGGTTCTTGCAGGAACTATCAGTGATACATAGGGAATCATGGGGCGATGTTAGGCGCTCTTACCATGATTCGATGGGCAAGTCGAAAATTGTTGTTCCGAGTCACAAGGAGTTGTGAGCCCACGGCTATCTTTATCCCTGAACCATTGAGGGTCACACAAGTAATAAATTTTTAATCCCCGTTGAGATAGTTAAATTTAAAGAGTTAAATTTAATGAACAAAGAAGTAGGACTTCTTATATCAGAGTAGAGGAGTAAGATTTTCTAAAATGGACATAGGGATGGGCATTTTTGGAAATCACTGAATTCGGATTCAGAAAATTTATCTTGACTTTAAAAGATGCAGAAATGGTTTCTGTGCACATTGGTGAAATTGGTTTATCAATCTGAGTCACGATGAATTTTATATTAATTTCTGAACATGCGGGCTTTGCTTGTCAGGCTTGAAGTTATGACTAATGGGCCCTAAGCTGTTAGCAGCCCATATTATAAATAAGTTATTGCAGTACAGAAATTACACAACAGAGGTCACAAAATTTTTTGAAAACCCTAGTTTTTCCCTACTGTGGCCGCCGCCCCTCTCCCTCTCTGCTCGAAAAATTCCAGCCTGTGGATTTTGAATTTGCAGTCTGGTTTAACGGATCAAATTCGTTAATTCTCTTCGTAAAAACTTCTGATAGATTTTCTAGTGCAATCTATCAGAGTGATTAAAATTCTGTTCGTGGACCTGATTGAAGAATTGTTCGTCCATCAATTCCTGGGATATACAACAAGAGCAGAGTTATCTGTTGTTGTCCATAATCTCGTTTTGAGATTCAAGGTAAAAATTTAATTGTTATTTAATTTTTACACGCACAATTTAATCGTAAAGTTTTGATACCCATTATGGAATCGTTTCATATAAAATTTTAAAACTTCCGCTGCACCGGGTATCAATTCTGACTGATCTGATCAACGTTTTCCAACAATTCTGTTAACCCTGGGCTTGACAAACTCCAAACGAATCTGTTCAGATACAAATCAAAGATCAATAACCCTGATAAACTTACAAGCCATGTTCAACAACTCAAAAACGGTTCGAAATCCCAAAACTCAAACCGACGGCATAACGGCTAAAAACTAAACAAATTGGAAACGCAGACAGCAGTTCATTACCGATATCAACTCAATTCAATGCTAATAAAACAACAACAAGGCAATCCAAACAAATCTCAAAACCCACATTTTCGAAAATGGTTTCCAAAAATCATAACAATTCCGAACGTCGCTCTATTTCAAAACCGACAGATAATAAACAATCAGAACTCTGTCAAGAACAACATACTCGAATCTCAAACGATTCTAACGACATCCAAAAACTAGAATGTATCTGATCATAGAGAAACTTACGGTATAACGGAGCTCTCGCTCCAGTGATCGATAATCTGCCTTCAGAAATAAATTCCAACGGCCGGATCGAGCTCGGAATGAAATCACAAAGCTTGGACACTCATTGGGTCGGCTTAAATGGAGATGGCGTGCAAGAAGGAAGAAGGAGAAGACTTTTCAATCTCAATTCTAAGTGTAGATAATATATAAAATCCAATAATTGCGTTTTAGTCCCTGAAATTTCTAAAATTTGCAAAAAGGACCCTGGTCAAAATCAAGTCGGCTAGTAAACTCTGTAATCTCCGATTAACTCAAATAAACTCATTTAAGATAAAAATGGGGCGTTACAATTCTCCCCCACTAAGAAGACATTTCGTCCTCGAAATCAACGAGAACCACAACTCAAAAGATAGAATAAAGAACTAAAGACAGTAAGAAGAACTCACGTCATCCGAATAACTCCGGAAATCGCTGTCTCATGTCAGATTCTGTCTCCCAAGTCGCTTCCTCGACTCCGTGACGGCTCCACTGCACTTTCACCAACAAAATCAACTTGGTTCTGAGTTGCTTTTCTTTCCGATCAAGGATCTGAATCGGTCGTTCAAAATAGCTCAGAGTCTCGTCTCTAACTCGGCTTCATCAGGCTGAAGGATATGAGAAGGATCTGGATGATACTTTCGCAGCATAAAGACGTGAAAAACGTCGTGAATACCTGATAAAGACGGAGGAAGTGCAATTCTGTAGGCAAGATCGCCTATCTTCTCGAGAATCTCGTACGGACCGATGAATCTCGGAGATAATTTTCCTCTCTTCCAAAATCTAACAGTGCCTCTAAAGGTGAAATCTTCAGAAAGACTCGGTCTCCCTGATCAAAACTCAGAGGTCTACGCCTGACATTCTCATACTTCGCCTGCCTATCTTGAGCTGACTTCATTCTAGACTGAATGACCTTAACCTGCTCTGCCATAACTCTAAGCATCTCCGGTCCCAAATCTGGTGACTCGGACAAATCATCCCAAAACAGCGGAGATCGGCACTTCTTGCCGTACAAAGCCTCAAAAGGCGCCATACCGATACTCGCTTGGAAGCTGTTGTTGTAAGAAAACTCGACAAGAGGCAAAGAATCCTGCCAACTAGTGCCAAAGTCTAGCACTAACCGCTCGCAGCATATCCTCTAACGTTTGAATAGTCCCGCTCTGACTTTCCATCTGTCTGCGGATGATAAGCTGTACTCAGATGCAATCGAGTACCCAGTGCCTCCTGAAGACTGTGCCAGAAGTGCGAAGTGAATCTAGGGTCTCTGTCTGAAACGATCGACTTCGGCACTCCATGCAATCTCACAACATTTCTAACATACAACTCAGCCATCTGATCATGACGATACGTCATCCTGTACGGAATAAAACAAGCATACTTCGTCAATCGGTTTATCACTACCCAAATAGCATCGCATCCTCGAACGGATCGTGGTAGCTTTGTGATGAAATCCATGGAAATGTGATCCCATTTCCATTCAAGAACAGATAGACTATGCAACAGACCTCCTGGTCGCTTCCGCTCTGCTTTCACCTGCTGACAATTCAAACACCGAGATACAAACCTCGCTACGTCGCTCTTCATTCTCTTCCACCAAAACTGAATCTTCAGATCGTTATACATCTTACGACCTCCAGGATGAATACTAAACCGACTGCAATGAGCCTCTCGGAGAATACGCTGTCTCAACTCCAAAATATCAGGCACAACAACACGGTTATTCACAAACAAAACATCATCTCTAACCTGGAATTCAGACTGATGTCCCGATCTAACTTTCTCTACTGAAATCTAAATGCTCGGCTCAGACTTCTGTGCTTCTCTGATTGCAACAAACAACTCTGGCTCGGCTTGAATAGCAAACACTCTGATAGTCTCCCTATCTGTTTCAAACTCTAAACCAGAAGTGCAACAATCATCGATCAACTGAGAAACACCGATAGTAGAAAGAGATAAAGAACAAAGCTTTCGGCTCAAGGCATCTGCAACTGCATTAGACTTCCCCGGATAGTACTTGATTTCGCAGTCGAAATCCTTCAACAAGTCTAGCCATCTTCTCTGTCTCATATTCAGCTATGCCTATGAAAACAAGTACTTAAGACTTTTATGATCAGAAAAGATCTCGAAAGACTCACCATAAAGATAGTGACGCCAGATCTTCAGAACAAATACAATCGCAGCTAGTTCTAGATCATGAACCGGATAACGAGTCTCGTGCAGTTTTAGCTGCCTCGATGCATACGCTATCACATGATTATGCTGCATAAGAACACAACCCAAGACTCGGTTAGAAGCATCACAATAGACGGTGAAACCTCCAGTACCCTTCGGAATAGAAAGAATTGGAGCACTGGTCAGTCTCCTCTTCAGATCAACAAAGCTAGCCTCACAATCTGGAGTCCAAAAAAAAGGCGCATTCTTCTGAGTCAGCTGGGTAATTGGCTTGGCAATAGACGAGAAACCCTCGATGAAATGACGGTAATAACCAGCTAAACCCATGAAGCTTCGGATCTCCGGCACTGAAGTAGGTCTAGGCCAATTCATAACCGCTTCAATCTTGCTGGGATCGACAGAAATCCCATCTTCAGAAATAATATGACCGAGAAAGACAACTCGATCTAACCAGAATTCACACTTAGATAGCTTGGCAAACAACTGCTCAACTTGCAAAATCTGCAATACGGTCCTCAATTGCTCTGCATGGTCAGTACGGTTCTTCGAGTAGATAAGAATATCATCGATAAAGATAATGACGAACTCATCTAAATAGCGCTGAAAGATACGGTTAATCAAACCCATAAAAACCACTGGAGCATTAGTCAAACCGAATGGCATGACTATAAACTCGAAATGACCATACATTGTTCTGAATGCGGTCTTAGGAACGTCTTCCTCTCGCACTCTCAACTGGTGATAACCTGACCTCAGATCAATCTTAGAGTAGACAGAAGAACCCTGCAGTTGATCAAAAAGGTCATCTATTTGGGGTAAAGGATACATGTTCTTAACTGTAGCATGATTCAATTGGCGGTAGTCGATACAGAGCCGCATAGAACCATCCTTCTTCCGAACAAAAAGCACAGGAGCACCCCAAGGCGATACACTAGGTCTGATGTATCCCTTGGCAATCAAATCCTCAAGCTGCTCCTTCAACTCTCTCAATTCAATAAGTGCCATACGATAAGGAACTTTTGAAATAGGTTGAGTACCTGGCACTAAGTCAATACTGAATTCGATTTCTCGAATAGGTGGCAAACCAGGAACATCTTCCGGGAACACATCAGCAAATTCTCTAACCACCGGTAAATCTACCAAAGCTGGGCTAGATTTCAGTACATCAACTGCATACACCAAAAATCCTTCTGCACCTTTCTGTAGAAAACGAGTCATAGATAACACTGAAATCAAAGGAATTCTAGATCGAGAACCCTTACCAAAGAATTTCCACTCGTCTGCCATTTCAGGTCTGAACCTGACAACTTTCAGAAAACAATCAACGGTTGCCCTGTACTTGGTTAAAGCATCTATACCAACAATACAATCAAAATATGTCAGTCCAAGTATAATACAGTCGAATTCTAACATATTTCCTTCAAAACACAGTTCACAGTTCCTGATTAATCTGACAGAAACAATTCCTCCACCCAAGGGTGAAGTAACAGCTACTACAGTAGGCAACAACTCGGTAGGCAAAGCATGCAATAACACAAATTTCTCGGAGATAAAGGAATGAGAATCACCTGTATCTATCAAAACATGAGCAGAATGACCAAAAATCGAACAGTTACCTGCTATAACATCATCAGGTGATGCCTGAGCCTGATTCTCTGTCAAGGCAAAAACTCGTGCCTGCTGTATCGGGGGCTGGTTTGCAGTAGGGTTACCTCCCTGTCTGTTCTGCTGCTGGGGCTGGAAAGAGTGCACTGAAGAAGACTGCCTATCGGGTTGAGCTGTAGGTCGAGACGAACTCCCACTCTGAGCTCGATCTCTAAAATGCTGAGGGCACACCTTAGAGAAGTGTCCCGGTTGCTGACAGGTGTTACAATTACCGAAGACTCCCACACACTGATCCGGTGAGTGTCTTCCCCCACACTTGCTGCAGTACAAGGATGATGATCCAGAACTCTGTCCTGAACCAAATTGCTTCAAACCACTGGAACTAGAAGAACTGTTCCCCTGCCTTTTGAACTGTTTACCTATTGCCTTGTACTGATCCTTTCTGTTTCCCCCACTGCTACCACCTTCATACCTCTGCTGCTTGTTCTGATGCTGAGGTGGTTGATTTTGATACTGAGATGGTTGGTTCTGATACTGCCTCTGCTGCTGAGGAGCCACCTGATTACCTCTTTGCCTCCACAAGCCTGCTTCTGCTCCCTTTGCGTGATTCATGGCATCCGCAAAGTTGTTAGGCCTGTTGGTGTTTACCAATGTGAAGACGTCGGGGTTCAAACCATTTATGAACTGATCTGCCTTAGCTTCTTCATCTCCGGAAATTAGCGGTGCAAAACGCAACAGACTATCAAACTTAGCTACGTACTCTTCAATGTTCAGATTCCCTTGCCTCAGATTGGCAAACTCTGCTCCCTTATCTTTGCGATACGAGATAGGGAAAAACCGCTTATAAAACTCAGATTTAAAAAGAGACCAAGTAACTTCCGTACCTCTACTCTCCATTGCTTTCTTCGTCATGATCCACCAGCTCTTAGCAACCCAACGTAGCTGATGAATGACTAACCTGATCCTGCGGTCATCTGTGTAATCAATGGAATCGAACAGGTGATCAATATCATTCAACCAACTCTCACAGTCAACTGGATTTTCTGAACCCAACAACAACGGCGGATTGAACGACTGAAACCTCTTCAGCAAGGTTTCCATAGGCGTCGCTGTAGCATCCATCTCAACCGTTTCAGTACTAGCTTGCTCAGTTGTAGGGATAACTGGCGGTATGTTTCTGTTTATCACTCGACGAGGACCCATCTGATAATCAAAGGTTAGGACACGAGATATCTCAATCGCTACAATCAGTGCCCTTACAACCGCTTGGAATACCGGACACCAGTCGATAACAAAAACAATTATATCTCAAGTAGATCATTCTTTATAAATTAAATCACATAACCATGTAATTCAATAATTCTCAATAATAAAGCATGCTCGCATGGAATTAAGTACACAGTTAAATAATTCAAACACATGCGAGGAGCCAATACACGCAGACTCGATCTACCCCGCTTACTCTAGTTCGACAAAGAATCTTAACTCTTTGATACCACTTAATGTGAGACCTCGGTTCTAAACATCTAATAAAGGAGTAAACTAACTAATAAGAAAGGAAAGGCCAAGACATTTTTTTTTTATAAGGGCCTGCGCGGCCGCGCACGGCGCCATGGCTCATGCGCGGCCGCGCCCTTCCGAGGCGCGGGCGTGCATGATGCCCTGCCCGGCAGGAGCGCAGGCGCACGCTAGGATGCGCGGGCGCGCCTCCCTGGCTGCTCCGGTGCTAGAAATTGCCAAAATCAAGAACATCAAGCCATACAATACTCCGAAACATAAACATGCATTACAAACTTGATTCCTCAAATTAAAACATGAGTTCTGGAGTTCAACAACTAAACCAAAGTCGAGAACATGCAACAACAATATAACGATGAAGTTCGATAACTAAACATTTTCTAACATAAACTAGATTGACATGCTGGAATCAACTTCTAGACCAAGTCTCACTTCTACATCTTTCCCTCGAAGCTAACCATGCCTCTTCTGACTTGTTCCTGACCCACCTGTTGCCAAGTACACATACAAAACAAAGCAACAGCCGGATAACCGGTGAGAATGATAATCCCAGTAAAAGCAACATATCAAGTAATACAACAATAAACATGCTTTCAAGACAACAACGTAATCAATAACAATGAAATGAAATGCATGTCTTTTAAACTAGGATATCAATTCTGATAAACGAGGGATTGCTACTGTGCTTTTGGGATCCCGAGATTGAGATCACGTGATGACTCACCGACTCTCCCAATCGAGGTGGTGCCACGTATCCCACTCCTCTAGGCTTTGAGCAACTATAATGAGTATGCTAGCACTAGGCGAAACGACTACGACCTAGGCCACTCAATTATAGTTCCTAAACGTCTAAACAAAAAGGGCTATTCTGCCCGCTGAAATCAAAGTTGGCTCAAGATGAATGCATAACAGAACATAAAACATAGCCATATAATAAAAGCTCAAGCAAATCAACAAGACACAGTTCCTCATGCTAGAACAAGTGTAGATGCAAGTATGTGCTTTTAAGGAAAACTTGAGAACCAACTGTCCCGAGTATGCTATCCGGTTATCGATGACTGCTTTTACCTTTCAAGGCAGTAGTTCCAACTTCTGGGAAGCTACAACAAAAGATTGTATCAAAGTCTAACCAATTTAAACAACAACAACAAGGCTCAAGGTAATTCTCTATACCATTCTTCGTCCAAATCTCTGAAACGAACAAATGCTGTTAACCCTGGGCTTGACAAACTCCAAAAGAATCTGTTCAGATACAAATCAAAGATCAATAACCCTGATCAACTTACAAGCCAAGTTCAACAACTCAAAAACGGTTCGAAATCCCAAAACTCAAACCGACGGCATAACGGCTAAAAACTGAACAAACCAGAAATGCAGACAGCAGTTCATTACCGATATCAACTCAATTCAATGCTAATACAACAACAACAAGGAAATCCCAACAAATTTCAAAACCCACATTTTCGAAAATGGTTTCCAAAAATCATAACAATTCCGAACGTCGCTCTATTTCAAAACCGACAGATAATAAACGATCAGAACTCTGTCAAGAACAACATACTCGAATCTCAAACGATTCTAACGACATCCAAAAACTAGAATGTATCTGATCGTAGAGAAACTTACGGTATAACGGAGCTCTCGCTGCAGTGATCGATAATCTGCCTTCAGAAATAAATTCCAACGGCCGGATCGAGCTCGGAATGAAATCACAAAGGTTGGAAACTCATTGGGTCGGCTTCAATGGAGATGGCGTGCAAGAAGGAAGAAGGAGAAGACTTTTCAATCTCAATTCTAAGTGTAGATAATATATAAAATCCAATAATTGCGTTTTAGTCCCTGAAATTTCCAAAATTTGCAAAAAGGACCCTGATCAAAATCAAGTCGGCTCGTGAACTCTGTAATCTTCGATTAACTCAAATAAACTCATTTAAGATAAAAACGGGGCGTTACAAGACCATTGCATATTCTAGATCAAAAGGTTAAGATGTTGCGCACCAATGTTATTCCTCTTGTTGTAGTTCAGTGTCAATGCCGAGGCACTGAAAAAGCCACTTGGAAACTTGAGATTCGTATGCGTGCAAATATCTAGAGTTGTTTTTGATTATTTTGTATCTCAGTTGTATCTTGTAAAATATTCAGTTTGAATAAAGGATGATATTCAATATCCTGTTTTGCATACTTAAGATGTAATTTTGAGAACGAAATATCTTAAGTAGGGGGAGAATATAGTAGCCCGGTCCCATTTTACAATATTAATTGACTGAATATGATTAAGGAATGGATGAAGGGATTTAATTGGATTTATTTAAAGAAAGTGGAAAATTGAAGTCGGGTGAGATCGGAGCGTTCGTTCTCAGAACGCAACTTCCAAACCCAACACCAGCTGTCCAATGAGGTGTCAACTTTGTATCGACATGTGACGGAGATCGAACCGTCCGATGTGCTGGCGGGATAGATGTCACAAGATTGTGACATGTGGTGGATCATGCAGATCGGAGCGTCCGATCGTAGGGATCGGAGCGTCCGATCTAGACCTATAAATAGGGGTGTTCATCGGTCGGTTCGGTTTTAATTTGTTCAATTTCGTTTCGATTATCCGGTTTTTGGTTTATGAAAAATGTAATCCGAAGTCAAACCTTTCTACTTTGGTTCGGTTTGGTTTTTGTACTGTAATGAACCAGTTTATATGGTTTGGTTTGGTCGGTTTGATTGTTAATAATACATAACACAATAAAAAAAACATAAATTTCATCTAACATGTAATTTAAATATCCCAACACACAACTTAAAGTTATAGTCATATAGTGAAGAAAAAAAATAACAAACAATACAAGGACAAACATTCAACCACAGTCTTATAATATTTTCAAAAAAACAAAACAAAACAAATTTTGATACGGTTATTCCGATTTTGATATATTAAAATTAATAATATAAATACATTGTAAAATATAATATGTTCTTTTTTTACAAGATTTCTTAGTAAAACCTTTAAAAATAAAGTTTAAATGACTTACATAAATAACAATCAACTAAAAATTACATAAAAAAATAATTAACTAATCAACTATAAATTAAATAAACAACAACAATTAATTAAATAAACAACAATTAACTAAAAATTATTCAAAATGATTATTCATTCACTAAATATCATCTCATCACATAACATATATAATATAAATAAAAAATATAAATAAAATTATTAATTTAATTCAATTTTGATTTTTTCGGTATGTTCGGTTTTGATATATATAATCCAAAACCGAACCAAATAAACTTCGTTTTTAATATTTATATCCGAATTACAAAATACGGTTTTTGGTTTGGTTCGGTTCGGTGTTCGATTTTTTCGCTTTGGATTTTCGTTTTTTTCGGTTTTATCCGAAATATGAACACCGTTACCTATAAATATAGGATCCGAGATTTCATTTCCTTGCCAATTCACACACTTCCTCTCTCGGTTCATGGGTTGTTTAGGGGCTTCCTAGCCTTATTTATCAAGGGGCGGAGCCTTGGCGAGGCGTCCAGAAGTCGTAGCGGAGTTGTGCCCAAGTTCTGGGGCATTCGACAACAAAGGGCCGACGACGGACAGAGGTATTCCTAAGTTCTCTATAAATAGTTAGGGAGTATGATATAGTTTAGTTAAGGCTTTTAGAGCAAGAATTTAATGTGAGTATTTTGCATTGTAGTACGGACTATAGGCTTGGACTTAGAGCTGGTATAGTTTGCCTAGTAAATAAGGTACGAAAGTACAGTTCGAGATATCCTAACTGAGTATGCATATATTATGTGTTGCATTATTTATATGGCATGATTTTATTTGTATATACTTGTCATGATATTATGTTGCATCCATGAGCATATTGATCCTGTATTCTTGAGTTAGCTTATAGTAGGGTGATGAAACTTAAAATTTGTAATTATTTATATGTTAAAAAGTGTGTTTTAAAATTTAAGTTTAATTAAAATTATGAAGTTGTATTATTTTAGTGTTATGTGTTTATATTTAAATGTTTTACTAAAATATTGTATTTTACGGTTTACGCAGGTTTGGTAAAAATAAAATTACTCAAGCTACAGAGGTCATAATGGAGTAATCTCAAAACCTGTAGAATCACAAAAGAGGCATCTTCAACTTTGTAGAAGACAAGAAATTCCAAAAACTTCATTAAGATGATCAAAATAATCAAACATCAAAATGGAGATAGATTTACTTTTACTATGACCAGCTTGGAGTAAAAATATCATAAGTATTTCATATGTTATCCAAAAGGGGTGAATGAGTTGTCCAAACACATCTACACAAAATATCCTACGTGTTCTATGTTGAAAAGAAAGGCTGAATCGGTGGTCTAAGGCATCAAACATGTCAATTAAAGTTGGGTCATGGTATTGACATTCAAGGAGACAAGCACCCACCAACTTTACTATTTCACATTTAATGAGCCTTGGACTCTTGCTCTCATTTGGCCTATAAATAGATGTGTTGTATAAGCTTTGTAGTGTGTAAGAGTGTAGAGAATTCTTCATTTGTAAAATAAATATTGTGTGTGTGAGAATAAAAGTTTGAGTGTGCAAGTTTCTCAAGTTCAAGTATGAAATTTCTTTTATCTTTATTCTTGAGTTTCATGTTCATGGAAAGCTAAATCTTTTTATGTCAAGGTGAAAAGGTTTCATTGTTGGTCAAGTAAGATTGTCTATATTTTGTATATTCTTTTCTTTTCTATTTTTATTTTTACTAATTGATCTTTATTTGTAGGTATAATTTTGGATGATTTGTTGTTATCTATTTACATCAAATGCTTGGTACCTTGAATGTGGTTACCTTGATTTGTTGTCAAATATGATACAATAAATACTACAATAATTATATACTATAAATATATGTATCTATTTATAATAAAGTCATATATATTATTTAGACGATAGCGCGACACTGTCGGTTGTTCTAAATAATATATTGTGATTTGAACTAACATTTACTTTCTCGCATCTAACTTTTACTTTATCGCAACTAACATTTACTTTTCCGCAACTAACATTTACTTTCTCGCATCTAACTTTTACTTTTCCGCAACTAACATTTACTTTATCGCATCTAACATAAAGTCATATATTTTATTTAGACGATAGCGTGGCTCTGCCGGATGTTCTAAATAAAATATTGTGATTTGATCTAACATTTACTTTTATGTCAATTTATATTTATGCATTTATATATATATTATGGGTACCATGTATTAAATATCGGTTGATATTAATATAGTGGGAACTATATTATATGATATACTTGTTTAAATATTTCATTGTTCTTTTATGTTTATTTTTATTTTAGTTTCTTTTATTTATTTTTATTAAGCAATCTTAAATAAACCAACAATGAACCTTTGAAACCTTGACAATTTTATAATTTGTGTATTTGAAGTTTTATAATAATATTTTCATCTATAATATATTATTGCTAAAATTAAACTTACAACATCCTCTCCGTGGATCGATCTCGTACTCACGAGTATATTACTTGCAGACAACCTACACTTGGGTGAATTACAATTTAAGTTGTAGCAAGTTTTTGGCGCCGTTGCCGGGGAGGTATTTGATTATGTAAAAACAATTTTGCAGCCAAGCAAAAAAAAAACAAAAACAAAAACAAAAAAAAAATGGGTTTATTCTTTGTAAATCATCCTATCTTATTTTCAATATTAGGTTATTTGATTGTCTGCTTTACTAGCCATTTTCAAAGAGTGTATAATTTCTTCCAACTCCATGAGTGAAAAACAGCTATATATGAAATACTTTAACCCGAGAGAATATGGAGTTGAGACTTTTACATTAATATTCTTGATGATATACATGTTATGAAAATGATTTCTATTATCCTTTTAATTATATTATTCTCAAAGTTTTTAGAAAATATTTATGTAAAAAAAAGAAATTATATATATTTAATATTTTGATATTGTGTGAAATATATATGTATAGCCCATCCAATTACATATTGATATATTGGTTGATAATGAGATTTATAAATAAACATATGATCTCCTCACAAGTGTGATTTTAAAATTTCAAAGTTTGCAAATTTAAATATATATATTAAGGAATAAAAATCTAACTTGTGATTTTATGATATTTTATGATATTTTATTACTAAGGGACTAGTAATTAGCCGGTTTGGGGGTGTGATGAAACTTAAAATTTGTAATTATTTATATGTTAAAAAGTGTGTTTTAAAATTTAAGTTTAATTAAAATTATGAAGTTGTATTATTTTAGTGTTATGTGTTTATATTTAAATGTTTTACTAAAATGTTGTATTTTACGGTTTACGCAGGTTTGGTAAAAATAAAATTACTCAAGCTACAGAGGTCATAATGGAGTAATCTTAAAACCTGTAGAATCACAAAAGAGGCATCTTCAACTTTGTAGAAGACAAGAAATTCCAAAAACTTCATTAAGATGATCAAAATAATCAAACATCAAAATGGAGATAGATTTACTTTTACTATGACCAGCTTGGAGTAAAAATATCATAAGTATTTCATATGTTATCCAAAAGGGGTGAATGAGTTGTCCAAACACATCTACACAAAATATCCTACGTGTTCTATGTTGAAAAGAAAGGCTGAATCGGTGGTCTAAGGCATCAAACATGTCAATTAAAGTTGGGTCATGGTATTGACATTCAAGGAGAAGCACCCACCAACTTTACTATTTCACATTTAATGAGCCTTGGACTCTTGCTCTCATTTGGCCTATAAATAGATGTGTTGTATAAGCTTTGTAGTGTGTAAGAGTGTAGAGAATTCTTCATTTGTAAAATAAATATTGTGTGTGTGAGAATAAAAGTTTGAGTGTGCAAGTTTCTCAAGTTCAAGTATGAAATTTCTTTTATCTTTATTCTTGAGTTTCATGTTCATGGAAAGCTAAATCTTTTTATGTCAAGGTGAAAAGGTTTCATTGTTGGTCAAGTAAGATTGTCTATATTTTGTATATTCTTTTCTTTTCTATTTTTATTTTTACTAATTGATCTTTATTTGTAGGTATAATTTTGGATGATTTGTTGTTATCTATTTACATCAAATGCTTGGTACCTTGAATGTGGTTACCTTGATTTGTTGTCAAATATGATACAATAAATACTACAATAATTATATACTATAAATATATGTATCTATTTATAATAAAGTCATATATATTATTTAGACGATAGCGCGACACTGTCGGTTGTTCTAAATAATATATTGTGATTTGAACTAACATTTACTTTCTCGCATCTAACTTTTACTTTATCGCAACTAACATTTACTTTTCCGCAACTAACATTTACTTTCTCGCATCTAACTTTTACTTTTCCGCAACTAACATTTACTTTATCGCATCTAACATAAAGTCATATATTTTATTTAGACGATAGCGTGGCTCTGCCGGATGTTCTAAATAAAATATTGTGATTTGATCTAACATTTACTTTTATGTCAATTTATATTTATGCATTTATATATATATTATGGGTACCATGTATTAAATATCGGTTGATATTAATATAGTGGGAACTATATTATATGATATACTTGTTTAAATATTTCATTGTTCTTTTATGTTTATTTTTATTTTAGTTTCTTTTATTTATTTTTATTAAGCAATCTTAAATAAACCAACAATGAACCTTTGAAACCTTGACAATTTTATAATTTGTGTATTTGAAGTTTTATAATAATATTTTCATCTATAATATATTATTGCTAAAATTAAACTTACAACATCCTCTCCGTGGATCGATCTCGTACTCACGAGTATATTACTTGCAGACAACCTACACTTGGGTGAATTACAATTTAAGTTGTAGCATAGGGTGCTCACCCTACTTGTAGGGGATGGTTGGACACGTTGACTCGTGTTAGGTCGCAAGTAGAATCCACTGTCGGTATATGAGCCACCTCCTTATGCGACGACACAGCGTGCTATATGCCATGGGCCCGGTCTATGAGCAGTTTTCTTGACCTTGTGTTTTGGTACCCGTAAACTTGCATGCATGCACATATAATATTTGTATAATAATAATCTCATATTGAGTGTTTTATGCTCACGTCCAGTTATTTTTTTCTGTCTAGACACCCCATTCGATGGGGCAGTTGCAGGTATTTCTCCTGAAGATTTGGAGATTAGGTGATGACCAAGGCATGATTGCGGGGTCAGCCACTAGGTTTTACCTTTTGGTATTAAGCTATTTATGATTTCCGCATTTAATCTGATCTAGATTATTTATTGTTTAACTGCATGCGTAAGTTTCTGATTAGTAGGTGATCATGGTGCGGGTCACTACAAAACTGGTCTAGGCTTCAACATGAATGACAACAGTTCATCTGAAATCAATACTCAGTCGTTCCTGTAAAAGAACAGTTCAAAGTATTTGAAATTTTTGAGATCCAGAACAATATATGAACATCTTGAGCCTAAAATTATTGTTGAACCTCCAATAACCCAACAGAGCAAACGTTTTCATAAAGGGTTGGGATATGTTGAGCTAGCCAGAAAGTTCAAAATCTAGAATGACTATGACCAGACCAAATAGGTATGGAAATGGTCAGGACAGACAGAACTTTATAATGACAAAACATAAACCATATTTCAAAAACAAATTTGATCCAAAGATATATTGGAAGCCTAACATGAATAATCTGTCTGACTATTATACTAGGCACACACAGAACAATCCACAAAAGGTATCAGCTCGATCACATAGTCTTGGAAAAATGTACAATGGAAAGTTTGTAAAAATAATTCAAGTATGGATTCCCAAGGGATTAATCGAGCATGGACCCAAATAGATATGAGTACCAAAGTTATTTTCATTTGTGATTTCATATCAAAATAAGTGAGCTGGTAAAGCAATCGATCTGGTATCTGGACAGTGGATGCTCTAGACATATGACTGGGGAAATCAAGTTGTTATCTAATTTCTCACAAGGCTCTGGACCAAAAATCACATTCGAAGACAACTCAAAAGGTATGACTATGGGTAAGGGTAAGCTTATCCATGGTAATATAGTTATTAAAGACGTATTGTTAGTATAAAATCTAATGTACAATTTGATAAGAATAAGTCAATTGTGTCATTACAACTATTCTGTAGAATTTCAAAAACATACTTTCTTTGTTAAATATTTGACTGGACTAGCCATCATAACAAGAGAAAGAAGTGGAAATACATATCGAGTTAACTGGCCAGCATAACCAAGTGATTCTATATGTTGTTGGAAAACGGTGTTCAGATCAATCAGAATTGATACCCGGTGCAGCGGAAGTTTTAAATTTTTATATGGAACGATTCCATATCATGGGTATCAAAACTTTACGATTAAATTGTGCGTGTAAAAATTAAATAACAATTAAATTTTTACCTTGAATCTCGAAACGAGATTATGGACACCAACAGATAACTCTGCTCTTGTTGTATATCCCAGGAACTGATGGACGAACAATTCTTCAATCAGGTCCACGAACAGAATTCGAATCCCTCTGATAGATTGCACTAGAAAATCTATCAGAAGTTTCTACGAAGAGAATTAACGAATTTGATCCGTTAAACCAGACTGCAAATTCGAAATTCACAGACTGGATTTCAGAGAGAAAAACACAGAGAGGGGGGGCGGCCACTCTAGGTCTCAAAACCCTAGTGTTCGAAAATTATGAGACTTGTGTCTAATTTTTGCACTACAATAACTTATTTATAATGTGGGCTGCTAACAGCTTAGGGCCCATTAGTCATAAGTTAAAGCCTGACAAGCAAAGCCTGCATATTCAGAAATTAATATAAAATTCATCGTGACTCAGATTGATAAACCAATTTCACCAATGTGCACAGAAACCATTTCTGCATCTTTTAAAGTCAAGATAAATTTTCTGAATCCGAATTCAGTGATTTCCAAAAATGCCCATCCCTATGTCATTTTAGAAAATCTTACTCTTCTACTCTGATATAAGAAGTCCCACTTCTTTATTCACTAAATTTAACTCTTTAAATTTAATTATCTCAACGGGGATTAAAAAACCATTACTTGTGTGACCCTCAATAGTTCAGGGATACAGCTAGTCATGGGCTCACAACTTTTTGTGACTCGGAACAACAATTTCCGACTTGCCCATCGAATCATGGTAAGAGCGCCTAGCAACATCGCCCCATGATTCCCTAGGTATCACTGATAGTGCCTGCAAGAACCAATAGATTTTGGTTAGCGTACAGTACGGTCCCTTCATCCATATATCCCGATCGAATCAACAACTATTGGTAAATCGAGAGTCGTTCGAGATTCGATAACTATGCAGTGCATCTTGAAGATCAAATAGTGACATCGCATGTGCTACTAAGAAACCATTTCTTAAAACACATCATGTACTCTGGCCAGAGATTCGTCACACTAATATCTCCTCAGATTGCATAGGATATCCACACTAGCAAGTATGTGGTGAATCCTTGACAACAAAGCATCGACTCCTATATGTGTCGTAACTGTACCCAATCCCGACACCTGATGACCCCAATAGAGTCGGTAAACGAGTCAAAGTACAGTACTAGCATATAGAGTCTCAATGATGTTTCAAGTAGTAAGGACTAATGGTATACAACCAAAACCGCGGACTTTATCCACTCGATAAGTGATAACTACTTGGAAAGTCCGGATAGGGTAGTTCGATCATTCATCGTATGAATATCTATTTGCATGCTTTGAACATCTCTATGTTCCATACCAATGAAACGTGGTACTCGGCATCGCAAATGCTAGTCTCAATCTCGAGCGATCCTTATCCTTATTAACGGACGGCTCAATCGACTAGGAACTGTTTAGAATATACAGTGACTATAAGATGTGTTTCATGATAGCCATCCCCATGTGCCACCACATCTTACATATACTATAGTATATTCAAGGTCTTCATCTAAACATCTTATAGTATGTCACAACATAATAATATGATAAAAGATAAAATAAATGCCATTATAAAAAATGTAAATTATATTATACAAAAGATTGTTTATACATAGAGTCATAAAAGCCCTTAGCCACAAGTTGGCTCACCGGGCACCCACTCTTTCAATCTCCCACTTGCCCTAAAGCAAACTAGTCATACTACGTAGTCTCATTGCTTCGCGATGTTTGTCAAATAATGGTCCTGGCAAGGGCTTAGTAAGTGGATCAGCGATATTGTCTGCAGAGGCCACTCTCTCGACAGTGATGTCTCCTCTTTCCACGATCTCCCGGATGATGTGGTATTTCCTCAGTACGTGTTTGGATCTTTGATGAGACCTTGGTTCCTTTGCCTGAGAAACGGCACCCGTGTTGTCACAGTACACCGGGACTGGACCAATAGCTTCAGGAATAACGCCCAACTCTTGGACGAAATTCCTCATCCAAACGGCCTCTTTAGCAGCAGCTGATGCCGCAATGTATTCTGCCTCAGTGGTGGAATCCGCTGTGGTGTCCTGCTTGGAACTCTTCCAAGAGACAGCACCGCCATTGAGCATGAACACAAATCCAGAGGTTGACTTCGAGTCATCCACGTCACTTTGGAAGCTAGAGTCGGTATAGCCTTCCAATTTCAGTTCTCTTCCTCCATAAACCATGAATACATTCTTAGTTCTTCTCAAGTACTTAAGAATATCCTTCACGGCTTTCCAATGCATTTGACCGGGATTGGCTTGATATCTGCTCGTGACACTCAGAGCAAATGCCACATCCGGTCTGGTGGATATCATCCCATACATGATACTCCCTATGGCTGACGCATATGGTATGTGTGTCATTTTCTCTATCTCTTCATCAGTCTTGGGACACATAGACTTGGATAGAGAGACTCCATGACACATAGGTAGATGTCCTCTCTTGGACTCATCCATTGAAAACCTTTTCAATATAGTGTCGATGTAGGTAGCTTGAGTAAGTTCTATCATTCTCTTAGATCTATCTCTATAGATCTGTATCCCTAGAATATAGGATGCCTCACCCAAATTCTTCATCGAGAATCTACCTGATAACCATATCTTTGTTGACTACAACATCCCTACATCATTCCCAATGAGTAAGATGTCATCAACATAAAGTACTAAGAATGTCACAGCATCCTTAAATACTTTCTTGTACACGCACGGTTCCTCCGGGTTCTTGATGAAACCAAAATCCTTTATTGTTTCATCAAATTTCTGGTTCCAACTTCTTGATGCTTGTTTGAGACCATAGATCGATCTCTGAAGCTTGCATACCTTATGCTCGCTTCCCATGGATGTGAATCCCTCGGGCTGCATCATATAGATTTCTTCCTTAATGTTTCCATTAAGAAATGCAGTCTTCACATCCATTTGTCATATCTCATAGTCATACCATGCTGCTATGGCACTAAGAATTCTTATGGACTTGAACATTGCGACTGGTGAAAAAGTTTCATCATAGTCAACTCCTTGTCTTTGAGTATAACCTTTTGCCACCAATCGTGCCTTGTAGGTCAGTACCTTTCCATCAGGCCCAAGTTTTCTCTTATAGATCCATTTACACCCTATTGGAACAATTCCATCGGGAGGATCTACTAAAGTCCAAACTTGGTTTGTATGCATCGAATCTATTTCCGACTGCATAGCTTCAAGCCATAAATTTGAATCTGCATCAGAAATTGCTTCCTTGAGGTTTCTTGGATCACATCCAATGTCGGGTTCACTTTGATCCCCTTCAAGAAGAAAACCATATCTAATAGGAGGCCTAGAAGTCCTCTCGGATCTTCTAGTAATAGGCGTGTCAATTAATGGTTCTTGAGGTGTAGGATCATTATTTTGTATCTTGGGTTCTTCTCGAATTTCTTCGAGTTCCTGAAATGGTGGGTGCCCGGTGAGCCAACTTGTGGCTAAGGGCTTTTATGACTCTATGTATAAACAATCTTTTGTTTAATATAATTTACACTTTTATAATGACATTTACTTTATCTTTTATCATAATATTATGTTGTGACATACTATAAGATGTTTAGATGAAGACCTTGAATATACTATAGTGTATGTAAGATGTGGTGGCACATGGGGATGGCTATCATGAAACACATCTTATAGTCACTGTATATTCTAAACAGTTCCTAGTCGATTGAGCCGTCCGTTAATAAGGATAAGGATCGCTCGAGTTTGAGACTAGCATTTGCGATGCCGAGTACCACGTTTCATTGGTATGGAACATAGAGATGTTCAAAGCATGCAAATGGATATTCATACGATGAATGATCGAACTACCCTATCCGGACTTTCCAAGTGGTTATCACTTATCGAGTGGATAAAGTCCGCGGTTTTGGTTGTACACCATTAGTCCTTACTACTTGAAACATAATTGAGACTCTATATGCTAGTACTGTACTTTGACTCGTTTACCGACTCTATTGGGGTCATCAGGTGTCGGGATTGGGTATAGTTACGACACATATAGGAGTCGATGCTTTGTTGTCAAGGATTCACCACATACTTGCTAGTGTGGATATCCTATGAAATCTGAGGAGATATTAGTGTGACGAATCTCTGGCCAGAGTACATGATGTGTTTTAAGAAATGGTTTCTTAGTAGCAAATTCGATGTCACTATTTGATCTTCAAGATGCATTGCATAGTTATCGAATCTCGAATGACTCTCGATTTACCAATGGTTGTTGATTCGATCGGGATATATGGATGAAGGGACAGTACTGTACGCTAACCAAAATCTATTGGTTCTTGCAGGCACTATCAGTGATACCTAGGGAATCATGGGGCGATGTTGCTAGGCGCTCTTACCATGATTCGATGGGCAAGTCGGAAATTGTTGTTCCGAGTCACAAGGAGTTGTGAGCCCACGGCTAGCTGTATCCATGAACCATTGAGAGTCACACAAGTAATGGATTTCTAATCCCCGTTGAGATAATTAAATTTAAAGAGTTAAATTTAGTAAATAAAGAAGTGGGACTTCTTTTATCAGAGTAGAAGAGTAAGATTTCCTAAAATGACATAGGGATGGGCATTTTTGGAAATCACTGAATTCGGATTCAGAAAATTTATCTTGACTCTAAAAGATGCAGAAATGGTTTCTGTGCACATTGGTGAAATTGGTTTATCAATCTGAGTCACGATGAATTTTATATTAATTTCTGAACATGCGGGCTTTGCTTGTCAGGCTTGAACTTATGACTAATGGGCCCTAAGCTGTTAGCAGCCCACATTATAAATAAGTTATTGCAGTACAGAAATTATACAACAGAGGTCACAAAATTTTCGAAAACCCTAGCTGTTCTCTCTATGTGACCGCCCCCTCTCCTCTCTCTGTTCGAAAATTCCAGCCTGTGAATTTCGAATTTTCAGTCTGGTTTAACGGATCAAATTCGTTAATTCTCTTCGTAGAAACTTCAGATAGATTTTCTAGTGCAATCTATCAGAGGGATTAAACTTCTGTTCGTGGACCTGATTGAAGAATTGTTCGTCCATCAGTTCCTGGGATATACAACAAGAGCAGAGTTATCTGTTGGTGTCCATAATCTCGTTTCGAGATTCAAGGTAAAAATTTAATTGTTATTTAATTTTTACACGCACAACTTAATCGTAAAGTTTTGATACCCATGATATGGAATCGTTCCATATAAAATTTTAAAACTTCCGCTGCACCGGGTATCAATTCTGATTGATCTGAGCGCCGTTTTCCAACAGTGGTATCAGAGACAGGTTGCTCAGATCAAGCGATTAAATTAATCGATTGTACAAAATTTTTAAGCCTCGGTTTTTGAAACAAAACAAATTTTTAAAATTAAATTTTTGACGGGCAAAACACGGGCAGCGATTGTCGCTGCCCGGCCCGAGCTCCTTTTGGGGCGCGGGCTGCCCAGGATCGTCCCGGGCGGCCCGGGAAAATTAATTTTATTTTTAATTAAAATTTTAATATGTTAAAATTCTATTTTTGGTCTGATCGAAAATTATTTTTTGATTGTTCCACGAGGCATCGGATCGAATTGTTCGAGTCCGAAAATTTTAAAATTGATTTTTGGATAAATTTGAATTTTTGAAAAATTTATAGATTTTATCCGTTAAATCAGATTTTATGAAATTAATTATTTTTGGTACAATTGATGATAAGATATGATCTTATGAAATATTGAGTAAAATATGATTTTATGTATAAAATTGGATTTTATATGTAAAATATGATTTTATTTGATAAAAAGATAAAATATGATTTTGTATGTAAAATAAGATTTTATATATGGAATATGATTTTATCCTAATTTAATTGCCATTGCATGTTATCCAATAAATTAATTTTGAATTAAATATTATTGGATAAGGATGATCGATTGCCATGACCAATTTCGTAGGTGTATGTTAGGGAATTTACATTTGTTTTTATTGTTGTTGGATTTATTAATGGGCCTGGTTTATGGCCCAATATGAATTGTCATATGTAATAAAAGTGGGCCTGGTTTATGGCCCGTTCCCACCCTTTAAAATGTATCCCCTACTTGTCATAGTTATTTATTGTAAATACATTATACTTAGTGGGAGATGAAGATTTGAAGACGGAGGTGGGCCCAGCAGACAATAAAGACTGAAGAAATGTAAATTGGAAGCACAATGTAATAGGATTGCATTGCATACTTGCATATCACCTAGGATTGGACTTAGACTCGTGATTGGCAACCATGGGTCGATTAGTAATGGAATCGATCATCATAAAATATAATATATGATATTATCGTTGTATGCATGTTTAGACTAAATTGTATGAATCCCGCAAGCATACAAATTTTAAATGATGAGACAAATTTTCAAAATTAAAATCCCTCATTTTAAATATGATTTAAAATTGATATCAAGATTAAAAGGGAATTTAAATATTGTTTAAATGTTCCTACCTTCCATCAACGATCAATGTATGAGATGCTACCCGCGGATACGATCCGTCTCATATTATTGGGGGGGCCCGTTCGTCGGAAAGCTGTACATTGGATCGACACATGTTGTAAGTTGGGTGGAACTCCCATGGGATTTGCTCATATTATTGGGGATCCACATGGCGACCGTCCATCACAACTTAATATTGATGGGTCATCTTGACGTGTCACAATAAACGGCGTCATATTATTGGGCCCTTATTGGACATGAGGTAAAAACGTGGAGGTTTCTTTGGAAGCAATTGGGCTCTACCTTTTGAAAATTATGGTTGGCTGATATTATTCGGGACCATAGTTTGTCAATTGGACTCCATGTTCCCACTAAGGAAAACAGTTTCCCGTTTTCACTATAGGGTAGTGAAATCGTTAAAATAGTGGGAGTGAGATTCATAAAATAAATTTCGCCTATTTTATGTCTTAGTAAATTAATTAAACAATCACTGATTATTGTCTGTTTCTTTTCAGTATTTCATTAAGATGAATTCGCGCAATCCACTATTCTCTATTCTCGAACAAAATAAACTGACTGGCGCAAACTATACGGAATGGTTCCGTAAGTTGAAGATTGTCTTGACCTCGGAGAAGATGCTCTACGTGTTAGAAAAATCTCCTCCGAAGGAAGCACCAGCTGATATAAGTCCGGAAGAGTTGGCCAAACTTGATAAATGGTGGGACCATGATATCAAGGCCAAATGCTATATGCAAGCTTCGATGTCTGATGAACTCCAGAGGCGATTTGAGGATACCGTGAATGCTGCTGACATTCACGTACAACTCAAGGAACTTTTTGGGGCTCAATCGAGAGCTGAAAGGTTCGCTACTGTAAAAGAGTTAATGACGTGTCGCATGCGTGAAGGGACTTCGGTCCGTGATCATGGGATACGCGTGATTTGGCTCATTCAGAAGTTGGTAACGCTTGATTTGGTATTGGAGCATGAACTCAATGTGGACTTATTACTTCTCTCTCTTCCTTCATCGTTTGACGGTTTTGTGGTGAATTTCAATATGAACAAGATAGAGGCCTCCCTTGAAGAGATGGTCAATATGCTTGTAACTTATGAAGCCACTTTAAAGAAGGATAAACCGGTTCTCTTGGTAGGCTCCTCTTCTTCTGCTAAGAAGGGGCCAAGTACAAAGTGTAAGAAACTTTCTGCCCCATCCAAGAAAACCGGACCCGAGAAGAAGAACAAGACAAAGGCTTCAAACATGGAAAAGTCCAAGGATGTTTGCCATCACTGATAGAAACTCGGTCATTGGAAACGTCACTACAAGGAATATCTAGAGCAGTTGCGAACTGCGAAGGGTATGTTTTATGTTGAAATAAATGTTTCACTTAATACTAATTCTTGGGTATTGGATACCGGATGTGGATCTCACATTTGCAATGATTTGCAGGTGATGACAAGAAGTTGCAAGCTTAGAATGGGTGAGACCCAGCTGAGGCTCGGAAATGGTTCTAGAGTTGAAGCCAAAGCTGTGGGAGACGTTTATTTAATTTTGCAGAACGATTTTAAGTTACTTTTGAGAGATGTTTTATTTGTTCCAGATTTGATTAAAAACATTATTTCTGTTTCTATGCTTGATAGAGATGGTTTTTCTTGCAATTTTGTGAATGGGATTTGCAAAATTTACAAGAATGAATGTTTGATTGGAAATGGACAACTTGAAAACGATCTATATAACTTAAAATTAAAAGACGTTCCAATAAATTATGTTGATAAACCGGTAACAACGAACAAAAGGAAAAACGATAGTCAAAACCCGGCAAATCTTTGGCATGCTAGGCTAGGTCATATTTCCTCAAGGAGGATGAACAAGCTAGTGAGAGAGGGCATGTTTGATATGTCTGATATTAAATCTCTACCTACTTGTGAATCCTGCCTGAAAGGAAAAATGACTAAATCTCCATTCAAGGGGAAACCTGAGCGTAGTCAAAATCTGTTGGATTTGATCCATACAGATGTTTGTGGTCCATTTAGAATTGGTACTCAATTTGGCCACACCTACTTCATTACCTTTACTGATGATTATTCAAGGTATGAGTATTTATATTTAATGAAATATAAGTCTGAAGCATTTGAAAAGTTCAAACAATTCAAGGCTGAAGTAGAAAACAAGCTAGGTAAAAGTATTAAAGGACTTCGATCGGATCGAGGTGGAGAATACTTGAGTACCGAGTTTTTGAGCTATCTAAAAGAGAATGGGATTCTCTCTCAGTGGACTCCTCCTATGACACCTCAGCTGAATGGTGTATCGGAGCGTCGTAATCGAACTTTGTTGGACATGGTTCGATCCATGATGAGCTTCACTGAGCTTCCACCTTCGTTTTGGGGCTACGCGCTTGAAACGGCGGTGTTGTTGTTGAACAACATCCACACCAAAGCAGTGGATAAAACACCATACGAGTTATGGAATGGCAAAACTCCTAAGTATTCGTACTTGAGGATTTGGGGATGTCCAGCTTACGTGAAGCAGACAGTGGGAGATAAGTTGGATAGTCGATCCACCTTATGTTATTTTGTAGGGTATACGAAGAATTCAATCGGATATTATTTCTATCATCCTACTGAAACAAAAGTGTTTGTTTCAAGGAATGCCACCTTCTTGGAGAAGGAGTTCTTATTGGATAAGAAATTCGAGATGATGGAACTCGAATAAATTCGAGAAGAACCCAAAATACAAAATAATGATCCCATACCTCAAGAATCTTTAGAGGACACGCCTATACCTAGAAGATCCGAGAGGACTTCTAGACCTCCTATTCGATATGGTCTTCTTCTTGAAGAGGATCAAGATGAACCCGACGTTGGATGTGATCCAAGAAACTTCAAGGAAGCAATTTCTGATGCGAATTCAAATTTATGGCTTGAAGCTATGCAGTCGGAAATAGATTCGATGCATACAAACCTAGTTTGGTCTTTAGTAGATCCTCCCGATGGAATTGTTCCAATAGGGTGTAAATGGATCTACAAGAGAAAGCTTGGGCCTGATGGTAAGGTATTGACCTACAAGGCACGATTGGTGGCGAAAGGTTATACTCAAAGACAAGGAGTTGACTATGATGAAACCTTTTCACCAGTTGCAATGTTCAAGTCCATAAGAATCTTTATTGCCATAGCTGCTTGGTATGACTATGAGATATGACAAATGGATGTGAAGACTGCATTTCTTAATGGAAACATTAAGGAAGAGATCTATATGACGCAGCTTTAGGGATACACATCCATGGGAAGCGAGCATAAGGTATGCAAGCTTCAGATATCAATATATGGTCTCAAACAAGCATCAAGAAGTTGGAACCAGAAATTTGATGAAACAATAAAGGATTTTGGTTTCATCTTAGTACTTTATGTTGATGACATCCTACTCATTGGGAATGACGTAGGGATGTTGCAGTCAACAAAGATATGGTTATCAGGTAGATTTTCGATGAAGGATTTGGGTGAGGCATCCTATATTCTAGGGATACAGATCTATAGAGATAGATCTAAGAGAATGATAGGACTCACTCAAGCAACCTACATCGACACTATATTGAAAAGGTTTTCAATGGATGGGTCCAAGAGAGGACATCTACCTGTGTGTCATGGAGTTTCTCTATCCAAGTCCATGTGTCCCAAGACTGATAAAGAGATAGAGAAAATGACACATGTACCATATGCGTCAGCCATAGGTAGTATCATGTATGGGATGATATCTACCAGACCGGATGTAGCATTTGCTCTGAGTGTCACGAGCAGATATCAAGCCAATCCCGGTCAAATGCATTGGAAAGCCGTGAAGGACAATCTTAAGTACTTACGAAGGACTAAGAATATGTTCATGGTATATGGAGGAAGAGAATTGAAATTGGAAGGCTATACCGACTCTAGCTTCCAAAGTGACGTGGATGACTCGAAGTCAACCTCTGGATTTGTGTTCATGCTCAATGGCAGTGCTGTCTCTTGGAAGAGTTCCAAGCAGGACACCACAGCGGATTCCACCACTGAGGCAGAATACATTGCGGCATCAGCTGCTGCTAAAGAGGCCGTTTGGATGAGGAATTTCGTCCAAGAGTTGGGCGTCATTCCTGAAGCTGTTGGTCCAGTCCCGGTGTACTGTGACAACATGGGTGCCATTGCTCAGGCAAAGGAACCAAGGTCTCATCAAAGATCCAAACACATACTGAGGAAATACCACATCATCCGGGAGATCGTGGAAAGAGGAGACATCACTGTCGAGAGAGTGGCCTCTGCAGACAATATCGTTGATCCACTTACTAAGCCCTTGCCAGGACCATTTTTTGACAAACATCGCGAAACAATGGGACTACGTAGTATGACTAGTTGGCTTTAGGGAAAGTGGGAGATTGAAAGAGTGGGTGCCCGGTGAGCCAACTTGTGGCTAAGGGCTTTTATGACTCTATGTATAAACAATCTTTTGTTTAATATAATTTACACTTTTATAATGGCATTTACTTTATCTTTTATCATAATATTATGTTGTGACATACTATAAGATGTTTAGATGAAGACCTTGAATATACTATAGTGTATGTAAGATGTGGTGGCACATGGGGATGGCTATCATGAAACACATCTTATAGTCACTGTATATTCTAAACAGTTCCTAGTCGATTGAGCCGTTCGTTAATAAGGATAAGGATCGCTCGAGATTGAGACTAGCATTTGCGATGCCGAGTACCACGTTTCATTGGTATGGAACATAGAGATGTTCAAAGCATGCAAATGGATATTCATACGATGAATGATCGAACTACCCTATCCGGACTTTCCAAGTGGTTATCACTTATCGAGTGGATAAAGTCCGCGGTTTTGGTTGTACACCATTAGTCCTTACTACTTGAAACATCATTGAGACTCTATATGCTAGTACTGTACTTTGACTCGTTTACCGACTCTATTGGGGTCATCAGGTGTCGGGATTGGGTACAGTTATGACACATATAGGAGTCGATGCTTTGTTGTCAAGGATTCACCACATACTTGCTAGTGTGGATATCCTATGCAATCTGAGGAGATATTAGTATGACGAATCTTTGGCTAGAGTACATGATGTGTTTTAAGAAATGGTTTCTTAGTAGCACATGCGATGTCACTATTTGATCTTCAAGATGCATTGCATAGTTATCGAATCTCGAACGACTCTCGATTTACCAATGGTTGTTGATTCGATTGGGATATATGGATGAAGGGACCGTACTGTACGCTAACCAAAATCTATTGGTTCTTGCAGGCACTATCAGTGATACCTAGGGAATCATGGGGCGATGTTGCTAGGCGCTCTTACCATGATTCGATGGGCAAGTCGGAAATTGTTGTTCCGAGTCACAAGGAGTTGTGAGCCCACGGCTAGCTGTATCCCTGAACCATTGAGGGTCACACAAGTAATGGATTTCTAATCCCCGTTGAGATAATTAAATTTAAAGAGTTAAATTTAGTAAATAAAGAAGTGGGACTTATTATATCAGAGTAGAAGAGTAAGATTTCCTAAAATGACATAGGGATGGGCATTTTTGGAAATCACTGAATTCGGATTCAGAAAATTTATCTTGACTCTAAAAGATGCAGAAATGGTTTCTGTGCACATTGGTGAAATTGCTTTATCAATTTGAGTCACGATGAATTTTATATTAATTTTTGAACATGCGGGCTTTGCTTGTCAGGCTTGAACTTATGACTAATGGGTCCTAAGCTGTTAGCAGCCCACATTATAAATAAATTATTGCAGTACAGAAATTATACAACAGAGGTCACAAAATTTTCGAAAACCCTAGCTGTTCTCTCTAGGTGTGGCCGCCCCCTCTCCTCTCTCTGTTCGAAAATTCCAGCCTGTGAATTTCTAATTTGCAGTCTGGTTTAACGGATCAAATTCGTTAATTCTCTTCGTAGAAACTTCTGATAGATTTTCTAGTGCAATCTATCAGAGGGATTAAACTTCTGTTCGTGGACCTGATTGAAGAATTGTTCGTCCATCAGTTCCTGGGATATACAACAAGAGCAGAGTTATCTGTTGGTGTCCATAATCTCGTTTCGAGATTCAAGGTAAAAATTTAATTGTTATTTAATTTTTACACGCACAATTTAATCGTAAAGTTTTGATACCCATGATATGGAATCGTTCCATATAAAATTTTAAAACTTCCGCTGCACCGGGTATCAATTCTGATTGATCTGAACGCCGTTTTCCAACAGTTCCATCATCTTGCCTTTCTTATCCAATAAGAACTCCTTCTCCAAGAAGGTGGCATTCCTTGAAACAAACACTTTTGTTTCAGTAGGATGATAGAAATAATATCCGATTGAATTCTTCGGATACCCTACAAAATAACATAAGGTGGATCGACTATCCAACTTATCTCCCACTGCCTGCTTCACGTAAGCAGGACATCCCCAAATCCTCAAGTACGAATACTTAGGAGCTTTGCCATTCCATAACTCGTATGGTGTTTTGTTCACTGCTTTAGTGTGAACGTTGTTCAACAACAATATCGCCGTTTCAAGAGCATAGCCCCAAAACGAAGGTGGGAGCTCAGTGAAGCTCATCATGGATCGAACCATGTCCAACAAAGTTCGATTGCGACGCTCTGAAACACCATTAAGCTGAGGTGTTATAGGAGGAGTCCACTGAGATAGAATCCCATTTTCTTTTAGAAAGCTCAAAAACTCGGTACTCAAGTATTCTCCACCTCGATCTGATCGAAGTGCTTTAATCCTCTTACCTAGTTTGTTTTCTACTTCAGCCTTGAATTCTTTGAACTTTTCAAATGATTCAGACTTATATTTCATCAAATATAAGTACCCATACCTAAAATAATCATCAGTAAAGGTAATGAAGTAGGTGTGACCAAATTTTGTACCAATACTAAATGGTCCGCAAACATCCGTATGGATCAAATCCAATAGATTTTGACTACGCTCAGGTTTTCCTTTGAAAGGAGATTTAGTCATTTTTCCTTTCAGGCAGGACTCACAAGTAGCTAGAGAGTTAATATCAGACATATCAAACATGCCCTCTCCCACTAGCTTGTTCATCCTTGTTGATGAAATATGACCTAGCCTAGCATGCCAAAGGTTTGCCGGGTTTTGACTATCGATTTTCCTTTTGTTCGTTGTTACCGGTTTATCAACATAATTTATTGGAACGTCTTTTAATTTTAAGTTATATAGATCGTTTTTAAGTTGTCTATTTCCAATCAAACATTCATTCTTGTAAATATTGCAAATCTCATTCACAAAATTGCAAGAAAAACCATCTCTATCAAGCATAGAAATAGAAATAATGTTTTAATCAAGTCTGGAACAAATAAAATATCTCTCAAAAGTAACTTAAAATCGTTCTGCAAAATTAAATAAACGTCTCCCACAGCTTTGGCTTCAACTCTAGAACCATTTCCGAGCCTCAGCTGGGTCTCACCCATTCTAAGCTTGCGACTTCTTGTCATCACCTGCAAATCTTTGCAAATGTGAGATCCACATCCGGTATCCAATACCCAAGAAGTAGTATTAAGTGAAACATTTATTTCAATATAAAACATACCCTTCGCAGTTCGCAACTGCTCTAGATATTCCTTGCAGTTACGTTTCCAATGACCGGGTTTCTTGCAGTGATGGCAAACATCCTTGGACTTTTCCATGTTTGAAGCCTTTGTCTTGTTCTTCTTCTCGGGTCCGGTTTTCTTGGATGGGGCAGAACGTTTCTTACCCTTTGTACTTGGCCCCTTCTTAGCAGAAGAAGAGGAGCCCACCAAGAGAACCGGTTTATCCTTCTTTAAAGTGGCTTCATAAGTTACAAGCATATTGACCATCTCTTCAAGGGAGGCCTCTATCTTGTTCATATTGAAATTCATCACAAAACCGTCAAACGATGAAGGAAGAGAGAGAAGTAATAAGTCCACATTGAGTTCATGCTCCAATACCAAATCAAGCGTTACCAACTTCTGAATGAGCCAAATCACGCGTACCCCATGATCACGGACCGAAGTCCCTTCACGCATGCAACACGTCATTAACTCTTTTACAGTAGCGAACCTTTCAGCTCTCGATTGAGCCCCAAAAAGTTCCTTGAGTTGTACGTGAATGTCAGCAGCATTCACGGTATCCTCAAATCGCCTCTGGAGTTCATCAGACATCGAAGCTTGCATATAGCATTTGGCCTTGATATCATGGTCCCACCATTTATCAAGTTTGTCCAACTCTTCCGGACTTATATCTGCTGGTGCTTCCTTCGGAGGAGATTTTTCTAACACGTAGAACATCTTCTCCGAGGACAAGACAATCTTCAACTTACGGAACCATTCCGTATAGTTTGCGCCAGTCAGTTTATTTTGTTCGAGAATAGAGAATAGTGGATTGCGCGAATTCATCTTAATGAAATACTGAAAAGAAACAGACAATAATCAGTGATTGTTTAATTAATTTACTAAGACATAAAATAGGCGAAATTTATTTTATGAATCTCACTCCCACTATTTTAACGATTTCACTACCCTCTAGTGAAAACGAGAAACATTTTCTTTAGTGGGAACATGGAGTCCAATTGACAAACTATAGTCCCGAATAATATCAGCCAACCATAATTTTCAAAAGGTAGAGCCCAATTGCTTCCAAAGCAACCTCCATGTTTTTACCTCATGTCCAATAAGGGCCCAATAATATGACGCCGTTTATTGTGACATGTCAAGATGACCCATCAATATCAAATTGTGATGGACGGTCTCCATGTGGATCCCCAATAATATGAGCCAATCCCATGGGAGTTCCATCCAACTTACAACATGTGTCGATCCAATGTACAACTTTCCGACGAACGGGCCCCCCCAATAATATGAGCCGGACCGTATCCACGGGTAGCATCTCATACATTGATCGTTGATGGAAGGTAGGAACATTTAAACAATATTTAAATTTCCTTTATTTATCTTGATATCAATTTTAAATCATATTTAAAATGAGGGATTTTAATTTTGAGAATTTGTCTCATCATTTAAAATTTGTATGCTTGCGGGATTCATACAATTTAGTCTAAAACATGCATACTTCAATAATATCATATATTATTTAGGATGATCGATTCCATTTCTAATCGACCCGTTGTTGCCAATCACGAGTCTAAGTCCAATCCTAGGTAATATGCAAGTATGCAATGCAATCCTATTACATTGAGCTTCCAATTTACATTTCTTCAGTCTTTATTGTCTGCTGGGCCCACCTTCGTCTTCAATTCTTCATCTCCCACTAAGTATAATGTATTTACAATAAATAACTATGACAAGTAGGGGATACATTTTAAGGGGTGGGAACGGGCCATAAAGAAGACCCACTTTTATTACATATGACAATTCATATTGGGCCATAAACCAGGCCCATTAATAAATCCAACAACAATAAAAACAAATGTAAATTCCCTAACATACACCTACAAAATTGGTCATGATAATCGATCATCCTTATCCAATAATATTTAATTCAAAATTAATTTATTGGATAACATGCAATGGCAATTAAATTAAAAAGGATAAAATCATATTCCATATATAAAATCTTATTTTACATACAAAATCATATTTTACCTTTTTATCAAATAAAATCATATTTTACATATAAAATCCAATTTTATACATAAAATCATATTTTACTCAATATTCCATAAGATCATATCTTATCATCAATTGTACCAAAAATAATTAATTTCATAAAATATGATTTAACGGATAAAATCTATAAATTTTCCAAAAATTCAAATTTATCCAAAAATCAATTTTAAAATTTTCGGACTCGAACAATTCGATCCGACGCCTCGTAGACCAATCAAAAACAATTTTCGATCGGACCAAAAATAGAATTTTAACATATTAAAATTTTAATTAAAAATAAAAATTAATTTTCCCGGGCCGCCCGGGACGATCACGGGCAGCCCGCGCCCCAAAGGGGCTCAGGCCGGGCAGCGAACGGGTTTGCCCATTAATTTTAAATTTTTAAAATCCTTTTGTTTCAAAAAACCAAGGCTTAAAAATTTTGTACAATCGATTAATTTAATCGCTTGATCTGAGCAACCTGGCTCTGATACCACTGTTGGAAAACGGTGTTCAGATCAATCAGAATTGATACCCGGTGCAGCGGAAGTTTTAAATTTTTATATGGAACGATTCCATATCATGGGTATCAAAACTTTACGATTAAATTGTGCGTGTAAAAATTAAATAACAATTAAATTTTTACCTTGAATCTCGAAACGAGATTATGGACACCAACAGATAACTCTGCTCTTGTTGTATATCCCAGGAATTGATGGACGAACAAACTTCAATCAGGTCCACAAACAGAATTCGAATCCCTCTGATAGATTGCACTAGAAAATCTATCAGAAGTTTCTACGAAGAGAATTAACGAATTTAATCCGTTAAACCAGACTGCAAATTCGAAATTCACAGACTGGATTTCAGAGAGAAAAACACAGAGAGGGGGGGCGGCCACTCTAGGTCTCAAAACCCTAGTGTTCGAAAATTATGAGACTTGTGTCTAATTTCTGCACACTGTAATAACTTATTTATAATGTGGGCTGCTAACAGCTTAGGGCCCATTAGTCATAAGTTAAAGCCTGACAAGCAAAGCCTGCATATTCAGAAATTAATATAAAATTCATCGTGACTCAGATTGATAAACCAATTTCACCAATGTGCACAGAAACCATTTCTGCATCTTTTAAAGTCAAGATAAATTTTCTGAATCCGAATTCAGTGAATTCCAAAAATGCCCATCCCTATGTCATTTTAGGAAATCTTACTCTTCTACTCTGATATAAGAAGTCTCACTTCTTTATTCACTAAATTTAACTCTTTAAATTTAATTATCTCAACGGGGATTAAAAAATCATTACTTGTGTGACCCTCAATGGTTCAGGGATACAGCTAGTCGTGGGCTCACAATTCCTTGTGACTCGGAACAACAATTTCCGACTTGCCCATCGAATCATGGTAAGAGCGCCTAGCAACATCGCCCCATGATTCCCTAGGTATCACTGATAGTGCCTGCAAGAACCAATAGATTTTGGTTAGCGTACAGTACGGTCCCTTCATCCATATATCCCGATCGAATCAACAACTATTGGTAAATCGAGAGTCGTTCGAGATTCGATAACTATGCAATGCATCTTGAAGATCAAATAGTGACATCGCATGTGCTACTAAGAAACCATTTCTTAAAACACATCATGTACTCTGGCCAGAGATTCGTCACACTAATATCTCCTCAGATTGCATAGGATATCCACACTAGCAAGTATGTGGTGAATCCTTGACAACAAAGCATCGACTCCTATATGTGTCATAACTGTACCCAATCCCGACACCTGATGACCCCAATAGAGTCGGTAAACGAGTCAAAGTACAGTACTAGCATATAGAGTCTCAATGATGTTTCAAGTAGTAAGGACTAATGGTGTACAACCAAAACCGCGGACTTTATCCACTCGATAAGTGATAACCACTTGGAAAGTCCGGATAGGGTAGTTCGATCATTCATCGTATGAATATCCATTTGCATGCTTTGAACATCTTTATGTTCCATACCAATGAAACGTGGTACTCGGCATCGCAAATGCTAGTCTCAATCTCGAGCGATCCTTATCCTTATTAACGGACGGCTCAATCGACTAGGAACTGTTTAGAATATACAGTGACTATAAGATGTGTTTTATGATAGCCATCCCCATGTGCCACTACATCTTACATATACTATAGTATATTCAAGGTCTTCATCTAAACATCTTATAGTATGTCACAACATAATAATATGATAAAAGATAAAGTAAATGCCATTATAAAAAATGTAAATTATATTAAACAAAAGATTGTTTATACATAGAGTCATAAAAGCCCTTAGCCACAAGTTGGCTCACCGGGCACCCACTCTTTCATATGTCTGGTTGCCTCAAACATGAATAAGAACGGGTTATGGCATAAAATACTAAATCACTTGAACTTCAAAGCTATAGCCAATCTGAGTAAACATTATTTGGTTACTGGTCTGCCTAAAATTTAGTTTTCAAAAGATAAGATCTGCACTGCTTGTCAGCTTGGTAAGCAGATCAGATCAACTTTCAAAAACAAGGGTAATAATTATACTTCCAGAAGCTTAGAATTACTGCATTTGGATCTCTTTAGTCCAATACCTATAATGAGCTTAGGGGAAATGAAGTATACACTGGTTATTGTTGATGATTTTTCAAGATTCACTTGAGTGATTTTTCTAAAATCAAAAGATCAAACTACCATCCAGTTGATCAAAATCTTTCAACGATTTCAAAATGAAAAATTCCAAAAGATTGACAAAATTTTATGTGACAAAGGAGATGAGTTTTCAAATCAAACTCTGCCTGCTTTCTTGGAAAATTAGGGAATCAGGCATGAATTCTCTGCGGCCAGAACACCTCAACAAAATGGTGTTGCATAAAGGAGGAATAGAACTCTCAAAGAGGCTTCTAGAACAATGCTTGCTAACTCTGGAATCTTTCAAAAATTTTGGGAGGAAGCTGTAAATACAGCTTGTTATACTCAGAACAGATCAATGATTAATAAGAAACTTGAAAAAACCCCGTATAATATCTTGTATGGCAAAGTTCCTGTGATATCATATTTCAAAGCCTTTGGATGTAAATGTTTTATACACAATAATGGTAAGACTCATCTGACTGCACTAGATGTCAGATCAGATGCTGGTTTGTTTCTTGGATATTCATTTGTTAGTAAAGTACATAAAGTATTCAATAATGATGCCCCAAAAAAATATACGAGTCTAATTCGACCCGAGCCCAATAATCCAATATTTCTAGAAAGATACTTTGAGGCCCATCTAGTCTTATTTTATGAGAAGCCCAGTCAGAGATAGCCCTGTTAGGGAATAAGGTCATGATCATAAATTCATGGGCTTGAGTCTTAACTGGTATTGTTGAATCCCGACCCGGGCCCAGTTTGGGCCCAATATCTGGAACCTTCTGTTATTCTCAGATATTGAAGATCTAGAACAGATAGACAATATTCAATAAATCCAAGATTTGATATGATTCATGGGTCGATATTAGAGTCCTACTTGGTCAAGGCTCCTACCTGAGTAGAGTTCTACTCTAACACATATTCTACCTCTGTTGGAAAACTGGCGAGTTCCCAGACCAATTACGATTGATACCCGGTGCAGCGGAAGTTTAAAAATTTTTCATGGAACGTTTCCATGGTATGGGTATCAACCGTTCATCGATTGAATTACGTGTGTGTGTAAAATTTAAATAACAATTAAATAAATTTTACCTCAAATCTCGCAACGAGATTAATGGACACCAACAGAACAATTCTGCTCTTGTTGTCTCTCCCTGGAACCGATGAACGCCTTCAATCAGGTCCACGAACAGAGGTTTAATCCCTCTGATAGATTGCACTAGAAAATCTATCAGAAGTTTTCTGCGAAGAGAATACACGAATTTGATTCGTTATTCCTTACTGCGATTCAAAATCACAGACCGGAATTTTCTCGGGCAGAGGGGAGGGTTCGGCCGATTTGTTGAGAGAGAGGCTAGGGTTCGATTTTTGCTCTGTCTCAAAAATTATGACCTATCTTGTGTAATTTCTGTACTGAAATAACTTATTTATAATGCAGGCCACTAACACCTTAGGGCCCATTAGTCATAAGCTGGGGCCCGACAAGCAAAGCCCACTCGTTCAGAAATTAATATAAAATTCATCGTGACTCCGATTGATGAAACGATTTCACCAATGTGCACAGAAACCATTTCTGCACGTTTTAAAGTCAAAATAAATTTTCCTGAATCCGAATTCAGTGGTTTCCAAAAATGTCCATCCCTATGTCATTTTAGGAAATCCTACTCCCTTACTCTTATTTAAGAAGTCCAACTCCTTAGTTCATTAAATTTAACTCTTTAAATTTAACTATCTCAACGGGGATTAAAACTCCATTACACTGTGTGACCCTCAATGGTTCAGGGATACAGCTAGCCGTGGGCTCACAACTCCTTGTGACTCGGAACAACACTTTCCGACTTGCCCAACGAATCATGGTAAAGCGCCTAGCAACATCGCCCCATGATTCCCTAGGTATCACTGATAGTGCCTACAAGAACCAGTAGATTTTGGTTAGCGTACAGTACGGTCCCTTCATCCATATATCCGATCGAATCAACAACCATTGGTATATCGAGAGTCGCTCAAGATTCGATAACTATGCAATGCATCTTGAAGATCAAATTAGTGACATCGCATGTGCTACTAAGAAACCATTTCTTAAATCACATCAAGTACTCTGGCCAGAGATTTGTCACACTAATATCTCCTCAGATCGCATAGGATATCCACACTCGCAAGTATGTGGTGAATCCTTGACAACAATGCATTGACTCCTATATGTGTCGTAACTGTACCCAATCTCGACACCTGATGACCCCCTCAGAGTCGGTAAACGAGTCAAAGCACAGTACTAGCATATAGAGTCTCCATGATGTTTCAAGTCGTAAGGACTAATGGTGTACAACCAAAACCGCGGACTTTATCCACTCGATAAGTGATAACCACTTGGAAAGTCCGGATAGGGTAGTTCGACTATTCATCCTATGAATATCCATTTGCATGCTTTGAACATCTCCATGTTCCCTACCAATGAAACGTGGTACTCCGCATCGCAAATGCTAGTCTCAAACTCGAGCGATCCTTATCCTTATTATCGGACGGCTCAATCGACTAGGAACGGTTTTAGAACATACAGTGACTATAAGATGTATTTCATGATAGACATCTCCATGTTCTACCACATCTTACATACACTATAGTATATTCAAGGTCTTTATCAAAACAACAATAGTATATCACAATATAACAATATGAAGTAATATAAAGTCATTGCCATAAAAGTGTAAATAATATTAAACAAAAGATTGTTTATACAAAGAGTCAACAAAGCCCATAGCCACACAGTTGGCTCACTGGGCACCCACTCTTACAATCTCCCACTTGCCCTATAGCCAACTAGTCATACTACGTAGACCCATTGCTTCGCGATGTTTGTCAAACAATGGTCCTGGCAAAGGCTTAGTAAGTGGATCAGCGATATTGTCTGCAGAGGCCACTCGTTCGACACTGATGTCTCCTCTTTCCACAATCTCCCGGATTATGTGGTATTTCCTCAGTACGTGTTTGGATCTTTGATGAGACCTTGGTTCCTTTGCTTGAGCAACGGCACCCGTGTTGTTGCAGTACACCGGGACTGGACCAACAAATTCAGGAATGACGCCCAACTCTTGGACGAAATTCCTCATCCAAACGGCCTCTTTAGCAGCAGCTGATGCTGCAATGTATTCAGCCTCAGTGGTGGAATCCGCTGTGGTGTCCTGCTTGGAACTCTTCCAAGAGACAGCACCGCCATTGAGCATGAACACAAATCCAGAGGTTGACTTCGAGTCATCCACATCACTTTGGAAGCTAGAGTCGGTATAGCCTTCCAGTTTGAGTTCTCGTCCTCCATAAACCATGAACATATTCTTAGTCCTTCGCAAGTACTTAAGAATGTCCTTCACGGCCTTCCAATGCATCTGACCAGGATTAGACTGATATCTGCTCGTGACACTCAGAGCAAATGCTACATCCGGTCTGGTAGATATCATCCCATACATGATACTACCTATAGCTGACGCTTATGGTACATGTGTCATATTTTCTATCTCTGCATCAGTCTTGGGACACATAGACTTGGATAGAGAAACTCCATGACACATGGGTAGATGTCCTCTCTTGGACCCATCCATTGAAAACCGTTTCAATATGGTATCGATGTAGGTTGATTGAGTGAGTCCTATCATTCTCTTAGATCTATCCCTATAGATCTGTATCCCAAGAATGTAGGATGCCTCACCCAAATCCTTCATCGAAAATCTACCTGATAACCATATCTTTGTTGACTGCAACATCCCTACATCATTCCCAATGAGTAGGATGTCATCAACATAAAGTACTAAGAATGTCACCGCATCCTTAACTACTTTCTTGTACACGCAAGGTTCCTCCGGGTTCTTGATGAAACCAAAATCTTTTATTGTTTCATCAAATTTCTGGTTCCAACTTCTTGATGCTTGTTTTAGACCATAAATTGATCTCTGAAGCTTGCATACCTTATGCTCGCTTCCCATGGATGTGAACCCCTCAGGCTGCTTCATATAGATTTCTTCCTTAATGTCTCCATTAAGAAAAGCAGTCTTCACATCCATCTGCCATATCTCATAGTCATACCATGCAGCTATGGCAATTAGGATTCTTATGGACTTGAACATTGCGACTGGTGAAAAGGTTTCATCATAGTCAACTCCTTGCCTTTGAGTATAACCTTTCGCCACCAATCGCGCCTTGTAAGTCAATATCTTACCATCAGGCCCAAGCTTTCTTTTGTAGATCCATTTACACCCTATTGGAACAATTCCATCGGGAGGATCCACTAAAGACCAGACTTGGTTAGTATGCATCGAATCCAATTCTGACTGCATAGCTTCAAGCCATAAATTCGAATCCGCATCAGAAATTGCTTCCTTGAAGCTTCTTGGATCACATCCAATGTCGGGTTCATCTTGACCCTCTTCAAGAAGAAGACCATATCGAACTGGAGGTCTAGAAGTCCTCTCGGATCTTCTAGGTGCAGGCGTGTCCAGCAATGGTTCCTGAGGTGTGGGATCGTTATTTTGTATTTCGGGTTCTTCTCGAACTTCTTCGAGTTCCATCATCTCGCCTTTCTTATCCAATAAGAATTCCTTCTCCAAGAAGGTGGCATTCCTAGAAACAAACACCTTTGTTTCAGCAGGATAATAGAAATAATATCCGATTGAATTCTTCGGATACCCTACAAAATAACACAAGCTGGATCGACTATCCAACTTATCTCCCACTGTCCGCTTCACGTAAGCAGGACATCCCCAAATCCTCAAGTACGAATACTTAGGAGCTTTGCCATTCCATAACTCGTATGGTGTTTTGTCCACTGCTTTAGTGTGGACGTTATTCAACAACAATACCGCCGTTTTAAGCGCATAGCCCCAAAACGAAGGTGGAAGCTCAGTGAAGCTCATCATAGATCGAACCATGTCCAACAAAGTTCGATTACGACGCTCCGATACACCATTAAGCTGTGGTGTCATAGGAGGAGTCCACTGAGAGAGAATCCCATTCTCTTTTAGATAGTCCAAAAACTCGGTACTCAAGTATTCTCCACCTCGATCCGATCGAAGTGCTTTAATACTTTTACCTAGCTTGTTTTCTACTTCAGCCTTGAATTCTTTGAACTTTTCAAATGCTTCAGACTTATATTTCATTAAATATAAATACCCATACCTTGAATAATCATCAGTAAAGGTAATGAAGTAGGTGTGGCCATGTTGAGTCCCTACTCTAAATGGACCACAAACATCTGTATGGATCAAATCCAACAGATTTTGACTACGTTCAGGCTTCCCCTTAAAAGGAGATTTAGTCATTTTCCCTTTTAGGCAGGATTCACAAGTAGGTAGAGAGTTAATATCAGACATATCAAACATGCCCTCTCCCACTAGCTTGTTCATCCTCCTTGAGGAAATATGACCTAGTCTAGCGTGCCAAAGGTTTGCCGGGTTTTGACTATCGATTTTCCTTTTGTTTGTTGTCGCCGGTTTGTCAATACAATTTACTGGAACGTCTTTTAGTTTTAAATTGTATAGATCGTTTTCAAGTTGTCCATTTCCAATTAAACATTCATTCTTGTAAATATTGCAAATCCCATTCACAAAATTACAAGAATAACCATCTCTATCAAGCATAGAAATAGAAATAATGTTTTTAATTAAATCTGGCACAAATAAAACATCTCTCAACAATAATTTAAAACCATTCTGCAAAATCAAACAAACATCTCCAATGGCCGTAGCTTCAACTCTGGAACCATTCCCGAGCCTCAGCTGGGTCTCACCCATTCTAAGCCTGCGACTTCTTGTCATCACCTGCAAATCATTGCAAATGTGAGATCCACATCCGGTATCCAATACCCAAGAAGTTGTATTAAGTGACATGTTTATTTCGATATAGAACATACCCTTTGCAGTTCCCAACTGCTCAAGATACTCCTTGCAGTTGCGCTTCCAATGACCCGGCTTCTTGCAGTAATGGCAAACATCCTTGGATTTTCCATTGTTTGAAGCCTTTGTCTTTTGCTTCTTCTCGGGTTCCACTTTCTTGGGTGGGGCAGAACGTTTCTTGCCCTTCATACTTGGCCCCTTCTTAGCAGAAGATGAGGAGCCCACCAAGAAAGCTGGCTTATCCTTCTTAAGTGTGGATTCATATGTAACGAGCATATTGACCATCTCTTCAAGGGTGGCCTCTATCTTGTTCATATTAAAATTTATCACGAAACCATCAAATGAAGAAGGAAGAGATAGAAGCAGCAAGTCCACATTGAGTTCATGCTCCAACACCAAATCAAGGGTCGCTAACTTCTGTATGAGCCAAATCACTCGTACCCCATGATCACGGACCGAAGTCCCTTCACGCATGCGGCACGTCATCAACTCCTTAACAGTAGAGAACCTTTCAGCCCTCGACTGAGCCCCAAAAAGTTCCTTGAGTTGCGTGTGAATGTCAGCAGCATTCACCGTGTCCTCAAATCGCCTCTGGAGTTCATCAGACATCGAGGCTTGCATATAGCATTTGGTCTTGATGTCATGGTCACACCATGCATCAAGTTTGGCCAATTCCTCCGGACTTATGTCAGCTGGTGCTTCCTTCGGAGGTGCTTTCTCTAACACGTAGAGCATTTTCTCCGAAGTTAAGACAATCTTCAACTTCCGGAACCATTCCGTATAGTTGGCGCCAGTCAGCTTGTTTTGTTCGAGGATCGAGAATAAAGGATTTCGCGAATTCATTGTATGAAATACTGAAAAGGAAAACAGACATATATCAATGATTGTTTAACAATTTACTAAGACATAAAATAGGCGAATTTAATTTTATGAATCTCACTCCCACTATTTTAACGATTTCACCACCCTCTAGTGAAAACGGGAAACTTTTTCCTTAGTGAGAACATGGAGTCCAATTGACAAACTTATGGTCCCGAATAATATCAGCCAACCATAATTCTCAAAAGGTAGAGCCCAATTGCTTCCAAAGCAACCCCCATGTTTTTACCTCATGTCCAATAAGGGCCCAATAATATGACGCCGTTTAAAGTGACATGTCAAGATGACCCATCAATATTAAGTTGTGATGGACGGTCGCCATGTGGATCCCCCAATAATATGAGCCGATCCCATGGGAGTTCCACCCAACTTACAACATTTGTCGATCCAATGTACAGCTTTCCGACGGACGGGCCCCCCCAATAATATGAGCCGGACCGTATCCGCGGGTAGCATCACATACATTGACCGTTGATGGAAGGTAGGAACATTTAAACAATATTTAAATTTCCTTTATTTATCTTGATATAAATTTTAAATCATATTTAAAATGAGGGATTTTATTTATAAAAATATTTGTCTCATCATATTTAATTTATTGCATGCATTGCCGGATTCACGCAATTTATGTCTAAACATGCATACAATCATAATATCACATATTATATAGGATGATCGATTTCATTTCTAATTGACCCGTGGTTGCCAATCACGGGTCTTAGTCCAATCCTAGGTAATATGCAGTATGCAAATGCAATCCTATTACATATGCTTCCAATTTACATTTCTTCAGTCTTCATTGTCTGCTGGGCCCACCATCTTCAAATCTTGATCTCCCACTAAATCTAATGTATTTACAATAAATAACAATGACAAGTAGGGGATACATTTTTAGGGGGTGGGAACGGGCTATAAACCAAGCCCACTTTTATTACATATGACATTCATATCGGGCCATAAACCAGGCCCATTAATAAAAACCAACAACAATAAAGACAAAATGTAAATTCCTAACATACACCTACAAAATTGGTCATGGCAATCGATCATCCTTATCCAATAACATTTAATTCAAAATTAATTTATTGGATAACATGCTGTGGCAATTCAAATTTAAACAAGATAAAATCATATTTTATATATAAAATCTCATTTCACATATAAAATCATATTTTATCTCTATATCAAATAAAATCATATTTTATCTATAAAATCCAATTTTACAAATAAAATCATATTTTACTTAATATATCATAAGATCATATCTTATCATCAATTGTACCAAAATAATTGATTTCAAAATTCAATTTACGGATAAAATATTAAAATTTTCCAAAAATTCAAATTTATCCAAAATCAATTTTAAAATTTACGGACTCGAACAATTCGATCCGAAATCTCGTGAACCAATCAAAAACAATTTTTGACCGGACCAAAAATAAAATTTTAACATATTAAAATTAATTTTTAATAAAATATTAATTTTTCCCGCGGGCCACCCGGGACACTCCCGGGTTGGCCCGCACCCGGGGCGCGGGCCGGGGCAGCCCAGCTGCCCCCTCAGGGCAGCAACGCTGGCGCCGCCGAGCGCTGCCCTGCGCAGCGCCCAGCGCTGCGCTGGGCAGCGCACAGCGCTGCCCTGGGCAGCGCCGTGCGCCGCCCTGGGCGGCGCCGTGCGCCGCCCCTGGGGGCAGCGACCATCGCTGCCCCTTCCGGGCAGCGATCCAATCGCTGCCCGGGTTTCGCCCCCGGAAAAAAAAAATTTTTTTTTTTATTAAAAATATTTATTTTGTTTCAAAAACCGAGACTCAAAAATTTTGTACAATTGATTAATTCAATCGATTGATCTGAGCAACCTGGCTCTGATACCACTGTTGGAAAACTGGCGAGTTCCCAGACCAATTACGATTGATACCCGGTGCAGCGGAAGTTTAAAAATTTTTCATGGAACGTTTCCATGGTATGGGTATCAACCGTTCATCGATTGAATTACGTGTGTGTGTAAAATTTAAATAACAATTAAATAAATTTTACCTCAAATCTCGCAACGAGATTAATGGACACCAACAGAACAATTCTGCTCTTGTTGTCTCTCCCTGGAACCGATGAACGCCTTCAATCAGGTCCACGAACAGAGGTTTAATCCCTCTGATAGATTGCACTAGAAAATCTATCAGAAGTTTTCTGCGAAGAGAATACACGAATTTGATTCGTTATTCCTTACTGCGATTCAAAATCACAGACCGGAATTTTCTCGGGCAGAGGGGAGGGTTCGGCCGATTTGTTGAGAGAGAGGCTAGGGTTCGATTTTTGCTCTGTCTCAAAAATTATGACCTATCTTGTGTAATTTCTGTACTGAAATAACTTATTTATAATGCAGGCCACTAACACCTTAGGGCCCATTAGTCATAAGCTGGGGCCCGACAAGCAAAGCCCACTCGTTCAGAAATTAATATAAAATTCATCGTGACTCCGATTGATGAAACGATTTCACCAATGTGCACAGAAACCATTTCTGCACGTTTTAAAGTCAAAATAAATTTTCCTGAATCCGAATTCAGTGGTTTCCAAAAATGTCCATCCCTATGTCATTTTAGGAAATCCTACTCCCTTACTCTTATTTAAGAAGTCCAACTCCTTAGTTCATTAAATTTAACTCTTTAAATTTAACTATCTCAACGGGGATTAAAACTCCATTACACTGTGTGACCCTCAATGGTTCAGGGATACAGCTAGCCGTGGGCTCACAACTCCTTGTGACTCGGAACAACACTTTCCGACTTGCCCAACGAATCATGGTAAAGCGCCTAGCAACATCGCCCCATGATTCCCTAGGTATCACTGATAGTGCCTACAAGAACCAGTAGATTTTGGTTAGCGTACAGTACGGTCCCTTCATCCATATATCCCGATCGAATCAACAACCATTGGTATATCGAGAGTCGCTCAAGATTCGATAACTATGCAATGCATCTTGAAGATCAAATTAGTGACATCGCATGTGCTACTAAGAAACCATTTCTTAAATCACATCAAGTACTCTGGCCAGAGATTTGTCACACTAATATCTCCTCAGATCGCATAGGATATCCACACTCGCAAGTATGTGGTGAATCCTTGACAACAATGCATTGACTCCTATATGTGTCGTAACTGTACCCAATCTCGACACCTGATGACCCCCTCAGAGTCGGTAAACGAGTCAAAGCACAGTACTAGCATATAGAGTCTCCATGATGTTTCAAGTCGTAAGGACTAATGGTGTACAACCAAAAACCGCGGACTTTATCCACTCGATAAGTGATAACCACTTGGAAAGTCCGGATAGGGTAGTTCGACTATTCATCCTATGAATATCCATTTGCATGCTTTGAACATCTCCATGTTCCCTACCAATGAAACGTGGTACTCCGCATCGCAAATGCTAGTCTCAAACTCGAGCGATCCTTATCCTTATTATCGGACGGCTCAATCGACTAGGAACGGTTTTAGAACATACAGTGACTATAAGATGTATTTCATGATAGACATCTCCATGTTCTACCACATCTTACATACACTATAGTATATTCAAGGTCTTTATCAAAACAACAATAGTATATCACAATATAACAATATGAAGTAATATAAAGTCATTGCCATAAAAGTGTAAATAATATTAAACAAAAGATTGTTTATACAAAGAGTCAACAAAGCCCATAGCCACACAGTTGGCTCACTGGGCACCCACTCTTACAACCTCGTCAAGGTAACTTACCCCTCCAGCCCCTATAAATACAGATATTTCTTATGTTTTTACAGTTCTATTCACATATTCACTCACTTTATTCTGTTTCTTTGCTCTTTATTTTCTGAACACTGACTTAGGCATCAGAGGGGTCACGCCGAAAACACTTTCGGCGCCCCTTAACTTAGCTTCTGTCTGTGCAGAGCATGGGCTACCCGACCCAACCCGATTCGCTGAAGAATTTGAAGATCCACACTGTGAAATTTTTGGTATCATCAATTGGCGCCGTCTGTTGGAACGAAATATAATCCCATGATTGATCCTACTTGGTTGAGTTTAAGACCCAGGGAAGCATGAATATATGACAATCTATGTCTCAAAGCCGTGTGGTTCCACTTTTTATCACAAAGTCTAAAATTTGGGATTTTCAAGACTTAAACCCCTTTGTTCCCAATTCCCAAAATGCTTACACAGACCCATTACTTGCCGATTTGGAAAATTCACCAATTCAAGTTTAATTTTGTTTCGAGATCCATATAACTCCAATAGTTCAACTGTAGCCTAAATCAGCAGACAAACTTCTGCCCATGACTTTTGATTACTGATCACCCGTAATGGTGTTCATCTTGGTCGCAACCCCAATGGTTCCACCGTCTGCCAACCAACACCAACGATCAAACACACAGCCGTGTCGGGTTTGCTCAGTCGCATGTTTTTTTTTGTCCCAGCAAGAGCCATAGATCACCGTTCTCTGGAGTACACCACCATCGTCGACCACAGAACTCGGAAAAGCGAAGAGACTGAGGCTAGCAATAACAACCATCGCCATTGATTCTAAAAGATAAGTTTAAATGCTTTATTGCAATTTATCATACTATTATTCATTATTAAGCATTTAATGCTCAAACCTCTCTAATTATACATAATCATATCTATTTAGCTTGGGAAAGTTTGTCTGGAACTCTTTCCGTGATTCAATCATGCTTATGGCTGGATTCTTATATTATATGTGTGAATTGTTGGTTCCTGTTTAGTTGAAATTTGGTTTGTAGGTCTTGATAAGGAACGACCGTTTCCTCGTTCTAGGCACCTTTGTTTCCAGTTCTCCCGCACTTTAAGGGTTTGATGAATTTCCCTGTTAGTTTCAGAGGGGAAGAAATAAACTAAATTTCAGCTTTTTCAGCATTCCAATCTTCTTCACATGCTACTCGACTGAGCACCCATCTTGCTCCACCCACACTTCAAATTGAATAGAACTATTTTTTATTTGTGTTGCTATAATTAATTGATGGGAGCCATCGTTAGAACACACAATGGGCCATGCTTAATTTAAATTGAGATAAATGTGTCTTTGTTTATTCATTTCATATTTTGTGTAAGATAGCATCATATGGTGCATGATTTAAGCAATCGATTGAATTGGCATTAGGTAATGTGTTTATTGAGACTACTACTTATAATTAATTGAAATTTTCATGAAGATTTACTTATTATCATCATGCCATCGAGGCTTCTTGATTATTAGACAAGAAAGTTTCATTAATCTAGCTCTTTTGTTTTTATTTGAGTAATGAAGAATTATTTACACATCCGCCTAACATATTTTTATCCCATCAGTTCATCCCTGGTTCGCTACAACAGATAGGGGAGAACTCGCAAGAATGTGCCAGAAACTGTTAATCCTCTCATAACAGTTGATTTCTTTTCTTAAAAATGTTCAGTACATACGATTTGATGTTGATCCAAGCTTTTTGCAATCTCGTTTAAATATCTGAGTGAAGTAGTATTTTAAGCTTGAATCATGAGCCTCATATCAAAATGTTTCTTATGTCCTTGTACGGAAAATGTAGCACAAGCTCTGTTTTAACTCCCTCATATATCTTTAGTTTACAAAATCATACGAAAGTAGCAAAATTCATCCCTACATGCATGTATTGTGTCTCTGTCTGAGAAAATAAAAATTATCTCATGCCATCTCTCCACTTAATTTGGCAAACGAGAATTGGCAAAATCATGTCAACACTACCATGAGCTTATATATAGATTTGCATTATTATAAATCAAGGATTTATTTAATTTCTTATTGAATTTTCACGAAGGCATGCGTTCATGTTATTTTGTCTTTTTTCCTTCGTGAAGAATTTGCATATTTTTAATTAGAATCATGCACGACTAAGTACTAGTTTTAGTTATTTGCACCTTATATTAATATTATCTTGAGCTATACAGGCTCAATTTTTTAATCCTTGATAAGTGGCTTATCACTTTCGATTTTATTAATCCTTAGTTTTCCTCCTACTAAGATATTTTATTGTCATATTCTATGTGACCAGCTTCAATGGTTCAAGATTTCACCATTCCACGATTTTGGATATTATAAAATTTTTTGGATATGTCATACATTCAAATTTTTATTATTTTGGATTCTTTCTGCCATGGTTTTGTCGTTTGGTGCAGAGTTCAAAACATGTTACACTTGGCTACATGGATCGTGCTTGGACTTAGTCCATGTCGCTTTTACCATCGAGCATCTTAGCTTCACACCTTGTGGCAACCTAGGCAATCCTACTCGGCCACTCGAGAAATAAAGATAAGTCTTCTATTATTTTTATTTTTAGCAAACTATTTTTGTTTGACATATTTTGAGATATCTCATAATGAATTTTTTAGGTGAAGCCATACATTTAATTAACCCAATATTGTATTGAACTTCTATTGTCTTGTGTTTTTTTGTTTGAGTCTATCTACTATATCGGGCGTGCAATCTCGCTGTAAGGCCCTCTTTTACGCATCAGGCTTGCAATCTAGCAATAAGGCCCAATCCATGGCTCAACACTTTATAAGTCCGGGTAGGTCTGACATCATAAATCCACTCCGGTGGTGCTTAACCAAAATCCTCTCCGGGGGTGCTAAACCAAAATCCTCTCCGGGGGGTGAAAAACACAAATCCTCTCCGGGGGTGTTAAACCAAAATCCTCTCCGGTGGTGCTAAACCCAAACCCACTCTGGTGGTACTCAAAAGCCCGACCAGTTCGGCACTCACCACGCCATTCGTGGTCAAATCAAAGCCCGATCAATTCAGCACTCTGAAAGACTGGGTGCCCAGTGAGCCAACTTGTGGCTAAGGGCTTTGATGACTCTTTGTATAAACAATCTTTTGTTTAATATAATTTACACTTTTATTAATGGCAATGACTTTATCTTTCTTCATATTGATATATTGTGATATACTATTGTTGTTTTGATAAAGACCTTGAGTGTATGTAAGATGTGGTAGAACATGGAGATGTCTATCATGAAACACATCTTATAGTCACTGTATATTCTAAACTGTTCCTAGTCGATTGAGCCGTCCGATAATAAGGATAAGGATCGCTCGAGTTTGAGACTAGCATTTGCGATGCAGAGTACCACGTTTCATTGGTAAGGAACATAGAGATGTTCGAAGCATGCAAATGGATATTCATACGATGAATGATCGAACTACCCTATCCGGACTTTTCAAGTGGTTATCACTTATCGAGTGGATAAAGTCCGCGGTTTTGGTTGTACACCATTAGTCCTTACTACTTGAAACATCATTGAAACTCTATATGCTAGTACTGTGCTTTGACTCGTTTACCGACTCTATTGGGGTCATCAGGTGTCGGGATTGGGTACAGTTACAACACATATAGGAGTCGATGCTTTGTTGTCAAGGATTCACCACATACTTGCGAGTGTGGATATCCTATGCGATCTGAGGAGATATTAGTGTGACGAATCTCTGGCCAGAGTACATGATGTGGTTTAAGAAATGGTTTCTTAGTAGCACATGCGATGTCAATATTTCATCTTCAAGATGTATTGCATAGTTATCGAATCTCGAACGACTCTCGATATACCAATGGTTGTTGATTCGATCGGGATATATGGATGAAGGGACCGTACTGTACGCTAACCAAAATCTATTGGTTCTTGTAGGCACTATCAGTGATACCTAGGGAATCATGGGGCGATGTTGCTAGGCGCTCTTACCATGATTCGATGGGCAAGTCGGAAATTGTTGTTCCGAGTCACAAGGAGTTGTGAGCCCACGGCTAGCTGTATCCCTGAACCATTGAGGGTCACACAGTGTAATGGATTTTTAATCCCCGTTGAGATAGTTAAATTTAAAGAGTTAAATTTAATGAACAAAGAAGTTGGACTTCTTAATTATGAGTAGAGGAGTAAGATTTCCTAAAATGACATAGGGATGGGCATTTTTGGAAATCACTGAATTCGGATTCAGAAAAATTTATCTTGACTTTAAAAGGTGTAGAAATGGTTTCTGTGCACATTGGTAAAATCGGTTTATCAATCGGAGTCATGATGAATTTTATATTAATTTCTGAACATGCGGGCTTTGCTTGTCGGGCTTGAACTTATGACTAATGGGCCCTAAGCTGTTAGCGACCTACATTATAAATAAGTTATTGCAGTACAGAAATTACACACAACAGGTCACAATTTTCGAAAAAACCCTATTTTTCTCTCAGTAGTGGCCGCCCCCTTTCTCCCCTCTGCTCGGAAAATTCAGTCTGTGAATTTTGAATTACAGTCTGGTTTAACGGATCAAATTCGTTAATTCTCTTCGTAGAAACTTCTGATAGATTTTCTAGTGCAATCTATCAGAGGGATTAATTATCCGTTCGTGGACCTGACTGAAGAACAGTTCGTCCATCAGTTCCAGGGATATACAACAAGAGCAGAGCAATCTGTTGGTGTCCATAATCTCGCTTCGAGATTGGAGGTAAAAATTTATAATTGTTATTTAATTTTTACACACACAATTTAATCGTAAGGTTTTGATACCCACTATGAAATCGTTTCATATAAAAAATTTTAAACTTCCGCTGCACCGGGTATCAATCCTGATTGATCTGATAGCCGCGTTCTCCAACAGTGGTATCAGAGCGAGGTTGCTCAGATCAAGCGATTAAATTAATCGATTGTACAAAAATTTTTTAAGCCTCGGTTTTTGAAACAAAATAAATATTTTAAAAATAAAAAAAAATATTTCCGGGCAAAAACCCGGGCAGCGATTGGATCGCTGCCCGGGGGGGCAGCGATGGTCGCTGCCCCGGGCGGCGCACGGCGTTGCGCAGGGCAGCGGGGCAGCCTGGCTGCCCGGCCCGACCCCATTAGGGCGCGGGCAGCCCGAGAATGTCCCGGGCGGCCCGCGGGAAAAATTAATTTTCTAATTTTTAAATTAAATTTTAATATGTTAAAATTCTATTTTTGGTCCGATCGAAAATTGTTTTTGATTGGTCCACGAGGCGTCGGATCGAATTGTTCGAGTCCGAAAATTTTAAAATTGATTTTTGGATAAATTTGAATTTTTGGAAAATTTAAATATTTTATCCGTTAAATTGAATTTTGAAATTAATTATTTTTGGTTCAATTGATGATAAGATATGATCTTATGGATATATTGAGTAAAATATGATTTTATGTATAAAATTGGATTTTATAGATAAAATATGATTTTATTTGATAAAAAGATAAAATATGATTTTGTATGTAAAATGAGATTTTATGTATGAAATATGATTTTATCCTTTTAAATTTAAATTGTCATTGCATGTTATCCAATAAATTAATTTTGAATTAAATGTTATTGGATAAGGATGATCGATTGCCATGACCAATTTTGTAGGTGTATGTTCGGAATTTACATTTGTTTTTATTGTTGTTGGATTTATTAATGGGCCTGGTTTATGGCCCAATATGAATGTCATATGTAATAAAAGTGGGCTTGGTTTATGGCCCGTTCCCACCCCTTAAAAATGTATCTCCTACTTGTCATTGTTATTTATTGTAAATATATTAGATTTAGTGGGAGATCAAGATTTGAAGATGGAGGTGGGCCCAGCAGACAATAAAGACAGAAGAAATGTAAATTGGAAGCAAAATGTAATAGGATTGCATTGCATACTACATATTACCTAGGATTGGACTAAGACTCGTGATTGGCAACCACGGGTCGATTAGAAATGGAATCGATCATCCTATATAATATGTGATATTATAGTTGTATGCATGTTTTAGACAAAATTGTGTAAATCCGACAAGCATACAAAATTTTAAAAATGATGAGACAAATTTTCATAATTAAAATCCCTCATTTTAAATATGATTTAAAATTGATATCAAGATAAATAAAGAAAATTTAAATTTGTTTAAATGTTACTACCTTCCATCAACGATCAATGTATGAGATGCTACCCGCGGATACGGTCCGGCTCATATTATTGGGGGGGCCCGTTCGTCGGAAAGCTGTACATTGGATCGACATATGTTGTAAGTTGGGTGGAACTCCCATGGGATCGGCTCATATTATTGGGGGATCCACATGGCGACCGTCCATCACAACTTAATATTGATGGGTCATCTTGACATGTCACAATAAACGGCGTCATATTATTGGGCCCTTATTGGACATGAGGTAAAAAAACATGGAGGTTGCTTTGGAAGCAATTGGGCTCTACCTTTTGAAAATTATGGTTGGCTGATATTATTCGGGACCATAGATTTTCAATTGGACTCCATGTTCTCACTAAGAAAAACAGTTTCCCGTTTTCACTAGAGGGTAGTGAAATCATTAAAATAGCGGGAGTGAGATTCATAAAATAAATTTCGCCTATTTTATGTCTTAGTAAATTAATTAAACAATCACTGATATTTGTCTGTTTCTTTTCAGTATTTCATAAAATATGAATTCGCGTAATCCACTTTTCTCGATCCTCGAACAAAATAAGTTGACTGGCGCAAACTATACGGAATGGTTCCGTAAGTTGAAGATTGTCTTGACTTCGGAGAAGATGCTCTACGTGTTAGAAAAATCTCCTCCGAAGGAAGCACCAGCTGACATAAGTCCGGAAGAGTTAGCCAAACTTGATACATGGTGGGACCATGATATCAAGGCCAAATGCTATATGCAAGCCTCGATGTCTGATGAACTCCAGAGGCGATTTGAGGACACCGTGAATGCTGCTGACATTCACGTACAACTCAAGGAACTTTTTGGGGCTCAATCGAGGGCTGAAAGGTTCGCTACTGTAAAGGAGCTAATGACGTGTTGCATGCGTGAAGGGACTTCGGTTCGTGATCATGGGGTACGAGTGATTTGGCTCATACAGAAGTTGGTAACCCTTGATTTGGTGTTGGAGCATGAACTCAACGTGGACTTACTACTTCTGTCTCTTCCTTCTTCGTTTGACGGATTTGTGGTGAATTTCAATATGAACAAGATAGAGGTCTCCCTTGAAGAGATGGTCAATATGCTTGTGACATATGAATCCACATTAAAGAAGGATAAACCGGCTTTCTTGGTGGGCTCCTCTTCTTCTGCTAAGAAAGGGTCAAGTACAAAGGGTAAGAAACGTTCTGCCCCACCCAAGAAAATCGAACCCGAGAAGAAGTACAAGACAAAGGCTTCAAACATGGAAAAATCCAAGGATGTTTGCCATTACAGCAAGAAGCCCGGTCATTGGAAGCGTAACTGCAAGGAATATCTAGAGCAGTTGCGAACTGCGAAGGGTATGTTCTATATTGAAATAAATGTTTCACTTAATACTACTTCTTGGGTATTGGATACCGGATGTGGATCTCACATTTGCAATGATTTGCAGGTGATGACAAGAAGTCGCAGGCTTAGAATGGGTGAGACCCAGCTGAGGCTCGGAAATGGTTCCAGAGTTGAAGCTAAAGCTGTGGGAGATATTTATTTAATTTTGCAGAACGGTTTTAAGTTACTTTTGAGAGATGTTTTATTTGTTCCGGATTTGATTAAAAACATTATTTCTGTTTCTATGCTTGATAGAGATGGTTATTCTTGCAATTTTGTGAATGAGATTTGCAATATTTACAAGAATGAATGTTTGATTAGAAATGGACAACTTGAAAATGATCTATATAACTTAAAAATAAAAGACGTTCCAATAAATTATGTTGATAAACCGGCAACAACAAACAAAAGGAAAATCGATAGCCAAAACCCGGCAAACTTTTGGCACGCTAGGCTAGGTCATATTTCCTCAAGGAGGATGAACAAGCTAGTGGGAGAGGGCATGTTTGATATGTTTGATATTAACTCTCTACCTACTTGTGAATCCTGCCTGAAAGGAAAAATGACTAAATCTCCTTTTAAGGGGAAACCTGAGCGTAGTCAAAATCTGTTGGATTTGACCCATACAGATGTTTGTGGTCCATTTAGAGTTGGTACTCAATATGACCACACCTACTTCATTACCTTTACTGATGATTATTCGAGGTATGAGTATTTATATTTAATGAAATATAAGTCTGAAGCGTTTGAAAAGTTCAAAGAATTCAAGGCTGAAGTAGAAAACAAGCTAGGTAAAAGTATTAAAGCACTTCGATCGGATCGAGATGGAGAATACTTAAATACCGAGTTTTTGGACTATCTAAAAGAGAATGAGATTCTCTCTCAGTGGACTCCTCCTATGACACCACAGCTTAATGGTGTATCGGAGCGTCGTAATCGAACTTTGTTGGATATGGTTCGGTCCATGATGAGCTTCACTGAGCTTCCACCTTCGTTTTGGGGCTATGCGCTTGAAACGGCGGTATTGTTGTTGAACAACGTCCACACTAAAGCAGTGGACAAAACACCATACGAGTTATGGAATGGCAAAGCTCCTAAGTATTCGTACTTGAGAATTTGGGGATGTCCTGCTTACGTGAAGCGGACAGTGGGAGATAAGTTGGATAGTCGATCCAGCTTATGTTATTTGTAGGGTATCCGAAGAATTCAATCGGATATTATTTCTATTATCCTGCTGAAACAAAGGTGTTTGTTTCAAGGAATGCCACCTTCTTGGAGAAGGAGTTCTTATTGGATAAGAAAGGCGAGATGATGGAACTCGAAGAAATTCGAGAAGAACCCGAAATACAAAATAACGATCCTACACCTCAGGAACCATTGATAGACACGCCTGTACCTAGAAGATCCGAGAGGACTTCTAGACCTCCTATTCGATATGGTCTTCTTCTTGAAGGGGATCAAGATGAACCCGATGTTGGATGTGATCCAAGAAACTTCAAGGAAGCAATTTCTGATGTGGATTCAAATTTATGGCTTGAAGCTATGCAGTCGGAAATAGATTCGATGCATACAAACCAAGTTTGGTCTTTAGTAGATCCTCCCGATGGAATTGTTCCAATAGGGTGTAAATGGATCTACAAGAGAAAGCTTGGGCCTGATGGTAAGGTATTGACCTACAAGGCGCGATTGGTGGCGAAAGGTTATACTCAAAGACAAGGAGTTGACTATGATGAAACCTTTTCACCAGTTGCAATGTTCAAGTCCATAAGAATCCTTATTGTCATAGCTGCGTGGTATGACTATGAGATATGGCAAATGGATGTGAAGACTGCATTTCTTAATGGAGACATTAAGGAAGAAATCTATATGAAGCAGCCTGAGGGGTACACATCCATGGGAAGCGAGCATAAGGTATGCAAGCTTCAGAGATCAATTTATGGTCTAAAACAAGCATCAAGAAGTTGGAACCAGAAATTTGATGAAACAATAAAGGATTTTGGTTTCATCAAGAACCCGGAGGAACCATGCGTGTACAAGAAAGTAGTTAAGGATGCTGTGACATTCTTAGTACTTTATGTTGATGACATCCTACTCATTGGGAATGATGTAGGGATGTTGCAGTCAACAAAGATATGGTTATCAGGTAGATTCTCGATGAAGGATTTGGGTGAGGCATCCTATATTCTAGGGATACAGATCTATAGAGATAGATCTAAGAGAATGATAGGACTCACTCAATCAACCTACATCGATACCATATTGAAACGGTTTTCAATGGATGGGTCCAAGAGAGGACATCTACCCATGTGTCATGGAGTTTTTCTATCCAAGTCTATGTGTCCCAAGACGGATGAAGAGATAGAGAAAATGACACATGTACCATATGCGTCAGCCATAGGTAGTATCATGTATGGGATGATATCTACCAGACCGGATGTAGCATTTGCTCTGAGTGTCACAAGCAGATATCAAGCTAATCCCGGTCAAATGCATTGGAAAGCCGTGAAGGACATTCTTAAGTACTTACAAAGGACTAAGAATATGTTCATGGTATATGGAGGAAGAGAACTAAAATTGGAAGGCTATACCGACTCTAGCTTTCAAAGTGACGAGGATGACTCGAAGTCAACCTCTGGATTTGTGTTCATGCTCAATGGCGGTGCTGTCTCTTGGAAGAGTTCCAAGCAGGACACCACAGCGGATTCCACCACTGAAGCAGAATACATTGCAGCCTCAGCTGCTGCTAAAGAGGCCGTTTGGATGAGGAATTTCGTCCAAGAGTTGGGCGTCATTCCTGAAGTTGTTGGTCCAGTCCCGGTGTACTGTGACAACACGGGTGCCATTGCTCAGGCAAAGGAACCAAGGTCTCATCAAAGATCCAAACACGTACTGAGGAAATACCACATCATCCGGGAGATTGTGGAAAGAGGAGACATCACTGTCGAAAGAGTGGCCTCTGCAGACAATATCGCTGATCCACTTACTAAGCCCTTGCCAGGACCATTATTTGACAAATATCGCGAAACAATGGGTCTACGTAGTATGACTAGTTGGCTATAGGGCAAGTGGGAGATTGAAAGAGTGGGTGCCCAGTGAGCCAACTTGTGGCTAAGGGCTTTGATGACTCTTTGTATAAACAATCTTTTGTTTAATATAATTTACACTTTTATTAATGGCAATGACTTTATCTTTCTTCATATTGATATATTGTGATATACTATTGTTGTTTTGATAAAGACCTTGAATATACTATAGTGTATGTAAGATGTGGTAGAACATGGAGATGTCTATCATGAAACACATCTTATAGTCACTGTATATTCTAAACTGTTCCTAGTCGATTGAGCCGTCCGATAATAAGGATAAGGATCGCTCGAGTTTGAGACTAGCATTTGCGATGCAGAGTACCACGTTTCATTGGTAAGGAACATAGAGATGTTCGAAGCATGCAAATGGATATTCATACGATGAATGATCGAACTACCCTATCCGGACTTTCCAAGTGGTTATCACTTATCGAGTGGATAAAGTCCGCGGTTTTGGTTGTACACCATTAGTCCTTACTACTTGAAACATCATTGAGACTCTATATGCTAGTACTGTGCTTTGACTCGTTTACCGACTCTATTGGGGTCATTAGGTGTCGGGATTGGGTACAATTACAACACATATAGGAGTCGATGCTTTGTTGTCAAGGATTCACCACATACTTGCGAGTGTGGATATCCTATGCGATCTGAGGAGATATTAGTGTGACGAATCTCTGGCCAGAGTACATGATGTGGTTTAAGAAATGGTTTCTTAGTAGCACATGCGATGTCACTATTTGATCTTCAAGATGTATTGCATAGTTATCGAATCTCGAACGACTCTCGATATACCAATGGTTGTTGATTCGATCGGGATATATGGATGAAGGGACCGTACTGTACGCTAACCAAAATCTATTGGTTCTTGTAGGCACTATCAGTGATACCTAGGGAATCATGGGGCGATGTTGCTAGGCGCTCTTACCATGATTCGATGGGCAAGTCGGAAATTGTTGTTCCGAGTCACAAGGAGTTGTGAGCCCACGGCTAGCTGTATCCCTGAACCATTGAGGGTCACACAGTGTAATGGATTTTTAATCCCCGTTGAGATAGTTAAATTTAAAGAGTTAAATTTAATGAACAAAGAAGTTGGACTTCTTAATTATGAGTAGAGGAGTAAGATTTCCTAAAATGACATAGGGATGGGCATTTTTGAAAATCACTGAATTCGGATTCAAAAAAATTTATCTTGACTTTAAAAGGTGCAGAAATGGTTTCTGTGCACATTGGTGAAATCGGTTTATCAATCGGAGTCATGATGAATTTTATATTAATTTCTGAACATGCGGGCTTTGCTTGTCGGGCTTGAACTTATGACTAATGGGCCCTAAGCTGTTAGCGGCCTACATTATAAATAAGTTATTGCAGTACAGAAATTACACACAACAGGTCACAATTTTCGAAAAAACCCTATTTTTCTCTCAGTAGTGGCCGCCCCCTTTCTCCCATCTGCTCGGAAAATCCAGTCTGTGAATTTTGAATTACAGTCTGGTTTAACGGATCAAATTCGTTAATTCTCTTCGTAGAAACTTCTGATAGATTTTCTAGTGCAATCTATCAGAGGGATTAATTATCCGTTCGTGGACCTGATTGAAGAACAGTTCGTCCATCAGTTCCAGGGATATACAACAAGAGCAGAGCAATCTGTTGGTGTCCATAATCTCGCTTCGAGATTGGAGGTAAAAATTTATAATTGTTATTTAATTTTTACACACACAATTTAATCGTAAGGTTTTGATACCCACTATGGAATCGTTCCATATAAAAATTTTTAAACTTCCGCTGCACCGGGTATCAATCCTGATTGATCTGATAGCCGCGTTCTCCAACACACTCACCACGCCATTCGTGGTCAAATCAAAGCCCGACCAGTTCGGCACTCACCACGCCATTCGTGGTCAAATCAAAGCCCGATCAGTTCGGCACTCACCACGCCATTCGTGGTCAAATCAAAGCCCGATCAGTTTGGCACTCACCACGCCATTCGTGGTCCAATCAAAGTCCGATCAGTTCGGCACTCACCACGCCATTCGTGGTCAAATCAAAGCCCGATCAGTTCGGCACTCACCACGCCACTCGTGGTCATCTCAAAAGACCGACCAGCTCGGCATGATGTAAACCCATGCCACTCGTGGTTATCTCAAAAGCCCAACCAGATCGGCAAAAGCTCGACCAGATCGGCACTTACCACACAATTCGTGGTTAAATTCATAAGCCCGACCAACTCGCCACTTACCACGCAATTCGTGGTTAAAATTCATAAGTCCGACCAAGCTCGGTACCTACCACATCACTCGTGACCTCCATCAAAGGCCCATCCGGTTTGGTAATGTTACTTGTACTTGGTTAATACAAGAGTTCTTACATGGGCTTGGGATCCGACCAGACAACATGATCTAAACTTCATAATTCTTTTAGACCAGTAGGTGGAGGTACTATTGATGCCCCTAAAAAATATACGTGTCTAATTCGACCCAAACCCAATAATCCAATATTTCTAGAAAGATACTTTGAGGCCCATCTAGTCTTATTTTATGAGAAGCCCAGTCAGAGATAGCCCTGTTAGGGAATAAGGTCATGATCATAAATTCATGGGCTTGAACCTTAACTGGTATTGTTGAAGCCCGACCCGGGCCCAGTTCGGGCCCAATATCTTGAACCTTCCGTTATTCTCGGATATATGAAGATCTAGAACAGATAAAGACAATATTCAACAAATACAAGATTTGATATGATTCATGGGTCGATATTAGAGTTCTACTCTAACACATATTCTACCTCGTCAAGGTAACTTACCCCTCCAGCCCCTATAAATACAGGTATTTCTTATGGTTTTACAGATTCACTTCTTCTATTCACATATTCACTCACTTTATTCTGGTTCTTTGATCTTTATTTTCTGAACACTGACTTAGGCATCGGAGGGGTCACACCGAAAACACTTTCGGCGCCCCTTAACTTAGCTTCTGTCTGTGCAGAGCATGGGCTACCCGACCCGATTCGCTGAAGAATTTGAAGATTCACTCTATCAGACCGAACCCGAGGTGAAATTTTTGGTATCATCAAATACCAAAACTCTAATAGTTGAGGAATCAATCCATGTGATATTTGATGAAACTTCTAATACTAATGAATCTTCAAGTATCAATGATATCAGTAACAGGATGGAAGATTCTAGACTAGACACATAAGAGGTGAAGAAATCCAGATCAAAAGAAACAAAGAAATTCCCTGTGAACCAGAACATCCAGAAGTGCCAGTAGAGCCAGTTGATTTCAAGGACATTCATCAACCAGAAATTCCAGATGAACACATACATGATGATGATATTGCATCAAATCCAGAAAACAAAAGATCTCGTTAAACCAGATCAACCAGCTGCGGAAAATCATCTTGGACCATGTTACAAATAGACCAAGACTCACCCTCCAAGCTTGGTAATAGATAATCCATCTGCACCTCTGCAAACCAGAGGACAGATTAATGAATTCTTGCATGCTGCATTCATCTCTCATCTAGAACCTAAGAAAATAGAAGAATTTTTGACTGACAGTAATTGGATAGAAGCTATACAAGAGGAACTACTTCAATGTGAACAAAATTCAGTCTGACATCTATTACCTAGACCACTTGATCAATCTGTGATAGGAACCTGATGGGTATTTAGAAATAAACTCAATGAGGATGACACTATTGTTAGAAACAAGACCAGATTAGTAGCTCAAATATAAAGACAAGAAGAAGGCATAGACTTTGAAAAAACATTTGCACCACTATCGAAATAGATTTTAGTGCGTATTCACCCTCCCTTCTACACACAATTCCGATCCAACACTTAGTTTGATAATTCTTATTTTGTTTGTAAATACATTGAATTATATCTAACTTCTAAGAGTGAGTAGTTTATTGAGTTTTTTTTAGCTTTAGTATTTTCTTTTTTTTTTTTTTATCTATATTGTCTATTGAAAAAAAGATTGTAGCTAAGTTTGATTACGATAATTTAGTTGACATTTTTTTGTAACAAAAGCGCAAAGAGTATGAACATGCATCTTGTTGTTAGATTCCGTTTATAATTGTCATTTTCTATAATTTAATAAATTTATAAATATTTGTGATAATTATATGCATTAATTAATCATCATCTCGTATGTAATATTTTTATATTTAATAAAAAAGTTTATTGGAAATCCCCTAAAAAATTAGCTTAGGACCTCCGCTTTTTTTGATACGGTCTTATTTTATGTTTTGTGCTCCTCAAAAGAAATATATGCACCTTGTCGATAACTTTATATGAGTAGTTATCAATTCTTTTAAATCTTCTAAACTGTATAGTCTCATATATGTACAATCTAGAAATCTTTCTCATTTTGGTATGAGATCGGTTCATTTATGTTCATCTTTGTTGAGAAGCCTACAAAAAACTGCTCATTATCAGTGGTATCTTTTGAAAACGGCGATCACTCCTCATCCTCGTAACACCTAGGCATCACAAACATATATATAAATATTATGATAATTTTTTTAAAAAAATTAATTATAAATTATCAAATTTTTTGGGTTTCCCAACTTATGTTTAGAGATATTTGTAAAGGAAATTAAAAGAAATTATTTTATAATTAGTTTTTGCTAAACCAATTTTTTTTTGCAATATCTTGTCCATTAACATATATTTCTCCCGTCCCGATTATATAAGTTTGTTTTACACATAAATTAAAAAAAAACATTACAAAACCAAATTATGTATAAACCTCCGATTTTATCATTAGTTAATAGAAGTATATTGGTAAAAGAGTAGAAATAAATTGCTACAAGCTCTATGTATTTGGGACAAATTAAAAAAAAAAACATGATATATATAATTGAAATGTGAGTAGAATATGAAGATGAAGAATAATTGGAGGTTCCATGTTTATTTATCTTTATTTTATCATATTAATTGATTTTTATTTTATTTTTGATCGGTATGAAATGTTTTTCCTTCTATTAAGATCAAATATCAAATGTATCACCAAATATCAAATCATTAACTAGTTTTTGTTATCTGGCGTCTGGCCTGATTACTCGATACAAAATCAGAGAATGAAATATTTAATGTATTTTTATATTTAGATATAAAAACCTAAATTTTTTAAAAATATATGTACTTGGAAAAAGAACAATTGTACGTCCATATAAATTTCCAACTTTTGTCACTTCTCTATTATTGATTTATTTTTATTAAAAAATAATAGATAATAAATTAAAATACAAATAAGTCCATCTTAAAGACAATATCTTGATAACCAAAATAAATAAATAAATAAAAATACGATCTCTTGATAAATTTTTAACGGAGCGGATTCTTACTGTCCAATAGTGAACGTGCAAAATTACTATAATTTATATGATGTCTGGATTTAACTAAACATTTTATAAACTGTTATATCTTATAACTTAGTTCATCATAGTATAAAGAGTATGATTTTATTTTATGAGTAAATGTTAAAATGTTTGGATAAATTATAGATTATTTTATTATAATATTATAAAAAAGAATATGATTTTTTTCAAAATCGGGCAAATTATTATTATTATTGTTATTATTATTATTATTATTATTATGATTATGATTATTATTATTATTCATATTATTATTATGGATGGCACGAGCAATAAGGACAACTTTTTATAAGGTAATACGAGACAATATCAAGTATCACAATAAGATACGTTTATGTCTAGATTTATTACCCTAAAATCCGGACCCATTGGCTCAATTAGCTACAACTTTCATGTCGACTCGTTGCTTAGTATGTGCATTGAGCTCTTACAAGTAAGTATAAACAAATAAAAATACGCCTCAGCCAATAAGTATAATTTTTAGTCTAGTGTTAAGCGGTTGATTCCAACACTTGGTTTTAGAACGAGACCATGTGTTCAAATTTCCCAAGAAACATATTTCTATATTTTTTCGGTAGAAATGGTTGGTTAAGGCCCCGTTTGATATCAAAAGCCAGATCAGAAAAATATTTTTTTTTAAAAAAAATATTTTTTTAGTTTATAAGGTGTTTGGATGGTCATTTAAGTGCTTAAAAAGCACTTTTTAAGTCAAATTTAGAGTTTTTTCAAAAACCCAAAATTAGAGCTTAAAAAAAAACTTTTTTAAAAAAAGAGTCTGTGAAATTCAAACACTCTATGTGTGCATGAATGAGAGAATCACTTGGATGATTGACTTCTTGCGAAACTCTCTCTCGTACATAAAGAGAGACACCACTGGCTTCGATTTTTTCTATGTTATAAGGAGAAATTCACATCGTGTAGTATGAGAAAACATGTCAATCATTGTATTTCAAGATTAGAAATGAGCTTCACGTGAAATTACGTGGTGTCCATATAATCCAATGATTTCAAGGGAATAGTTCATGCTACCCTTGAGGTAGCTACCCCAAGGGAAATTGAATGGACTAGATCATATTTTCACCTCAAATGATTTGATCTGGTCCATTTAATTCCCTTTGGGGTAGTTATCCCAAGGATAATATCAACACTATCGATTTCAAGACAACGGAGCGTAATTCTTCGTGAAATAAAGTTACATGTCTGTCAACGGAGCGTTCGATGCTACCCATGGGGTAATACTAGAGGTGCAAAAAACGAACCGAATTGAGTCGAATAATGGTAAAATATTAAGGCTCGAATTCGGCTCGATAAAAGTATATTCGAGTTCGAGCTCGATTCGAAGCTCGATAATTTCAAATATTTTGGCTCGAGCTCGGCTCGAAATGAAGTTCGAGTTCGGATCGAAACATTCGAACCTATTCGTGAACTATTGCTCAGATATTATGGTCGAAAAGCTCAAAATGTTCGAAAAGGTTCGAAATATATATATATTTATTATATAAATATATTATATTAATTTAATATTAAGGCTCGCGAACTATTCACAAACTATCGAACAGAATACTCTTGGCTCGAGCTCGGCTCGAAAAAAAGTTCGAATATGTTCGAATTCGGCTCGAGTTCGATAAGCTCGAATACGAATCGAATATTTATCGAGCGAGCTAGTAAAACTCACGAACCGGCTCAATTCGTTTGCAATCCTAGGTACTACCCCATGGGCAGCATGTACAAAACCGTAGATTTCAACCTAGCATATGAGTAATACTCAAATGATAGATCTAATGTTCCATGATTTGCCATGTCAATAATATATAAGTAATTACGCCTATATTTAAAAATACGAACCGTTGGATGGATAATTTGAGTATTACCCATATGCTATGATCTTATCTACCAAAACGACAAAACCTCTCTGAAAACCTTATTTGAAGGTTGTTTTGGAAAAAAAAATTATTTAAAATAAATCTTTTTATATAAAAAAAAATTGTTTGATGAAACGAGGGTCAATCGGGGATAAAGCGAGAGTGTAGGTGGCTTTAAAGGTACCTTCAATTTCCTTCACATTTGCATTTCATTTGCGTTCACTCATTCCCATTTTTGAATCGTTAGGCGCTTAATTTGTGGAAACTACACCACAATACATTCTCCAGCATTCCCCCAATCATTCTTATTATTCTCATTCCTCCGTTTCTAGGGCTCTGCTGAAAATCACCCAAACAAGGTGATCGCATTCTCTTCTCTTTTCTCATACATTTCTTGTTTTCTGATTAGCATTTCTTGAGTGCATGTATTAGATCTCTGAATTTTGATCTTTTTGTTTCCCATTTCTTGATTTCGATGCGTGATGTTGTACAAATATATGATCTGTTTGATCCCAGTTGATCTTTTCTGGGATAGATTATTATACGGATTTTGGTGGATTGAGCTGTATGTGAACAAAATTTGTGGCTACATTATACTAGAGACTGGTGGTATTTGGTTGGACTTGAAGAAAGGTTATCAATTCTTGTGAGATGGATTTTTTTTTTTCAAAAAAACGCACAGACGTGGCTAAGAGTTTCTTTGAGGAGTGGGTTGAAAATTATTGTTAATTGGGGGTATTTGCTGTAACCTATCAAAAAATAGAAACAGGGAGAAACAGTTTAAAACTACAATTCCTTATCTCGTATTTGTTGATCACGAAACAACTCTTGCCAAGTTTCATGTTCATGTTTCTCATTGATAAGCAATTGCATTATCCCTTCACTGCTGAAATCGATTATTTTACATTGTGCTGGTATGTATGTTAATGTATTTAGCGTTCACTGGTTGTGCATCAAATAGCATGTGTTTGCACTGGGAAACTGGGAGATTTTTGGTCATGCAGATCTTGATAACTGATAAAACAGTGATGTCATGTTCTTGTATGAGTAATTATTGTGCCTTGCATACTGGAAAGAATTTTATTACAAACTAATCTAAAATGTTACATCGGCCTTACAATCTTATGAAATGTCATACTTTTTGCATGCGTACAGGTAAATGGCAGACGGAGAGGACATTCAACCACTTGTTTGTGACAATGGAACTGGAATGGTCAAGGTAACAACCGTTGTCCAGAAAATCTATTTACTTCAAACAGGATACTCTGTCAACAGAGGTTGGTTTCTCATAAATTGAATATTTATGTGGAGAGCTGACTTAATGATATTTTAGGCTGGGTTTGCTGGAGATGATGCTCCAAGGGCTGTGTTCCCCAGCATTATAGGCCGCCCACGTCACACAGGTGTGATGGTTGGCATGGGGCAGAAAGATGCATATGTTGGGGACGAGGCCCAGTCCAAGCGTGGTATTCTTACTTTGAAGTACCCCATTGAGCATGGCATCGTTAGTAACTGGGATGACATGGAGAAGATCTGGCATCATACGTTCTACAATGAACTCCGTTGTTGCCCCTGAAGAGCACCCAATTCTCCTCACTGAGGCACCTCTCAATCCAAAAGCCAATAGGGAGAAGATGACTCAGATAATGTTTGAAACCTTCAACTCCCCGGCCATGTATGTTGCCATACAGGCTGTCCTGTCCCTGTATGCTAGTGGTCGTACCACAGGTCAGTCGGATGACTCGATTCCCAATTTCATTTTTTTCAGATTGAGTGCATGCTGAATAAGTATTGCAGTTCTTAGATGAACATCGTATAGTTGTTGTACCACTGGTAAGTCAAATACACATTGAATATGGTATTGCAATTCTTAGATGGATACCATAGCAAATTCAACTCCAACCATCCACTGTCTTCTATGAAACGTGTAAAATAGTTGAGCGCATCCTTTTTCCTGTGTGGTATCAGCAGGGAATAAATGTCTAGTTACTTCTTATTTTTCCTGTTTCTTGTTTACAATCACTTTCATTCGTGTAGGCATTGTCATGGACTCTGGTGATGGTGTCAGTCATACAGTCCCCATTTATGAAGGATATGCTCTTCCACATGCTATTCTTCGACTTGATCTCGCTGGTCGTGACCTCACTGAGCACTTTGCAAAAATCCTCACAGAGCGTGGGTACACATTCTCCACATCGGCCGAGAGGGAAATTGTGAGGGACATGAAAGAGAAACTGGCCTACATTGCTCTTGATTTTGAGCAGGAAATGGAATTAGCAAAAACAAGCTCCAGCATTGAGGAAGAACTTTGAGTTGCCCGATGGGCAAGTTATCACTATTGGCAACGAACGTTTCAGATGCCCTGAGGTCCTTTTCCAGCCCTCCATGATTGGGATGGAAGCTGCTGGTATCCACGAGACAACATACAATTCTATTATGAAATGTGACGTTGATATCAGAAAGGATCTGTACGGAAACATTGTGCTGAGTGGTGGGTCTACCATGTTTCCTGGCATTGCTGATAGAATGAGCAAAGAAATCACTGCTCTTGCTCCTAGTAGCATGAAGATTAAGGTTGTAGCTCCACCCGAAAGGAAGTACAGTGTTTGGATCGGAGGGTCCATCTTGGCATCCCTCAGTACTTTCCAGCAGGTAAGCTCGTGTGCCAATCAAGCACAAGAGAACACGCAGAACAACACAAGCCACACTAGCATGATTTATACTTTGTTTGAACACTTTATACAAGCGTTACTGATCCATGATTTATGATTGATTCATTGACTACAGATGTGGATAGCAAAGGCAGAGTATGACGAATCCGGCCCTTCGATTGTGCACAGGAAATGTTTCTAATCGGAAACACTTCTCAGTCTCCTGATTATCAAGTCTTTATTCTGGTAAGCAGATAAAGATATTGCGTTTCTTGTTCTCAATTTCTACCTATTAGTTTGAAATATCCATTTTGTTTTGTGTTTGGAGTGCTTTTTCAGCATAATAATGTTGCCTCTGTTGTGTTTTGTTATTTTGTATTCCGGAGGATCATCGAACATTGGAATTGTATTTCGTATTTTCATTTGGTAAAATAATACTTGGGACTCTATATTTTCCTAAGGCTACGTTTACTTTGAATGATGGGATTGAACATATGATTATTATGATAGCTAAAGGGTGAAATCGTAATTTGTTCTTAATTATCATTTCAATCCCAAAATTAATCCATCCAACTAAACATATTATATTTATCCATAATCATTCCATAATTGATTTTTTTCATTCTCTCACTCCATAATATTTATAATCCCATTAAAAATTTAGGACTAAAAATTATCTCTCAATCCTATCATTAATGGACCTAAAGATTTATACCATTTTTCAATTTTGCAAGTAAACATAGGATTAGTTGGTATTATCTATGTTATCCTTCATTTATCAAGGCAAGTAAACGCAGTCTAACTGATTAATAGTTATAAATTTTGTGCATTATAATCCTTTAGATCAAATTGTATTCGGAAATCATGTCATTATTATTATTATTATTATTATTATTATTGTTTTTTTTTTTTAATTTTTTCTTCCTGAGACACGCATCTTGACATCTCTCAATTTTATCAATCACTTTTGATCTGAATTTAAAAGATAAAAGTCATCGTACTAAAAAAAATATATTATAGTCACTTTGGACCCAAAATTTATCTCTCTATTTATGTTATAATGTAATACACTATGATTTAAAATTTTTGGTAGATGACGTGTAGATTATCTGAAATCAAAGGTTCCTGGTATGGACTTGAGTTCGAGACCTAATTATGATAATTCTTCCCAAACTCAAAAGGAAAAAACAAATTGATCATGTGCCCACATATTTAAAATTAAAAACCAATCAATAGATACAAAACTTGCAATCAAAATGATTTTTACTAGAAAACAAATCATTTATCTAATTCTTTATATATTTTCAAAAAAAATTAAATTTAAAAATAATGGAAATAAAATCAATAATTGTTATAAACTGAGCTGCTCACGAGCCCAGAAACACTAGAAAGTCAACGAGCCGATAGCTATTGGGCTTCAAAGGAAAAAGTTGTCTATCTTAATTTGTTTGACTTATGCATCACGCTAACTCAAATTTTAAAATAAAATAATTAGGGTGTGAAAGCACATTGAATCCTATTTCATGAGCAATAACGCAATCGGAATTTTTAATTAGGTGTTAAAATTTAGATAATATTTTTAATTAACGAAATATACATTTTTTAAAAAACTTTTTTAACTAAAATATAAAATCAATTGATAAAATAATATTTTTTAAAAAATAAATTTAAGTTTAAAAAATATCTGGCTTTGCTCATATAAATTGGTAAATTTTTTTAGAAACAGCTTATGAGATGTCAAAATAAGCTGTTTGAGCAGCTTATAAGCTGTTTTTATAAAAAGTAAGGAGGGATGTACTTTTTTCAAAAAGATCTTATTTTAACATTTTATCTCTCTAAAATATCCTTAAATAATTTAATAAATCTCATATATCCTCCACCATTAAATATTAAATATTATTTTTAAAAAAAATCCAAATCACATAAATTTTTCTAAAATAAAATATTATAACAATTTTATTTTTTAATATATGTTTATTCTAAAACTATTTTCATATATGTATAACTCGAATAGGGTGTTCAAGAACAAAACACTGGATATGAGCGACTATGCTCAATACGATAAGCAAGTATATACAAACCTAGTATGATGAATGCAAATGACTGGGTACTGGTTATCATAATTCTTGCTCAGTCAACGCGCAGATGATTATGTAGAACCATTTGGGGTCAACTCCGCTAGATAAATCCACACTCGTCCAGATAACGGTAGCGTCAATCCCTGTCAACATGGAGTCCTCACGGTGTCAAACAATATAATCAAGAAATATAGGACTGAGAGACCATACTACAAAGGATATCTTGAAAGAGTCTCGGCTCATCATGAATAAACACATGCAACATAACCTATCAAAACCTTAAAACATGTATCATGACACATAAAATGCAACATATAAGCATGCATACTCACTGACTATCTTAGTCAGTACTTACGTACCTCACTAAGGTAGTCCTAGTAGCACAAGTTTAGGGTCCAAGCCTACAAACAGATATTTACCATATCACTATTACTGACCAAAAAGCCTTAACTAAGCTAAGGATTTGGGTTCGGACCCGTCGGAAAGTGTTCAGATCCACCGACGTCAGTTTCAACACACCAAAACGAGATTGGATCTACTAAATGTAGATAGAAACGTCTGAAGTAAATTTAGGTCATGAAGATTGTGAGGTATCAAAAGTGCATGGATACATAGGGAAACAAATCTAATGATAACGAGTTCAGACCATTCGAACACAAATGTACATTTAGTTGTCAAGACGACATTGACATGTCATCGAATGCAGAGATCGGATCGTCCGATCGATGCATAAAATAATTCATTATATTTGTAGTAACCCGATCTTCGGATTAAGCTAATCAACTGAATAAACATATTTAAAGGTTTAAGACATGATAAGAGATCCTCAATTGGATTTATGAAGATGAAAATCGGATTCAGAACAATCGGAAATTGTTTCCCAAGGGTTCTTGTGTTGGGACAGTCCGGAAGCTCTAAAGAGCAGTTCAGAAGCCATGTACGAAGATCAGATGTATCTGTACTGCAGATCGAAAGCTCTGAATCTCCTTGCAGTCATATAGGTATATGGGTTTTTATTGGTGATTGGACATGACTAAGTTTAGAAGCTTCGAGATAGGGTTTGGAAAATCTGAACTGTGTTGGCAGTAGTTTGTTATCCAATCAGAGACACACATTCGTCATAGGGATTTCGGAAGGACAATTGAAAGTTCCAAAGTATGTTGGAAAGCTTCGAACTAGAGATCGTATGTTCCGATCGCAGTCTATAAGTAAGGTCCGAGAGTTTCACTTTTGTTTGCCAATTCCTCAACTTCTCTCTCTCTCTCTTCTCACTCTCTCTCTCTCTCTCTCTCATCCTATAATTAGTGATTTCTAGAGATAATATGTGAGTTTATGACTTATCATTTTGTTATGACGTGAAAACTTTGCAGCTGCTACCTTTCGATGTCACTGGATAAACTCCGAGTTATGATTTTCTTGTTAATACTCTAACAATATCAAAATGAATCTTTGAAAAACCTATTTATTGCACTATTCAACTTATTGAATGACCAAATCCAAATCTTAGAGCATCTCCCTTAAAGAATTTTAATTTTTATTAAATTTTTATACTCAAATTTGTGGTTTTTGGATTATCTAAATTTAAGTATTGTAAATTTAGAATTTTAGAGAAATGAGTTTTTATCATAAAGTTTAATTCTTTGAGATTATTAATAAAAACAATTTAGTGACTTATGTACCATTTTACGTGATTAAAATTTTATACAAGATTAACGGGTCATTAATTAAATAAGTTAAACGATCAAATAGTTCGTAACCAAAGGATTTGAGTTCGGAACCCTCCGAAATGTTCAGATCCACAGAAGTTAATTTCTACGCACCGAACGAGATTGGATCTACCAAATGTATATAGGAACGTCTGAAGTAAATTTAGGTCATGCAGATTGTGAGGTATAAAAAAGCATGGATACACAGGGGATCAAATCTAATGATAATGAGTTCAGACCGTCCGAACGCAGCTGTCAATTTATGTGTCAAGACGACGTTGACATGTCATGGCATACAGAGATTCAGATCGTCCAATAGATGTCTATAAATAAATCATTATATTTTTAGTAACCCGATCTTTGGTTTAAGATAATCAAGTGACTAAAAATGTTTGAGACCTCGGTTCTAAACAACAAATCTCGGATTAAACAATAATTAAGCATACAAGATCCAAGACTGAAAGAAATAAGAAAGAAATAATTTTTTTTAAAAGGGTGCCGTCGCTCGGTCGGTAGAACTCAACCAATCGAGTGAGCAAGAAATTCCAAACTTGCTGCCCGGAATGAAAACCAGCGCCGACTCGATCGGTAAGATTTCAAACCGATCGAGCGGGCAATCAAATGCCAAAATAGAAACTTGGCCCAAAGTCCACCGCTCGATCGGTCAAACTCTACCGATCGAGAGGTGACAGTACAGAACTAAACAACAACAGAAATACTTGCCAAAGCTCAACTCCAATACATTCAATGCATAACAAGGTTCATAATACATGCAACGACAACATTCGATCCACAATATTCGAATAATAGAAACTACAAAAAACAACAAGTTTGAGTTCCAACATGCTTCAAATCATAAACTAGATTGACATGCTGATTCGACATATAAACCGAGTTCCCAATTCTATTTCTCACTCTTGATGCTAACCAGGTCTTCGCTAACTTGATCCTGCCCCACCTGTTGCCAAATTACATATACAAAACAAAGCAACAGCCGGATAAACCGGTGAGAAAGATATTCCCAGTAAAAGCAACATAACATGCAATATCAAGTAATATATCAACAACATGCTTTCAAGAAAACATAATCAAGTTAATACGAATGAATGCATGCATTTAAAATTTGGATATCAACTCGGATAAACAAATGGATTGCTGCTATGCTTTTGGGATCCCGAGGATGAGATCACGTAAGGACTCACCGACTCTCCCAATCGAGGTGGTGCCACGTATCCCACTCCCCTAGACTTTGGTGCGACTATAAGGAGTATGCTGACACTAAGTGAACTTCTACACCCAGGCACTCGCAGTATAGCCCCCAAAACGTCTAACAAAAAGGGTCGTTCTGCCCGCTGAAATCAAAGGTTTGGCTCAAGATGAATGCATAAGAAAACATAAATATTAAGCCCTATAACAAAGCTCAAACAACAAAATACATGTCCCTAATTCTAGAACAAGTATTGATGCAAGTATGTGATTTAAGGGAAAACTCAAGAACCAACTGTCTCGAGTGTGCTATTTAGCTATACGATGATTGCTTGTACCTTTCGATATAAATAGCTCCAACTCTGGATAAGCTAAAATAAAAGGTTATATAAGGTAATCTCTTTACCGTTCTTCGTCTAACTCTTTGATGATCGAATGCTGCTAACTCTGGTTCAATAAACTTCAAACGAATCTGTACGGAGACAAATATGATCAACAACGACGAACAAACGCAAAAGCCAAAGTTCTACAACTCATAACGATTCAAAAATCTCAAAACTCAAACCGGCGTTCATAGCGTCTATGAACTGATCAAACCAAAAATGTAGACAGTAGTACAACATTGAAAACAACTCAAAGAAATGCTAATACAACAATAACAATCCGATTCCAACAAATCACAAAACCCCCATTTTTGAAATTTGCTTCCAAAAATCATAACAATTCCAAATGACGCTCTAATTCAAAACCGACTGAGAATAAACGATAAGAACTCGTTGAAGAACAACATAACCGAAACTCAATCGATTCTAAAAACATCCAAAAATAGAAGTCTAGCTGATCGTAGAAAAACTTACGATGGAACGAAGCTCTAGCTGCTGTGATTGCTAATTTGCCTTCAGAAATAAATTCTAACGGACGGATCGAGCTCGGGGAGAAATATGAAAGCTTGGAGAAGCTTTGGGGCGCCTCTAATGGTGGAGATGGCTAAGAAGAGGAAAAAGAGGAAGGAGAAGAAGAATTTTCAACTCAACCAAGTGTAGATAATATATAAAAACTCAAATTTGCATTTTATTCCATGAAAAATCCAAAAATTGCAAAATAGACCCTGATCAAAATAAAGTCGGCTCTTGAACTCTGTAATCTCTGATTATCTCAAATAAACTCAATTAAGATAGATTTGAGGCTTTACAATCCCCCCTCTAAGAAGAGATTTTATCCTCGAAATCAATAAGAATCAATCACATAAGATAGAATAAAGAACAAAAGACAGTAAGAAGAACTCACGTCATCCGAATAACTCAGGAAAACGTTGTATCATGTCGGATTCTGTCTCCCAAGTCACTTCCTAGACTCCGTGACGGCTCCACTGCACTTTCACCAAAGAAATCAACTTGGTCCTGAGTTGTTTCTCCTTCTGATCAAGTATCTGAATCGGTCGCTCAAAGTAGCTTAGATTCTCGTCCAGCTTGGCTTCGTCAGGCTGACGAATTTGAGAAGGATCTGGATGATACTTTCGCAACATAGAGACGTGATAAAAACGTCATGAATAACGGAATAAAAGATGAAGG